>NC_138864.1:38663995-39265956 GCF_965194805.1 Balaenoptera borealis | reverse complement strand
GGTTATATATTTCACATGGTTTGTATATCTCTGTTAACCCCAACATGGTAATGTATCCAATCCTCATCCCTTTCTATGTGGTGAACCATAAGTTTTTAATGAATCTGTGATTGCCTTTCTCTGTGGAAATATCTTCATTGGTATCAATTTTTAAGTAACTCTTAAAAGTGATATGATAGGATATGTGTCTTTTGCTTTCTCACTTACTACACGTGGCGTGATTACGTCTAGACTCATCTATGGTGCTATAAATGGCATTGTTTCATTTTTTCACTAGCGAATATTCCATCTCTACATGGAGGAGTTCTTCTTTGTCCACCCATCTGTTGGTGGACTTTATGGTTACTTCCATATCTTGGCTATTGTAATACTGTGCCATGCAGATTTGCCTGCCTGTGTCTTTCCAATTCTCTCTTCTTAGGTTATACGTCGAGGAGTGGGCCTGCTGGATCATATGGTAGCTCAATGTTTACCTTTTTAAGGCACCTCCATTCTGTTCTCATTCGTGGCCCTTTCCAAGTTACGTCCCCTTTGAAGTTGAGGGTATGCATTTCTCCACAACACCTTCAGCATTTATTGTTTGTAGTTTTCTTGCTGATGGTTATTCTGACAAGTGTGAGCTGATACCTCTCTGTGGTTGAATTCGAATGTGCCACATAATCCGTTGAAATTGAGCTTTAAGGCATGTCCTTTTTATTTTTCAAGCTGTGATTACCCCTTAGTTCTTCAAAGTGTTCTCTTTAAGTATGTGTCACATTTTGAAATGTTTTGGCCTTTACCTCCCTCAAGACATTTTGAGGGCAGGTTTCATTTACAGTTCTGCAGTACTTGTTCCTATGAAGTGACCATTAGCACAGGCTTTAAAGCTGCTTTTGCAGGTAACTGCCAGAGGGCGGCAGCCTTTCTATGTCCCCCACCCTGGTAACTAGGGAAAAGCCCTTGCGGCCTGTGGTGTTTCTCGGTTATAAATTAGAGTGGAGTGTGCCCGGACAAACCCACACAAGCTGATGTCTCCTTACTTTTGTTGGATTTTTAAATTTAATTTTTATTTTTTATTGGAGTAATTTTCCACTGTGTACGTGGACCACTTCCACTTTGTGCATTCCTCCGTTGATGGACATTTTCATTGCTTCCAAGTGTTGGCTATGGTAAATATTGTTGGACTGCAGGATTGCCTGCCTGTGACTTTTTGATTCTCATTTTCTCAGGTGATAGGCCCAGCAGTGGGTGTGATTGATTGACTGGTAGCACAGTGTTTCCCTTTTCAAAGCACCTTCTTTGTGTTTTCATTAGTTGCTCTTACCACGTCCCCCTTAGAATCCAGGGTTCGCATTTCTGCACAATCGCTTCAGCATTCATTGTTTGCAACATTTATGCTAATGGCCCTTCTGGCTGCTGTGAGCTGATAGGTTTTTGTAATTTGGGTTTGCATGTCTTTGAAAATTCGTAAAACTCATCATTTTTCTCCACCGTTTTCTTTTCTGTTAAAAAAAAAGGAAACAATTGGGAGTACAATATAACTCTTGAAATTGTGTTCTTGGAAGGTTGACCTCTTTTGAAATTTTTGGTCGATTTTGCACCCCAGAATTTTTTTAGAAAGCAGGTGTCTTTTACCGAACTGCAAGTTTGGTGAATATTTAGTGACCTTTAGCAATGGGTTTAAAGCTGCTGTTGTGGGAAGTGGCCTCAAGCAGGCAGCATATCTCCATTCCCATATCTGGGTACTAGGGCAGCAGAGGTTTTCTGGAAGTCGTGTTCCTAGTTTGTAAATTACATTGGAATGTGCATGGAGAAAGCCCCATAAGTTTATGTCTCATTATTTCTTCTTGGTTTTAAAATTTTTTTTAATTGGGGTAAAGCTTAGAATATTGTTTGTCCTAGGTGTACACAATCTGGTTCGTTTGTACATTATATATGTCTATTCAAGTACAGATACTCTTCCCATGTAAAATGTTACTGAGGGTTCCGCAGACCTCCCTTGCTATATGGTTGGTCTTTTTGAGATATATATATAATATGTGTTTGTATACATATAGTAACACTAATCTTAATTTATCCATTCCCCCCACCTTTCCTTTTAGATGAGCATAGTTTGTTTTCTAAGTCTGTGAGTGTCTTTCTCTGTGGAAATATGTTCCTTTGTGTCAGTTATTAGATAACGCCTATAAGTGATATCATAGAATATAGGTCTTTTGCTTTCCGACTTACCTCATGTTTCGTGATTATCTCCAGACTCATTTGTGGTGCCTCAGAGAGCAGTGGTTCATTGTTTTCCATGGCTATTATTCCATTGTGTACATGGACCACTTCTTCTTTATCCATTCACCTGTTGTTGGACATTTTGATTGCTCCACTGTCTTGGCTATTGTGAATAAGGCTGCACTGCAGCTTTTGCGGCCAGTGTCTTCTCGATTCTTGTCTTCTTAGGTGAGAGGTCCAATGGTGCGCCTGCTGTATTGAATGGTACCTGCAGTTTTACTTTTAAACACAGCTCCTTTCTGTTCTCATTATTGGCTATTACCCCTTCACGTCTCACCAGCAGATAGAGTGTACACAGTTCTCTAAAACCCCTTCAGCATTTATTGTTCGTAGACTTTTTTCTGATGGTAAGTCGACTGGTGTAAGTTGAAACTTTTTGTAGATTAGATTGCATGGGGCTAACACTCCCTGAGGTTGAGCTCTTATCCATTTTCCTTTTTTTTAAAAGAGCGTGAGTAAAACTTAACTCTTCATACTCTCTTCTTGAAACATTTGCCTGTTTTGAACTTTTTTGTCCATTCCCTCCTTCAGCACAATTTTTTAGGGCAGGTGTCCTTTACAGCCCTGAGTTCTTGGGAATGTTAAGTGACCATTAGCTGTGAGTTTAACGCTGTTCTTGCAGGAAACGGCCACTAGGTGGCAGCATTTCCCCTTTACCAAATTTGGTTACTAGGGAAACAGAGCCTTAATGGAAGTGGTGTTCTAGGTTGTAAATTAGAATGGAATGTGCCAGGGAAAAGCCCTTTAAGTTTATGTCTCATTACTTCTTGTTCATATTTGTAATTTACTTTTTATTGTTTATCCCAGCAAATATGATTACAATGGTTTGTTTGTTCTAGGTGTGCAAGATGTGGTTCTTTCACACATATACATGTATCTATTGTTCCTCGCATCCTTTTCGCATGTAGGTTATGACACAATGTTGAGTAGTCTTCTCCCTGTCTTCCGTACGTCTTTGGTGGTTATATATTTCACATGGTTTGTATATCTCTGTTAACCCCAACATGGTAATGTATCCAATCCTCATCCCTTTCTATCTGGTGAACCATAAGTGTTTTAATGAATCTGTGATTGCCTTTCTCTGTGGAAATATCTTCATTGGTATCAATTTTTAAGTAACTCTTAAAAGTGATATGATAGGATATGTGTCTTTTGCTTTCTCACTTACTACACGTGGCGTGATTACGTCTAGACTCATCTGTGGTGCTACAAATGGCATTGTTTCATTTTTTCACTAGCGAATATTCCATCTCTACATGGAGGAGTTCTTCTTTATCCACCCATCTGTTGGTGGACTTTTTGGTTACTTCCATATCTTGGCTATTGTAATACTGTGCAGTGCAGATTTGCCTGCCTGTGTCTTTCCAATTCTCTCTTCTTAGTTTATACGTCGAGGAGTGGGCCTGCTGGATCATATGGTAGCTCAATGTTTATCTTTTTAAGGCACCTCCATTCTGTTCTCATTCGTGGCCCTTTCCAAGTTACGTCCCCTTTGAATTTGAGGGTATGCATTTCTCCACAACACCTTCAGCATTTATTGTTTATAGTTTTCTTGCTGATGGTTATTCTGACAAGTGTGAGCTGATACCTCTCTGTGGTTGAATTCGAATGTGCCACATAATCTGTTGAAATTGAGCTTTAAGGCATGTCCTTTTTATTTTTCAAGCTGTGATTACCCTTTAGTTCTTCAAAGTGTTCTGTTTAAGTATGTGTCACATTTTGAAATGTTTTGGCCTTTACCTTCCTCAAGAGATTTTGAGGGCAGGTTTCATTTACAGTTCTGCAGTACTTGTTCCTATGAAGTGACCATTAGCACAGGCTTTAAAGCTGCTTTTGCAGGTAACTGCCAGAGGGCGGCAGCCTTTCTGTGTCCTCCACCCTGGTAACTAGGGAAAAGCCCTTGCGGCCTGTGGTGTTTCTCGGTTATAAATTAGAGTGGAGTGTGCCCGGACAAACCCACACAAGCTGATGTCTCCTTACTTTTGTTGGATTTTTACATTTAATTTTTATTTTTTATTGGAGTAATTTTCCACTGTGTACGTGGACCACTTCCACTTTGTGCATTCCTCCGTTGATGGACATTTTCATTGCTTCCAAGTGTTGGCTATGGTAAATATTGTTGGAGTGCAGGATTGCCTGCCTGTGACTTTTTGATTCTCATTTTCTCAGGTGATAGGCCCAGCAGTGGGTGTGATTGATTGACTGGTAGCACAGTGTTTCCCTTTTCAAAGCACCTTCTTTGTGTTTTCATTAGTTGCTCTTACCACGTCCCCCTTAGAATCCAGGGTTCGCATTTCTGCACAATCGCTTCAGCATTCATTGTTTGCAACATTTATGCTAATGGCCCTTCTGGCTGCTGTGAGCTGATAGGTTTTTGTAATTTGGGTTTGCATGTGTTTGAAAATTCGTAAAACTCATCATTTTTCTCCACCGTTTTCTTTTCTGTTAAAAAAAAAGGAAACAATTGGGAGTACAATATAACTCTTGAAATTGTGTTCTTGGAAGGTTGACCTCTTTTGAAATTTTTGGTCGATTTTGCACCCCAGAATTTTTTTTAGAAAGCAGGTGTCTTTTACCGAACTGCAAGTTTGGTGAATATTTAGTGACCTTTAGCAATGGGTTTAAAGCTGCTGTTGTGGGAAGTGGCCTCAAGCAGGCAGCATATCTCCATTCCCATATCTGGGTACTAGGGCAGCAGAGGTTTTCTGGAAGTCGTGTTCCTAGTTTGTAAATTACATTGGAATGTGCATGGAGAAAGCCCCATAAGTTTATGTCTCATTATTTCTTCTTGGTTTTAAAATTTTTTTTAATTGGGGTAAAGCTTAGAATATTGTTTGTCCTAGGTGTACACAATCTGGTTCGTTTGTACATTATATATGTCTATTCAAGTACAGATACTCTTCCCATGTAAAATGTTACTGAGGGTTCCGCAGACCTCCCTTGCTATATGGTTGGTCTTTTTGAGATATATATATAATATGTGTTTGTATACATATAGTAACACTAATCTTAATTTATCCATTCCCCCCACCTTTCCTTTTAGATGAGCATAGTTTGTTTTCTAAGTCTGTGAGTGTCTTTCTCTGTGGAAATATGTTCCTTTGTGTCAGTTATTAGATAACGCCTATAAGTGATATCATAGAATATAGGTCTTTTGCTTTCCGACTTACCTCATGTTTCGTGATTATCTCCAGACTCATTTGTGGTGCCTCAGAGAGCAGTGGTTCATTGTTTTCCATGGCTATTTTTCCATTGTGTACATGGACCACTTCTTCTTTATCCATTCACCTGTTGTTGGACATTTTGATTGCTCCACTGTCTTGGCTATTGTGAATAAGGCTGCACTGCAGCTTTTGCGGCCTGTGTCTTCTCGATTCTTGTCTTCTCAGGTGAGAGGTCCAATGGTGCGCCTGCTGTATTCAATGGTACCTGCAGTTTTACTTTTAAACACAGCTCCTTTCTGTTCTCATTATTGGCTGTTACCCCTTCACGTCTCACCAGCAGGTAGAGTGTACACAGTTCTCAAAAACCCCTTCAACATTTATTGTTCGTAGACTTTTTGCTGATGGTAAGTCGACTGGTGTAAGTTGAAACTTTTTGTAGATTAGATTGCATGGGTCTAACACTCCCTGAGGTTGAGCTTTTATCCATTTTCCTTTTTTTTAAAAGAGCGTGAGTAAAACTTAACTCTTCATACTCTCTTCTTGAAACATTTGCCTGTTTTGAGTTTTTTTGTCCATTCCCTCCTTCAGCACAATTTTTTAGGGCAGGTGTCCTTTACAGCCCTGAGTCCTTGGGAATGTTAAGTGACCATTAGCTGTGAGTTTAAAGCTGTTCTTGCAGGAAACGGCCACAAGGTGGCAGCATTTCCCCTTTACCAAATTTGGTTACTAGGGAAACAGAGCCTTAATGGAAGTGGTGTTCTAGGTTGTAAATTAGAATGGAATGTGCCAGGGAAAAGCCCTTTAAGTTTATGTCTCATTACTTCTTGTTCATATTTGTAATTTACTTTTTATTGTTTATCCCAGCAAATATGATTACAATGGTTTGTTTGTTCTAGGTGTGCAAGATGTGGTTCTTTCACACATATACATGTATCTATACTTCCTCGCATCCTTTTCGCATGTAGGTTATGACACAATGTTGAGTAGTCTTCCCCTGGTCTTCCGTACGTCTTTGGTGGTTATATATTTCACATGGTTTGTATATCTCTGTTAACCCCAACATGGTAATGTATCCAATCCTCATCCCTTTCTATGTGGTGAACCATAAGTTTTTAATGAATCTGTGATTGCCTTTCTCTGTGGAAATATCTTCATTGGTATCAATTTTTAAATAACTCTTAAAAGTGATATGATAGGATATGTGTCTTTTGCTTTCTCACTTACTACACGTGGCGTGATTACGTCTAGACTCATCTATGGTGCTATAAATGGCATTGTTTCATTTTTTCACTAGCGAATATTCCATCTCTACATGGCTGAGTTCTTCTTTGTCCACCGATCTGTTGGTGGACTTTATGGTTACTTCCATATCTTGGCTATTGTAATACTGTGCCATGCAGATTTGCCTGCCTGTGTCTTTCCAATTCTCTCTTCTTAGGTTATACGTCGAGGAGTGGGCCTGCTGGATCATATGGTAGCTCAATGTTTACCTTTTTAAGGCACCTCCATTCTGTTCTCATTCGTGGCCCTTTCCAAGTTACGTCCCCTTTGAAGTTGAGGGTATGCATTTCTCCACAACACCTTCAGCATTTATTGTTTGTAGTTTTCTTGCTGATGGTTATTCTGACAAGTGTGAGCTGATACCTCTCTGTGGTTGAATTCGAATGTGCCACATAATCCGTTGAAATTGAGCTTTAAGGCATGTCCTTTTTATTTTTCAAGCTGTGATTACCCCTTAGTTCTTCAAAGTGTTCTCTTTAAGTATGTGTCACATTTTGAAATGTTTTGGCCTTTACCTCCCTCAAGACATTTTGAGGGCAGGTTTCATTTACAGTTCTGCAGTACTTGTTCCTATGAAGTGACCATTAGCACAGGCTTTAAAGCTGCTTTTGCAGGTAACTGCCAGAGGGCGGCAGCCTTTCTATGTCCCCCACCCTGGTAACTAGGGAAAAGCCCTTGCGGCCTGTGGTGTTTCTCGGTTATAAATTAGAGTGGAGTGTGCCCGGACAAACCCACACAAGCTGATGTCTCCTTACTTTTGTTGGATTTTTACATTTAATTTTTATTTTTTATTGGAGTAATTTTCCACTGTGTACGTGGACCACTTCCACTTTGTGCATTCCTCCGTTGATGGACATTTTCATTGCTTCCAAGTGTTGGCTATGGTAAATATTGTTGGACTGCAGGATTGCCTGCCTGTGACTTTTTGATTCTCATTTTCTCAGGTGATAGGCCCAGCAGTGGGTGTGATTGATTGACTGGTAGCACAGTGTTTCCCTTTTCAAAGCACCTTCTTTGTGTTTTCATTAGTGGCTCTTACCACGTCCCCCTTAGAATCCAGGGTACGCATTTCTCCACAATCGCTTCAGCATTTATTGTTTGCAACATTTATGCTAATGGCCCTTCTGGCTGCTGTGAGCTGATAGGTTTTTGTAATTTGGGTTTGCATGTCTTTGAAAATTCGTAAAACTCATCATTTTTCTCCACCGTTTTCTTTTCTGTTAAAAAAAAAGGAAACAATTGGGAGTACAATATAACTCTTGAAATTGTGTTCTTGGAAGGTTGACCTCTTTTGAAATTTTTGGTCGATTTTGCACCCCAGAATTTTTTTAGAAAGCAGGTGTCTTTTACCGAACTGCAAGTTTGGTGAATATTTAGTGACCTTTAGCAATGGGTTTAAAGCTGCTGTTGTGGGAAGTGGCCTCAAGCAGGCAGCATATCTCCATTCCCATATCTGGGTACTAGGGCAGCAGAGGTTTTCTGGAAGTCGTGTTCCTAGTTTGTAAATTACATTGGAATGTGCATGGAGAAAGCCCCATAAGTTTATGTCTCATTATTTCTTCTTGGTTTTAAAATTTTTTTTAATTGGGGTAAAGCTTAGAATATTGTTTGTCCTAGGTGTACACAATCTGGTTCGTTTGTACATTATATATGTCTATTCAAGTACAGATACTCTTCCCATGTAAAATGTTACTGAGGGTTCCGCAGACCTCCCTTGCTATATGGTTGGTCTTTTTGAGATATATATATAATATGTGTTTGTATACATATAGTAACACTAATCTTAATTTATCCATTCCCCCCACCTTTCCTTTTAGATGAGCATAGTTTGTTTTCTAAGTCTGTGAGTGTCTTTCTCTGTGGAAATATGTTCCTTTGTGTCAGTTATTAGATAACGCCTATAAGTGATATCATAGAATATAGGTCTTTTGCTTTCCGACTTACCTCATGTTTCGTGATTATCTCCAGACTCATTTGTGGTGCCTCAGAGAGCAGTGGTTCATTGTTTTCCATGGCTATTTTTCCATTGTGTACATGGACCACTTCTTCTTTATCCATTCACCTGTTGTTGGACATTTTGATTGCTCCACTGTCTTGGCTATTGTGAATAAGGCTGCACTGCAGCTTTTGCGGCCAGTGTCTTCTCGATTCTTGTCTTCTCAGGTGAGAGGTCCAATAGTGCGCCTGCTGTATTGAATGGTACCTGCAGTTTTACTTTTAAACACAGCTCCTTTCTGTTCTCATTATTGGCTATTACCCCTTCACGTCTCACCAGCAGGTAGAGTGTACACAGTTCTCTAAAACCCCTTCAGCATTTATTGTTCGTAGACTTTTTGCTGATGGTAAGTCGACTGGTGTAAGTTGAAACTTTTTGTAGATTAGATTGCATGGGTCTAACACTCCCTGAGGTTGAGCTTTTATCCATTTTCCTTTTTTTTAAAAGAGCGTGAGTAAAACTTAACTCTTCATACTCTCTTCTTGAAACATTTGCCTGTTTTGAATTGTTTTGTCCATTCCCTCCTTCAGCACAATTTTTTAGGGCAGGTGTCCTTTACAGCCCTGAGTCCTTGGGAATGTTAAGTGACCATTAGCTGTGAGTTTAACGCTGTTCTTGCAGGAAACGGCCACAAGGTGGCAGCATTTCCCCTTTACCAAATTTGGTTACTAGGGAAACAGAGCCTTAATGGAAGTGGTGTTCTAGGTTGTAAATTAGAATGGAATGTGCCAGGGAAAAGCCCTTTAAGTTTATGTCTCATTACTTCTTGTTCATATTTGTAGTTTACTTTTTATTTTTTATCCCAGTAAATATGACTATGCTCATCTAAAAGGAAAGGTGGGGGAATCGATAAATTAAGATTAGTGTTACTATATGTATACAAACACATATTATATCCATATCTCAAAAAGACCAACCATATAGCAAGGGAGGTCTGCGGAACCCTCAGTAACATTTTACATGGGAAGAGGATCTGTACTTGAATAGACATATATAATGTACAAACGAACCAGATGGTGTACACCTAGGACAAACAATATTCTAAGCTTTACCCCAATTAAAAAAAAATTTAAAACCAAGAAGAAATAATGAGACATAAACTTATGGGGCTTTCTCCATGCACATTCCAATGTAATTTACAAATTAGGAACACGACTTCCAGAAAGGCTCTGCTGCCATAGTACCCAGATATGGGAATGGAGATATGCTTCCTGCTTGAGGCCACTTCCTATAACAGCAGCTTTAAACCCATTGCTAAAGGTCACTAAATATTCACCAAACTTGCAGTTCGGGAAAAGACACCTGCTTTCTAAAAAAATTCTGGGGTGGAAAATCGACCAAAAATTTCAAAAGAGGGCAACCTTCCAAGAACACAATTTCAAGAGTTCTATTGTACTCCCAATTGTTTCCTTTTTTTTAACAGAAAAGAAAACGGTGGAGAAAAATGATGAGTTTTACGAATTTTCAAAGACATGCAAACCCAAATTACAAAAACCTATCAGCTCACAGCAGCCAGTAGGGCCATTAGCATAAATGCTGCAAACAATAAATGCTGAAGCGATTGTGGAGAAATGCGTACCCTGGATTCTAAGGGGGACGTGGTAAGAGCCACTAATGAAAACACAAATAATGTGCTTTGAAAAGGGTAACACGGTGCTACCAGTCAATCAATCACACCCACTGCTGGGCCTATCACCTGAGAAAATGAGAATCGAAAAGTCACAGCTTGGCAATCCTGCACTCCAACAATATTTACCATAGCCAACACTTGGAAGCAATGAAAATGTCCATCAACCGAGGAATGCACAAAGTAGAAGTGGTCCACATACACAGTGGAAAATTACTCCAAAAAAATAAAAATTAAATTTAAAAATCCAACAAAAGTAAGGAGACATCAGCTTGTGTGGGTTTGTCCGGGCACACTCCACTCTAATTTATAACCGAGAAACACCACAGGCCGCAAGGGCTTTTCCCTAGTTACCAGGGTGGGGGACATAGAAAGGCTGCCGCCCTCTGGCAGTTACCTGCAAAAGCAGCTTTAAAGCCTGTGCTAATGGTCACTTCATAGGAACAAGTACTGCAGAACTGTAAATGAAACAGGCCCTCAAAATGTCTTGAGGGAGGTAAAGGCCAAAATATTTCAAAATGTGACACATACTTAAAGAGAACACTTTGAAGAACTAAGGGGTAATCACAGCTTGAAAAATAGAAAAGGACATGCCTTAAAGCTCAATTTCAACGGATTATGTGGCACATTCGAATTCAACCACAGAGAGGTATCAGCTCACACTTGTCAGAATAACCATCAGCAAGAAAACTACAAACAATAAATGCTGAAGGTGTTGTGGAGAAATGCATACCCTCAACTTCAAAGGGGACGTAACTTGGAAAGGGCCTCGAATGAGAACAGAATGGAGGTGCCTTAAAAAGGTAAACGTTGAGCTACTATATGATCCAGCAGGCCCACTGCTCGACGTAAAACCTAAGAAGAGAGAATTGGAAAGGCACAGGCAGGCAAATCTGCACTGCACAGTATTACAATAGCCAAGATATGGAAGTAACCAAAAAGTCCACCAACAGATGGATGGACAAAGAAGAACTCCTCCATGTACAGATGGAATATTCGCTAGTGAAAAAATGAAACAATGCCATTTGTAGCACCACAGATGAGTCTAGACGTAATCATGCCACGTGTAGTAAGTGAGAAAGTAAAAGACACATATCCTATCATATCACTTTTAAGAGATACTTAAAAATTGATACCAATGAAGATATTTCCACAGAGAAAGGCAATCACAGATACATTAAAAAACTTATGGTTCACCAAATAGAAAGGGATGAGGATTGCATACATTACCATATTGGGGTAACAGAGATATACAAACCATGCGAAATATATAATCACCAAAGATGTACGGAAGACCAGGAGAAGACTACTCAACATTGTGTCATAACGTACATGGGAAAAGGATGCGAGGAAGAATAGATACATGTATATGTGTGAAAGAACCACATCTTGCACACCTAGAACAAACAAACCATTGTAATCAAATGTGCTGGAATAAGAAAATAAAAAGTAAATTACAAACATGAAGAAGAAGTAATGAGACATAAACTTAAAGGGCTTTTCCCTGGCACATTCCATTCTAATTTATAACCTAGAACACCACTTCCATTAAGGCTCTGTTTCCCTAGTAACCAAATTTGGTAAAGGGGAAATGCTGCCACCTTGTGGCCGTTTCCTGCAAGAACAGCGTTAAACTCACAGCTAATGGTCACTTAACATTCCCAAGGACTCAGGGCTGTAAAGGACACCTGCACTAAAAATTGTGCTGAAGGAGGGAATGGACAAAACAATTCAAAACAGGCAAATGTTTCAAGAAGAGAGTATGAAGAGTTAAGTTTTACTCACGCTCTTTTAAAAAAAAGGAAAATGGATAAAAGCTCAACCTCAGGGAGTGTTAGACCCATGCAATCTAATCTACAAAAAGTTTCAACTTACACCAGTCGACTGACCATGAGCAAAAAGTCTACAAACAATAAATGCTGAAGGGGTTTTAGGGAACTGTGTACCCTCTACCTGCTGGTGAGACGTAAAGGGGTAACAGCCAATAATGAGAACAGAAAGGAGCTGTGTTTAAAAGTAAAAATGGAGGTACCATTCAATCCAGCAGGCGCACCAATGGACCTCTCACTTGAGAAGACAAGAATCGAGAAGACACAGGCCGCAAAAATTGCAGTGCAGCCTTATTCACAATAGCCAAGACAGTGAAGCAATCAAAATGTCCAACAACCGGTAAATGGATAAAGAAGAAGTGGTCCATGTACACAATGGAATAATAGCCATGGAAACCAATGAACCACTGCTCTCTGAGGCACCACAAATGAGTCTGGAGGTAATCACGAAACATGAGGTAAGTCGGAAAGCAAAAGACCTATATTCTATGATATCACTTATAGGCGTTATCTAATAACTGACACAAAGGAACATATTTCCACAGAGAAAGACACTCATAGACTTAGAAAACAAACTATGCTCATCTAAAAGGAAAGGTGGGGGGAATGGATAAATTAAGATTAGTGTTACTATATGTATACAAACACATATTATATACATATCTCAAAAAGACCAACCATATAGCAAGGGAGGTCTGCGGAACACTCAGTAACATTTTACATGGGAAGAGTATCTGTACTTGAATAGACATATATAATGTACAAACGAACCAGATGGTGTACACCTAGGACAAACAATATTCTAAGCTTTACCCCAATTAAAAAAAAATTTAAAACCAAGAAGAAATAATGAGACATAAACTTATGGGGCTTTCTCCATGCACATTCCAATGTAATTTACAAACTAGGAACACGACTTCCAGAAAGGCTCTGCTGCCCTAGTACCCAGATATGGGAATGGAGACATGCTGCCTGCTTGAGGCCACTTCCTACAACAGCAGCTTTAAACCCATTGCTAAAGGTCACTAAATATTCACCAAACTTGCAGTTCGGTAAAAGACACCTGCTTTCTAAAAAAATTCTGGGGTGGAAAATCGACCAAAAATTTCAAAAGAGGGCAACCTTCCAAGAACACAATTTCAAGAGTTCTATTGTACTCCCAAATGTTTCCTTTTTTTTAACAGAAAAGAAAACGGTGGAGAAAAATGATGAGTTTTACGAATTTTCAAAGACATGCAAACCCAAATTACAAAACCTATCAGCTCACAGCAGCCAGTAGGGCCATTAGCATAAATGCTGCAAACAATAAATGCTGAAGCGATTGTGGAGAAATGCGTACCCTGGATTCTAAGGGGGACGTGGTAAGAGCCACTAATGAAAACACAAATAATGTGCTTTGAAAAGGGTAACACGGTGCTACCAGTCAATCAATCACACCCACTGCTGGGCCTATCACCTGAGAAAATGAGAATCGAAAAGTCACAGCCTGGCAATCCTGCACTCCAACAATATTTACCATAGCCAACACTTGGAAGCAATGAAAATGTCCATCAACCGAGGAATGCACAAAGTAGAAGTGGTCCACATACACAGTGGAAAATTACTCCAAAAAAATAAAAACTAAATGTAAAAATCCAACAAAAGTAAGGAGACATCAGCTTGTGTGGGTTTGTCCGGGCACACTCCACTCTAATTTATAACCGAGAAACACCACAGGCCGCAAGGGCTTTTCCCTAGTTACCAGGGTGGGGGACATAGAAAGGCTGCCGCCCTCTGGCAGTTACCTGCAAAAGCAGCTTTAAAGCCTGTGCTAATGGTCACTTCATAGGAACAAGTACTGCAGAACTGTAAATGAAACCTGCCCTCAAAATGTCTTGAGGGAGGTAAAGGCCAAAACATTTCAAAATGTGACACATACTTAAAGAGAACACTTTGAAGAACTAAGGGGTAATCACAGCTTGAAAAATAAAAAGGACATGCCTTAAAGCTCAATTTCAACGGATTATGTGGCACATTCGAATTCAACCACAGAGAGGTATCAGCTCACACTTGTCAGAATAACCATCAGCAAGAAAACTACAAACAATAAATGCTGAAGGTGTTGTGGAGAAATGCATACCCTCAACTTCAAAGGGGACGTAACTTGGAAAGGGCCACGAATGAGAACAGAATGGAGGTGCCTTAAAAAGGTAAACATTGAGCTACCATATGATCCAGCAGGCCCACTCCTCGACGTATAACCTAAGAAGAGAGAATTGGAAAGACACAGGCAGGCAAATCTGCATGGCACAGTATTACAATAGCCAAGATATGGAAGTAACCATAAAGTCCAACAGATGGGTGGACAAAGAAGAACTCCTCCATGTAGAGATGGAACATTCGCTAGTGAAAAAATGAAACAATGCCATTTATAGCACCATAGATGAGTCTAGACGTAATCACGCCACGTGTAGTAAGTGAGAAAGCAAAAGACACATATCCTATCATATCACTTTTAAGAGTTACTTAAAAATTGATACCAATGAAGATATTTCCACAGAGAAAGGCAATCACAGATTCATTAAAAACTTATGGTTCACCACATAGAAAGGGATGAGGATTGGATACATTACCATGTTGGGGTTAACAGAGATATACAAACCATGTGAAATATATGACCACCAAAGACGTACGGAAGACCAGGGGAAGACTACTCAACATTGTGTCATAACCTACATGCGAAAAGGATGCGAGGAAGTATAGATACATGTATATGTGTGAAAGAACCACATCTTGCACACCTAGAACAAACAAACCATTGTAATCATATTTGCTGGGATAAACAATAAAAAGTAAATTACAAATATGAACAAGAAGTAATGAGACATAAACTTAAAGGGCTTTTCCCTGGCACATTCCATTCTAATTTACAACTTAGAACACCACTTCCATTAAGGCTCTGTTTCCCTAGTAACCAAATTTGGTAAAGGGGAAATGCTGCCACCTTGTGGCCGTTTCCTGCAAGAACAGCTTTAAACTCACAGCTAATGGTCACTTAACATTCCCAAGGACTCAGGGCTGTAAAGGACACCTGCCCTAAAAAATTGTGCTGAAGGAGGGAATGGACAAAAAAATTCAAAACAGGCAAATGTTTCAAGAAGAGAGTATGAAGAGTTAAGTTTTACTCACGCTCTTTTAAAAAAAAGGAAAATGGATAAAAGCTCAACCTCAGGGAGTGTTAGACCCATGCAATCTAATCTACAAAAAGTTTCAACTTACACCAGTCGACTTACCATCAGCAAAAAGTCTACGAACAATAAATGTTGAAGGGGTTTTTGAGAACTGTGTACACTCTACCTGCTGGTGAGACGTGAAGGGGTAACAGCCAATAATGAGAACAGAAAGGAGATGTGTTTAAAAGTAAAACTGCAGGTACCATTGAATACAGCAGGCGCACCATTGGACCTCTCACCTGAGAAGACAAGAATCGAGAAGACACAGGCCGCAAAAGCTGCAGTGCAGCCTTATTCACAATAGCCAAGACAGTGGAGCAATCGAAATGTCCAACAACAGGTGAATGGATAAAGAAGAAGTGGTCCATGTACACAATGGAATAATAGCCATGGAAAACAATGAACCACTGCTCTCTGAGGCACCACAAATGTGTCTGGAGATAATCACGAAACATGAGGTAAGTCGGAAAGCAAAAGACCTATATTCTATGATATCCCTTATAGGCGTTATCTAATAACTGACACAAAGGAACATATTTCCACAGAGAAAGACACTCACAGACTTAGAAAACAAACTATGCGCATCTAAAAGGAAAGGTGGGGGAATGGATAAATTAAGATTAGTGTTACTATATGTATACAAACACATATTATATACATATCTCAAAAAGACCAACCATATAGCAAGGGAGGTCTGCGGAACCCTCAGTAACATTTTACATGGGAAGAGGATCTGTACTTGACTAGACATATATAATGTACAAACGAACCAGATTGTGTACACCTAGGACAAACAATATTCTAAGCTTTACCCCAATTAAAAAAAATTTTAAAACCAAGAAGAAATAATGAGACATAAACTTATGGGGCTTTCTCCATGCACATTCCAATGTAATTTACAAACTAGGAACACGACTTCCAGAAAGGCTCTGCTGCCCTAGTAGCCAGATATGGGAATGGAGATATGCTGCCTGCTTGAGGCCACTTCCCACAACAGCAGCTTTAAACCCATTGCTAAAGGTCACTAAATATTCACCAAACTTGCAGTTCGGTAAAAGACACCTGCTTTCTAAAAAAATTCTGGGGTGGAAAATCGACCAAAAATTTCAAAAGAGGGCAACCTTCCAAGAACACAATTTCAAGAGTTCTATTGTACTCCCAATTGTTTCCTTTTTTTTAACAGAAAAGAAAACGGTGGAGAAAAATGATGAGTTTTACGAATTTTCAAAGACATGCAAACCCAAATTACAAAAACCTATCAGCTCACAGCAGCCAGTAGGGCCATTAGCATAAATGCTGCAAACAATAAATGCTGAAGCGATTGTGGAGAAATGCGTACCCTGGATTCTAAGGGGGACGTGGTAAGAGCCACTAATGAAAACACAAATAATGTGCTTTGAAAAGGGTAACACGGTGCTACCAGTCAATCAATCACACCCACTGCTGGGCCTATCACCTGAGAAAATGAGAATCGAAAAGTCACAGCTTGGCAATCCTGCACTCCAACAATATTTACCATAGCCAACACTTGGAAGCAATGAAAATGTCCATCAACCGAGGAATGCACAAAGTAGAAGTGGTCCACATACACAGTGGAAAATTACTCCAAAAAAATATAAATTAAATTTAAAAATCCAACAAAAGTAAGGAGACATCAGCTTGTGTGGGTTTGTCCGGGCACACTCCACTCTAATTTATAACCGAGAAACACCACAGGCCGCAAGGGCTTTTCCCTAGTTACCAGGGTGGGGGACATAGAAAGGCTGCCGCCCTCTGGCAGTTACCTGCAAAAGCAGCTTTAAAGCCTGTGCTAATGGTCACTTCATAGGAACAAGTACTGCAGAACTGTAAATGAAACAGGCCCTCAAAATGTCTTGAGGGAGGTAAAGGCCAAAATATTTCAAAATGTGACACATACTTAAAGAGAACACTTTGAAGAACTAAGGGGTAATCACAGCTTGAAAAATAGAAAAGGACATGCCTTAAAGCTCAATTTCAACGGATTATGTGGCACATTCGAATTCAACCACAGAGAGGTATCAGCTCACACTTGTCAGAATAACCATCAGCAAGAAAACTACAAACAATAAATGCTGAAGGTGTTGTGGAGAAATGCATACCCTCAACTTCAAAGGGGACGTAACTTGGAAAGGGCCTCGAATGAGAACAGAATGGAGGTGCCTTAAAAAGGTAAACGTTGAGCTACTATATGATCCAGCAGGCCCACTGCTCGACGTAAAACCTAAGAAGAGAGAATTGGAAAGGCACAGGCAGGCAAATCTGCACTGCACAGTATTACAATAGCCAAGATATGGAAGTAACCAAAAAGTCCACCAACAGATGGATGGACAAAGAAGAACTCCTCCATGTACAGATGGAATATTCGCTAGTGAAAAAATGAAACAATGCCATTTGTAGCACCACAGATGAGTCTAGACGTAATCATGCCACGTGTAGTAAGTGAGAAAGTAAAAGACACATATCCTATCATATCACTTTTAAGAGATACTTAAAAATTGATACCAATGAAGATATTTCCACAGAGAAAGGCAATCACAGATACATTAAAAAACTTATGGTTCACCAAATAGAAAGGGATGAGGATTGCATACATTACCATATTGGGGTAACAGAGATATACAAACCATGCGAAATATATAATCACCAAAGATGTACGGAAGACCAGGAGAAGACTACTCAACATTGTGTCATAACGTACATGGGAAAAGGATGCGAGGAAGAATAGATACACGTATATGTGTGAAAGAACCACATCTTGCACACCTAGAACAAACAAACCATTGTAATCAAATGTGCTGGAATAAGAAAATAAAAAGTAAATTACAAACATGAAGAAGAAGTAATGAGACATAAACTTAAAGGGCTTTTCCCTGGCACATTCCATTCTAATTTATAACCTAGAACACCACTTCCATTAAGGCTCTGTTTCCCTAGTAACCAAATTTGGTAAAGGGGAAATGCTGCCACCTTGTGGCCGTTTCCTGCAAGAACAGCGTTAAACTCACAGCTAATGGTCACTTAACATTCCCAAGGACTCAGGGCTGTAAAGGACACCTGCACTAAAAATTGTGCTGAAGGAGGGAATGGACAAAACAATTCAAAACAGGCAAATGTTTCAAGAAGAGAGTATGAAGAGTTAAGTTTTACTCACGCTCTTTTAAAAAAAAGGAAAATGGATAAAAGCTCAACCTCAGGGAGTGTTAGACCCATGCAATCTAATCTACAAAAAGTTTCAACTTACACCAGTCGACTGACCATGAGCAAAAAGTCTACAAACAATAAATGCTGAAGGGGTTTTAGGGAACTGTGTACCCTCTACCTGCTGGTGAGACGTAAAGGGGTAACAGCCAATAATGAGAACAGAAAGGAGCTGTGTTTAAAAGTAAAAATGGAGGTACCATTCAATCCAGCAGGCGCACCAATGGACCTCTCACTTGAGAAGACAAGAATCGAGAAGACACAGGCCGCAAAAATTGCAGTGCAGCCTTATTCACAATAGCCAAGACAGTGAAGCAATCAAAATGTCCAACAACCGGTAAATGGATAAAGAAGAAGTGGTCCATGTACACAATGGAATAATAGCCATGGAAACCAATGAACCACTGCTCTCTGAGGCACCACAAATGAGTCTGGAGGTAATCACGAAACATGAGGTAAGTCGGAAAGCAAAAGACCTATATTCTATGATATCACTTATAGGCGTTATCTAATAACTGACACAAAGGAACATATTTCCACAGAGAAAGACACTCATAGACTTAGAAAACAAACTATGCTCATCTAAAAGGAAAGGTGGGGGGAATGGATAAATTAAGATTAGTGTTACTATATGTATACAAACACATATTATATACATATCTCAAAAAGACCAACCATATAGCAAGGGAGGTCTGCGGAACACTCAGTAACATTTTACATGGGAAGAGTATCTGTACTTGAATAGACATATATAATGTACAAACGAACCAGATGGTGTACACCTAGGACAAACAATATTCTAAGCTTTACCCCAATTAAAAAAAAATTTAAAACCAAGAAGAAATAATGAGACATAAACTTATGGGGCTTTCTCCATGCACATTCCAATGTAATTTACAAACTAGGAACACGACTTCCAGAAAGGCTCTGCTGCCCTAGTACCCAGATATGGGAATGGAGACATGCTGCCTGCTTGAGGCCACTTCCTACAACAGCAGCTTTAAACCCATTGCTAAAGGTCACTAAATATTCACCAAACTTGCAGTTCGGTAAAAGACACCTGCTTTCTAAAAAAATTCTGGGGTGGAAAATCGACCAAAAATTTCAAAAGAGGGCAACCTTCCAAGAACACAATTTCAAGAGTTCTATTGTACTCCCAAATGTTTCCTTTTTTTTAACAGAAAAGAAAACGGTGGAGAAAAATGATGAGTTTTACGAATTTTCAAAGACATGCAAACCCAAATTACAAAACCTATCAGCTCACAGCAGCCAGTAGGGCCATTAGCATAAATGCTGCAAACAATAAATGCTGAAGCGATTGTGGAGAAATGCGTACCCTGGATTCTAAGGGGGACGTGGTAAGAGCCACTAATGAAAACACAAATAATGTGCTTTGAAAAGGGTAACACGGTGCTACCAGTCAATCAATCACACCCACTGCTGGGCCTATCACCTGAGAAAATGAGAATCGAAAAGTCACAGCCTGGCAATCCTGCACTCCAACAATATTTACCATAGCCAACACTTGGAAGCAATGAAAATGTCCATCAACCGAGGAATGCACAAAGTAGAAGTGGTCCACATACACAGTGGAAAATTACTCCAAAAAAATAAAAACTAAATGTAAAAATCCAACAAAAGTAAGGAGACATCAGCTTGTGTGGGTTTGTCCGGGCACACTCCACTCTAATTTATAACCGAGAAACACCACAGGCCGCAAGGGCTTTTCCCTAGTTACCAGGGTGGGGGACATAGAAAGGCTGCCGCCCTCTGGCAGTTACCTGCAAAAGCAGCTTTAAAGCCTGTGCTAATGGTCACTTCATAGGAACAAGTACTGCAGAACTGTAAATGAAACCTGCCCTCAAAATGTCTTGAGGGAGGTAAAGGCCAAAACATTTCAAAATGTGACACATACTTAAAGAGAACACTTTGAAGAACTAAGGGGTAATCACAGCTTGAAAAATAAAAAGGACATGCCTTAAAGCTCAATTTCAACGGATTATGTGGCACATTCGAATTCAACCACAGAGAGGTATCAGCTCACACTTGTCAGAATAACCATCAGCAAGAAAACTACAAACAATAAATGCTGAAGGTGTTGTGGAGAAATGCATACCCTCAACTTCAAAGGGGACGTAACTTGGAAAGGGCCACGAATGAGAACAGAATGGAGGTGCCTTAAAAAGGTAAACATTGAGCTACCATATGATCCAGCAGGCCCACTCCTCGACGTATAACCTAAGAAGAGAGAATTGGAAAGACACAGGCAGGCAAATCTGCATGGCACAGTATTACAATAGCCAAGATATGGAAGTAACCATAAAGTCCACCAACAGATGGGTGGACAAAGAAGAACTCCTCCATGTAGAGATGGAACATTCGCTAGTGAAAAAATGAAACAATGCCATTTATAGCACCATAGATGAGTCTAGACGTAATCACGCCACGTGTAGTAAGTGAGAAAGCAAAAGACACATATCCTATCATATCACTTTTAAGAGTTACTTAAAAATTGATACCAATGAAGATATTTCCACAGAGAAAGGCAATCACAGATTCATTAAAAACTTATGGTTCACCACATAGAAAGGGATGAGGATTGGATACATTACCATGTTGGGGTTAACAGAGATATACAAACCATGTGAAATATATGACCACCAAAGACGTACGGAAGACCAGGGGAAGACTACTCAACATTGTGTCATAACCTACATGCGAAAAGGATGCGAGGAAGTATAGATACATGTATATGTGTGAAAGAACCACATCTTGCACACCTAGAACAAACAAACCATTGTAATCATATTTGCTGGGATAAACAATAAAAAGTAAATTACAAATATGAACAAGAAGTAATGAGACATAAACTTAAAGGGCTTTTCCCTGGCACATTCCATTCTAATTTACAACTTAGAACACCACTTCCATTAAGGCTCTGTTTCCCTAGTAACCAAATTTGGTAAAGGGGAAATGCTGCCACCTTGTGGCCGTTTCCTGCAAGAACAGCTTTAAACTCACAGCTAATGGTCACTTAACATTCCCAAGGACTCAGGGCTGTAAAGGACACCTGCCCTAAAAAATTGTGCTGAAGGAGGGAATGGACAAAAAAATTCAAAACAGGCAAATGTTTCAAGAAGAGAGTATGAAGAGTTAAGTTTTACTCACGCTCTTTTAAAAAAAAGGAAAATGGATAAAAGCTCAACCTCAGGGAGTGTTAGACCCATGCAATCTAATCTACAAAAAGTTTCAACTTACACCAGTCGACTTACCATCAGCAAAAAGTCTACGAACAATAAATGTTGAAGGGGTTTTTGAGAACTGTGTACACTCTACCTGCTGGTGAGACGTGAAGGGGTAACAGCCAATAATGAGAACAGAAAGGAGATGTGTTTAAAAGTAAAACTGCAGGTACCATTGAATACAGCAGGCGCACCATTGGACCTCTCACCTGAGAAGACAAGAATCGAGAAGACACAGGCCGCAAAAGCTGCAGTGCAGCCTTATTCACAATAGCCAAGACAGTGGAGCAATCGAAATGTCCAACAACAGGTGAATGGATAAAGAAGAAGTGGTCCATGTACACAATGGAATAATAGCCATGGAAAACAATGAACCACTGCTCTCTGAGGCACCACAAATGAGTCTGGAGATAATCACGAAACATGAGGTAAGTCGGAAAGCAAAAGACCTATATTCTATGATATCCCTTATAGGCGTTATCTAATAACTGACACAAAGGAACATATTTCCACAGAGAAAGACACTCACAGACTTAGAAAACAAACTATGCGCATCTAAAAGGAAAGGTGGGGGAATGGATAAATTAAGATTAGTGTTACTATATGTATACAAACACATATTATATACATATCTCAAAAAGACCAACCATATAGCAAGGGAGGTCTGCGGAACCCTCAGTAACATTTTACATGGGAAGAGGATCTGTACTTGACTAGACATATATAATGTACAAACGAACCAGATTGTGTACACCTAGGACAAACAATATTCTAAGCTTTACCCCAATTAAAAAAAATTTTAAAACCAAGAAGAAATAATGAGACATAAACTTATGGGGCTTTCTCCATGCACATTCCAATGTAATTTACAAACTAGGAACACGACTTCCAGAAAGGCTCTGCTGCCCTAGTAGCCAGATATGGGAATGGAGATATGCTGCCTGCTTGAGGCCACTTCCCACAACAGCAGCTTTAAACCCATTGCTAAAGGTCACTAAATATTCACCAAACTTGCAGTTCGGTAAAAGACACCTGCTTTCTAAAAAAATTCTGGGGTGCAAAATCGACCAAAAATTTCAAAAGAGGTCAACCTTCCAAGAACACAATTTCAAGAGTTATATTGTACTCCCAATTGTTTCCTTTTTTTTAACAGAAAAGAAAACGGTGGAGAAAAATGATGAGTTTTACGAATTTTCAAAGACATGCAAACCCAAATTACAAAAACCTATCAGCTCACAGCAGCCAGAAGGGCCATTAGCATAAATGCTGCAAACAATAAATGCTGAAGCGATTGTGGAGAAATGCGTACCCTCGATTCTAAGGGGGACGTGGTAAGAGCCACTAATGAAAACACAAAGAAGGTGCTTTGAAAAGGGAAACACTGTGCTACCAGTCAATCAATCACACCCACTGCTGGGCCTATCACCTGAGAAAATGAGAATCAAAAAGTCACAGGCAGGCAATCCTGCAGTCCAACAATATTTACCATAGCCAACACTTGGAAGCAATGAAAATGTCCATCAACGGAGGAATGCACAAAGTGGAAGTGGTCCACGTACACAGTGGAAAATTACTCCAATAAAAAATAAAAATTAAATTTAAAAATCCAACAAAAGTAAGGAGACATCAGCTTGTGTGGGTTTGTCCGGGCACACTCCACTCTAATTTATAAACGAGAAACACCACAGGCCGCAAGGGCTTTTCCCTAGTTACCAGGGTGGGGGACATAGAAAGGCTGCCGCCCTCTGGCAGTTACCTGCAAAAGCAGCTTTAAAGCCTGTGCTAATGGTCACTTCATAGGAACAAGTACTGCAGAACTGTAAATGAAACCTGCCCTCAAAATGTCTTGAGGGAGGTAAAGGCCAAAACATTTCAAAATGTGACACATACTTAAAGAGAACACTTTGAAGAACTAAGGGGTAATCACAGCTTGAAAAATAAAAAGGACATGCCTTAAAGCTCAATTTCAACGGATTATGTGGCACATTCGAATTCAACCACAGAGAGGTATCAGCTCACACTTGTCAGAATAACCATCAGCAAGAAAACTACAAACAATAAATGCTGAAGGTGTTGTGGAGAAATGCATACCCTCAACTTCAAAGGGGACGTAACTTGGAAAGGGCCACGAATGAGAACAGAATGGAGGTGCCTTAAAAAGGTAAACATTGAGCTACCATATGATCCAGCAGGCCCACTCCTCGACGTATAACCTAAGAAGAGAGAATTGGAAAGACACAGGCAGGCAAATCTGCATGGCACAGTATTACAATAGCCAAGATATGGAAGTAACCAAAAAGTCCACCAACAGATGGGTGGACAAGCAAGAACTCCTCCATGTAGAGATGGAATATTCGCTAGTGAAAAAATGAAACAATACCATTTGTAGCACCACAGATGAGTCTAGACGTAATCACGCGACGTGTAGTAAGTGAGAAAGCAAAAGACACATATCCTATCATATCACTTTTAAGAGTTACTTAAAAATTGATACCAATGAAGATATTTCCACAGAGAAAGGCAATCACAGATTCATTAAAAACTTATGGTTCACCACATAGAAAGGGATGAGGATTGGATACATTACCACGTTGGGGTTAACAGAGATATACAAACCATGTGAAATATATAACCACCAAAGACGTACGGAAGACCAGGGGAAGACTACTCAACATTGTGTCATAACCTACATGCGAAAAGGATGCGAGGAAGTATAGATACATGTATATGTGTGAAAGAACCACATCTTGCACACCTAGAACAAACAAACCATTGTAATCATATTTGCTGGGATAAACAATAAAAAGTAAATTACAAATATGAACAAGAAGTAATGAGACATAAACTTAAAGGGCTTTTCCCTGGCACATTCCATTCTAATTTACAACCTACAACACCACTTCCATTAAGGCTCTGTTTCCCTAGTAACCAAATTTGGTAAAGGGGAAATGCTGCCACCTTGTGGCCGTTTCCTGCAAGAACAGCTTTAAACTCACAGCTAATGGTCACTTAACATTCCCAAGGACTCAGGGCTGTAAAGGACACCTGCCCTAAAAAATTGTGCTGAAGGAGGGAATGGACAAAACAATTCAAAACAGGCAAATGTTTCAAGAAGAGAGTATGAAGAGTTAAGTTTTACTCACGCTCTTTTAAAAAAAAAGGAAAATGGATAAAAGCTCAACCTCAGGGAGTGTTAGACCCATGCAATCTAATCTACAAAAAGTTTCAACTTACACCAGTCGCCTGAACATGAGCAAAAAGTCTACAAACAATAAATGCTGAAGGGGTTTTAGGGAACTGTGTACCCTCTACCTGCTGGTGAGACGTGAAGGGGTAACAGCCAATAATGAGAACAGAAAGGAGCTGTGTTTAAAAGTAAAACTGCAGGCACCATTCAATGCAGCAGGCGCACCATTGGACCTCTCACCTGAGAAGACAAGAATCGAGAAGACACAGGCCGCAAAAGCTGCAGTGCAGCCTTATTCACAATAGCCAAGACAGTGGAGCAATCGAAATGTCCAACAACAGGTGAATGGATAAAGAAGAAGTGGTCCATGTACACAATGGAATAATAGCCATGGAAAACAATGAACCACTGCTCTCTGAGGCACCTCAAATGAGTCTGGAGATAATCACGAAACATGAGGTAAGTCGGAAAGCAAAAGACCTATATTCTATGATATCACTTATAGGCGTTATCTAATAACTGACACAAAGGAACATATTTCCACAGAGAAAGACACTCACAGACTTAGAAAACAAACTATGCTCATCTAAAAGGAAAGGTGGGCGGAATGGATAAATTAAGATTAGTGTTACTATATGTATACAAACACATATTATATCCATATCTCAAAAAGACCAACCATATAGCAAGGGAGGTCTGCGGAACCGTCAGTAACATTTTACATGGGAAGAGGATCTGTACTTGAATAGACATCTATAATGTACAAACGAACCAGATGGTGTACACCTAGGACAAACAATATTCTAAGCTTTACCCCAATTAAAAAAAATTTTAAAACCAAGAAGAAATAATGAGACATATACTTATGGGGCTTTCTCCATGCACATTCCAATGTAATTTACAAACTAGGAACACGACTTCCAGAAAGGCTCTGCTGCCCTAGTACCCAGATATGGGAATGGAGATATGCTGCCTGCTTGAGGCCACTTCCCACAACAGCAGATTTAAACCCATTGCTAAAGGTCACTAAATATTCACCAAACTTGCAGTTCGGTAAAAGACACCTGCTTTCTAAAAAAATTCTGGAGTGGAAAATCGACCAAAAATTTCAAAAGAGGGCAACCTTCCAAGAACACAATTTCAAGAGTTCTATTGTACTCCCAATTGTTTCCTTTTTTTTTAACAGAAAAGAAAACGGTGGAGAAAAATGATGAGTTTTACGAATTTTCAAAGACATGCAAACCCAAATTACAAAAACCTATCAGCTCACAGCAGCCAGAAGGGCCATTAGCATAAATGCTGCAAACAATATATGCTGAAGCGATTGTGGAGAAATGCGTACCCTCGATTCTAAGGGGGACGTGGTAAGAGCCACTAATGAAAACACAAAGAAGGTGCTTTGAAAAGGGAAACACGGTGCTACCAGTCAATCAATCACACCCACTGCTGGGCCTATCACCTGAGAAAAAATGAGAATCGAAAAGTCACAGCCTGGCAATCCTGCACTCCAACAATATTTACCATAGCCAACACTTGGAAGCAATGAAAATGTCCATCAACCGAGGAATGCACAAAGTAGAAGTGGTCCACGTACACAGTGGAAAATTACTCCAATAAAAAATAAAAATTAAATGTAAAAATCCAACAAAAGTAAGGAGACATCAGCTTGTGTGGGTTTGTCCGGGCACACTCCACTCTAATTTATAACCGAGAAACACCACAGGCCGCAAGGGCTTTTCCCTAGTTACCAGGGTGGGGGACATAGAAAGGCTGCCGCCCTCTGGCAGTTACCTGCAAAAGCAGCTTTAAAGCCTGTGCTAATGGTCACTTCATAGGAACAAGTACTGCAGAACTGTAAATGAAACAGGCCCTCAAAATGTCTTGAGGGAGGTAAAGGCCAAAACATTTCAAAATGTGACACATACTTAAAGAGAACACTTTGAAGAACTAAGGGGTAATCACAGCTTGAAAAATAGCAAAGGACATGCCTTAAAGCTCAATTTCAACAGATTATGTGGCACATTCGAATTCAACCACAGAGAGGTATCAGCTCACACTTGTCAGAATAACCATCAGCAAGAAAACTACAAACAATAAATGCTGAAAGTGTTGTGGAGAAATGCATACCCTCAACTTCAAAGGGGACGTAACTTGGAAAGGGCCACGAATGAGAACAGAATGGAGGTGCCTTAAAAAGGTAAACATTGAGCTACTATATGATCCAGCAGGCCCACTCCTCGACGTAAAACCTAAGAAGAGAGAATTGGAAAGACACAGGCAGGCAAATCTGCACTGCACAGTATTACAATAGCCAAGATATGGAAGTAACCGAAAAGTCCACCAACAGATGGATGGACAAAGAAGAACTCCTCCATGTACAGATGGAATATTCGCTAGTGAAAAAAATGAAACAATGCCGTTTGCAGCACCATAGATGAGTCTAGACGTAATCACGCCACGTGTAGTAAGTGAGAAAGCAAAAGACACATATCCTATCATATCACTTTTAAGAGTTACTTAAAAATTGATACCAATGAAGATATTTCCACAGAGAAAGGCAATCACAGATTCATTAAAAAACTTATGGTTCACCAAATAGAAAGGGATGAGGATTGGATACATTGCCACATTGGGGTTAACAGAGATATACAAACCATGTGAAATATATAACCACCAAAGACGTACGGAAGACCAGGAGAAGACTACTCAACATTGTGTCATAACCTACATGGGAAAAGGATGCGAGGAACAATAGATACATGTATATGTGTGAAAGAACCACATCTTGCACACCTAGAACAAACAAACCATTGTAATCATATTTACTGGGATAAAAAATAAAAAGTAAACTACAAATATGAACAAGAAGTAATGAGACATAAACTTAAAGGGCTTTTCCCTGGCACATTCCATTCTAATTTACAACCTACAACACCACTTCCATTAAGGCTCTGTTTCCCTAGTAACCAAATATGGTAAAGGGGAAATGCTGCCACCTTGTGGCCGTTTCCTGCAAGAACAGCTTTAAACTCACAGCTAATGGTCACTTAACATTCCCAAGGACTCAGGGCTGTAAAGGACACCTGCCCTAAAAAATTGTGCTGAAGGAGGGAATGGACAAAACAATTCAAAACAGGCAAATGTTTCAAGAAGAGAGTATGAAGAGTTAAGTTTTACTCACGCTCTTTTAAAAAAAAAGGAAAATGGATAAAAGCTCAACCTCAGGGAGTGTTAGACCCATGCAATCTAATCTACAAAAAGTTTCAACTTACACCAGTCGCCTGAACATGAGCAAAAAGTCTACAAACAATAAATGCTGAAAGGGTTTTAGAGAACTGTGTACCCTCTACCTGCTGGTGAGACGTGAAGGGGTAACAGCCAATAATGAGAACAGAAAGGAGCTGTGTTTAAAAGTAAAACTGCAGGCACCATTCAATGCAGCAGGCGCACCATTGGACCTCTCACCTGAGAAGACAAGAATCGAGAAGACACAGGCCGCAAAAGCTGCAGTGCAGCCTTATTCACAATAGCCAAGACAGTGGAGCAATCAAAATGTCCAACAACAGGTGAATGGATAAAGAAGAAGTGGTCCATGTACACAATGGAATAATAGCCATGGAAAACAATGAACCACTGCTCTCTGAGGCACCACAAATGAGTCTGGAGATAATCACGAAACATGAGGTAAGTCGGAAAGCAAAAGACCTATATTCTATGATATCACTTATAGGCGTTATCTAATAACTGACACAAAGGAACATATTTCCACAGAGAAAGACACTCACAGACTTAGAAAACAAACTATGCTCATCTAAAAGGAAAGGTGGGGGGAGTGGATAAATTAAGATTAGTGTTACTATATGTATACAAACACATATTATATCCATATCTCAAAAAGACCAACCATATAGCAAGGGAGGTCTGCGGAACCGTCAGTAACATTTTACATGGGAAGAGGATCTGTACTTGAATAGACATCTATAATGTACAAACGAACCAGATGGTGTACACCTAGGACAAACAATATTCTAAGCTTTACCCCAATTAAAAAAAAAATTTAAAACCAAGAAGAAATAAAGAGACATATACTTATGGGGCTTTCTCCATGCACATTCCAATGTAATTTACAAACTAGGAACACGACTTCCAGAAAGGCTCTGCTGCCCTAGTACCCAGATATGGGAATGGAGATATGCTGCCTGCTTGAGGCCACTTCCCACAACAGCAGATTTAAACCCATTGCTAAAGGTCACTAAATATTCACCAAACTTGCAGTTCGGTAAAAGACACCTGCTTTCTAAAAAAATTCTGGAGTGGAAAATCGACCAAAAATTTCAAAAGAGGGCAACCTTCCAAGAACACAATTTCAAGAGTTCTATTGTACTCCCAATTGTTTCCTTTTTTTTTAACAGAAAAGAAAACGGTGGAGAAAAATGATGAGTTTTACGAATTTTCAAAGACATGCAAACCCAAATTACAAAAACCTATCAGCTCACAGCAGCCAGAAGGGCCATTAGCATAAATGCTGCAAACAATATATGCTGAAGCGATTGTGGAGAAATGCGTACCCTCGATTCTAAGGGGGACGTGGTAAGAGCCACTAATGAAAACACAAAGAAGGTGCTTTGAAAAGGGAAACACGGTGCTACCAGTCAATCAATCACACCCACTGCTGGGCCTATCACCTGAGAAAAAATGAGAATCGAAAAGTCACAGCCTGGCAATCCTGCACTCCAACAATATTTACCATAGCCAACACTTGGAAGCAATGAAAATGTCCATCAACCGAGGAATGCACAAAGTAGAAGTGGTCCACGTACACAGTGGAAAATTACTCCAATAAAAAATAAAAATTAAATGTAAAAATCCAACAAAAGTAAGGAGACATCAGCTTGTGTGGGTTTGTCCGGGCACACTCCACTCTAATTTATAACCGAGAAACACCACAGGCCGCAAGGGCTTTTCCCTAGTTACCAGGGTGGGGGACATAGAAAGGCTGCCGCCCTCTGGCAGTTACCTGCAAAAGCAGCTTTAAAGCCTGTGCTAATGGTCACTTCATAGGAACAAGTACTGCAGAACTGTAAATGAAACAGGCCCTCAAAATGTCTTGAGGGAGGTAAAGGCCAAAACATTTCAAAATGTGACACATACTTAAAGAGAACACTTTGAAGAACTAAGGGGTAATCACAGCTTGAAAAATAGCAAAGGACATGCCTTAAAGCTCAATTTCAACAGATTATGTGGCACATTCGAATTCAACCACAGAGAGGTATCAGCTCACACTTGTCAGAATAACCATCAGCAAGAAAACTACAAACAATAAATGCTGAAAGTGTTGTGGAGAAATGCATACCCTCAACTTCAAAGGGGACGTAACTTGGAAAGGGCCACGAATGAGAACAGAATGGAGGTGCCTTAAAAAGGTAAACATTGAGCTACTATATGATCCAGCAGGCCCACTCCTCGACGTAAAACCTAAGAAGAGAGAATTGGAAAGACACAGGCAGGCAAATCTGCACTGCACAGTATTACAATAGCCAAGATATGGAAGTAACCGAAAAGTCCACCAACAGATGGATGGACAAAGAAGAACTCCTCCATGTACAGATGGAATATTCGCTAGTGAAAAAAATGAAACAATGCCGTTTGCAGCACCATAGATGAGTCTAGACGTAATCACGCCACGTGTAGTAAGTGAGAAAGCAAAAGACACATATCCTATCATATCACTTTTAAGAGTTACTTAAAAATTGATACCAATGAAGATATTTCCACAGAGAAAGGCAATCACAGATTCATTAAAAAACTTATGGTTCACCAAATAGAAAGGGATGAGGATTGGATACATTGCCACATTGGGGTTAACAGAGATATACAAACCATGTGAAATATATAACCACCAAAGACGTACGGAAGACCAGGAGAAGACTACTCAACATTGTGTCATAACCTACATGGGAAAAGGATGCGAGGAACAATAGATACATGTATATGTGTGAAAGAACCACATCTTGCACACCTAGAACAAACAAACCATTGTAATCATATTTACTGGGATAAAAAATAAAAAGTAAACTACAAATATGAACAAGAAGTAATGAGACATAAACTTAAAGGGCTTTTCCCTGGCACATTCCATTCTAATTTACAACCTACAACACCACTTCCATTAAGGCTCTGTTTCCCTAGTAACCAAATATGGTAAAGGGGAAATGCTGCCACCTTGTGGCCGTTTCCTGCAAGAACAGCTTTAAACTCACAGCTAATGGTCACTTAACATTCCCAAGGACTCAGGGCTGTAAAGGACACCTGCCCTAAAAAATTGTGCTGAAGGAGGGAATGGACAAAACAATTCAAAACAGGCAAATGTTTCAAGAAGAGAGTATGAAGAGTTAAGTTTTACTCACGCTCTTTTAAAAAAAAAGGAAAATGGATAAAAGCTCAACCTCAGGGAGTGTTAGACCCATGCAATCTAATCTACAAAAAGTTTCAACTTACACCAGTCGCCTGAACATGAGCAAAAAGTCTACAAACAATAAATGCTGAAAGGGTTTTAGAGAACTGTGTACCCTCTACCTGCTGGTGAGACGTGAAGGGGTAACAGCCAATAATGAGAACAGAAAGGAGCTGTGTTTAAAAGTAAAACTGCAGGCACCATTCAATGCAGCAGGCGCACCATTGGACCTCTCACCTGAGAAGACAAGAATCGAGAAGACACAGGCCGCAAAAGCTGCAGTGCAGCCTTATTCACAATAGCCAAGACAGTGGAGCAATCAAAATGTCCAACAACAGGTGAATGGATAAAGAAGAAGTGGTCCATGTACACAATGGAATAATAGCCATGGAAAACAATGAACCACTGCTCTCTGAGGCACCACAAATGAGTCTGGAGATAATCACGAAACATGAGGTAAGTCGGAAAGCAAAAGACCTATATTCTATGATATCACTTATAGGCGTTATCTAATAACTGACACAAAGGAACATATTTCCACAGAGAAAGACACTCACAGACTTAGAAAACAAACTATGCTCATCTAAAAGGAAAGGTGGGGGGAGTGGATAAATTAAGATTAGTGTTACTATATGTATACAAACACATATTATATCCATATCTCAAAAAGACCAACCATATAGCAAGGGAGGTCTGCGGAACCGTCAGTAACATTTTACATGGGAAGAGGATCTGTACTTGAATAGACATCTATAATGTACAAACGAACCAGATGGTGTACACCTAGGACAAACAATATTCTAAGCTTTACCCCAATTAAAAAAAAATTTTAAAACCAAGAAGAAATAATGAGACATATACTTATGGGGCTTTCTCCATGCACATTCCAATGTAATTTACAAACTAGGAACACGACTTCCAGAAAGGCTCTGCTGCCCTAGTACCCAGATATGGGAATGGAGATATGCTGCCTGCTTGAGGCCACTTCCCACAACAGCAGATTTAAACCCATTGCTAAAGGTCACTAAATATTCACCAAACTTGCAGTTCGGTAAAAGACACCTGCTTTCTAAAAAAATTCTGGAGTGGAAAATCGACCAAAAATTTCAAAAGAGGGCAACCTTCCAAGAACACAATTTCAAGAGTTCTATTGTACTCCCAATTGTTTCCTTTTTTTTTAACAGAAAAGAAAACGGTGGAGAAAAATGATGAGTTTTACGAATTTTCAAAGACATGCAAACCCAAATTACAAAAACCTATCAGCTCACAGCAGCCAGAAGGGCCATTAGCATAAATGCTGCAAACAATATATGCTGAAGCGATTGTGGAGAAATGCGTACCCTCGATTCTAAGGGGGACGTGGTAAGAGCCACTAATGAAAACACAAAGAAGGTGCTTTGAAAAGGGAAACACGGTGCTACCAGTCAATCAATCACACCCACTGCTGGGCCTATCACCTGAGAAAAAATGAGAATCGAAAAGTCACAGCCTGGCAATCCTGCACTCCAACAATATTTACCATAGCCAACACTTGGAAGCAATGAAAATGTCCATCAACCGAGGAATGCACAAAGTAGAAGTGGTCCACGTACACAGTGGAAAATTACTCCAATAAAAAATAAAAATTAAATGTAAAAATCCAACAAAAGTAAGGAGACATCAGCTTGTGTGGGTTTGTCCGGGCACACTCCACTCTAATTTATAACCGAGAAACACCACAGGCCGCAAGGGCTTTTCCCTAGTTACCAGGGTGGGGGACATAGAAAGGCTGCCGCCCTCTGGCAGTTACCTGCAAAAGCAGCTTTAAAGCCTGTGCTAATGGTCACTTCATAGGAACAAGTACTGCAGAACTGTAAATGAAACAGGCCCTCAAAATGTCTTGAGGGAGGTAAAGGCCAAAACATTTCAAAATGTGACACATACTTAAAGAGAACACTTTGAAGAACTAAGGGGTAATCACAGCTTGAAAAATAGCAAAGGACATGCCTTAAAGCTCAATTTCAACAGATTATGTGGCACATTCGAATTCAACCACAGAGAGGTATCAGCTCACACTTGTCAGAATAACCATCAGCAAGAAAACTACAAACAATAAATGCTGAAAGTGTTGTGGAGAAATGCATACCCTCAACTTCAAAGGGGACGTAACTTGGAAAGGGCCACGAATGAGAACAGAATGGAGGTGCCTTAAAAAGGTAAACATTGAGCTACTATATGATCCAGCAGGCCCACTCCTCGACGTAAAACCTAAGAAGAGAGAATTGGAAAGACACAGGCAGGCAAATCTGCACTGCACAGTATTACAATAGCCAAGATATGGAAGTAACCAAAAAGTCCACCAACAGATGGATGGACAAAGAAGAACTCCTCCATGTACAGATGGAATATTCGCTAGTGAAAAAAATGAAACAATGCCGTTTGCAGCACCATAGATGAGTCTAGACGTAATCACGCCACGTGTAGTAAGTGAGAAAGCAAAAGACACATATCCTATCATATCACTTTTAAGAGTTACTTAAAAATTGATACCAATGAAGATATTTCCACAGAGAAAGGCAATCACAGATTCATTAAAAAACTTATGGTTCACCAAATAGAAAGGGATGAGGATTGGATACATTGCCACATTGGGGTTAACAGAGATATACAAACCATGTGAAATATATAACCACCAAAGACGTACGGAAGACCAGGAGAAGACTACTCAACATTGTGTCATAACCTACATGGGAAAAGGATGCGAGGAACAATAGATACATGTATATGTGTGAAAGAACCACATCTTGCACACCTAGAACAAACAAACCATTGTAATCATATTTACTGGGATAAAAAATAAAAAGTAAACTACAAATATGAACAAGAAGTAATGAGACATAAACTTAAAGGGCTTTTCCCTGGCACATTCCATTCTAATTTACAACCTACAACACCACTTCCATTAAGGCTCTGTTTCCCTAGTAACCAAATATGGTAAAGGGGAAATGCTGCCACCTTGTGGCCGTTTCCTGCAAGAACAGCTTTAAACTCACAGCTAATGGTCACTTAACATTCCCAAGGACTCAGGGCTGTAAAGGACACCTGCCCTAAAAAATTGTGCTGAAGGAGGGAATGGACAAAACAATTCAAAACAGGCAAATGTTTCAAGAAGAGAGTATGAAGAGTTAAGTTTTACTCACGCTCTTTTAAAAAAAAAGGAAAATGGATTAAAGCTCAACCTCAGGGAGTGTTAGACCCATGCAATCTAATCTACAAAAAGTTTCAACTTACACCAGTCGCCTGAACATGAGCAAAAAGTCTACAAACAATAAATGCTGAAAGGGTTTTAGAGAACTGTGTACCCTCTACCTGCTGGTGAGACGTGAAGGGGTAACAGCCAATAATGAGAACAGAAAGGAGCTGTGTTTAAAAGTAAAACTGCAGGCACCATTCAATGCAGCAGGCGCACCATTGGACCTCTCACCTGAGAAGACAAGAATCGAGAAGACACAGGCCGCAAAAGCTGCAGTGCAGCCTTATTCACAATAGCCAAGACAGTGGAGCAATCAAAATGTCCAACAACAGGTGAATGGATAAAGAAGAAGTGGTCCATGTACACAATGGAATAATAGCCATGGAAAACAATGAACCACTGCTCTCTGAGGCACCACAAATGAGTCTGGAGATAATCACGAAACATGAGGTAAGTCGGAAAGCAAAAGACCTATATTCTATGATATCACTTATAGGCGTTATCTAATAACTGACACAAAGGAACATATTTCCACAGAGAAAGACACTCACAGACTTAGAAAACAAACTATGCTCATCTAAAAGGAAAGGTGGGGGGAGTGGATAAATTAAGATTAGTGTTACTATATGTATACAAACACATATTATATCCATATCTCAAAAAGACCAACCATATAGCAAGGGAGGTCTGCGGAACCGTCAGTAACATTTTACATGGGAAGAGGATCTGTACTTGAATAGACATCTATAATGTACAAACGAACCAGATGGTGTACACCTAGGACAAACAATATTCTAAGCTTTACCCCAATTAAAAAAAATTTTAAAACCAAGAAGAAATAATGAGACATATACTTATGGGGCTTTCTCCATGCACATTCCAATGTAATTTACAAACTAGGAACACGACTTCCAGAAAGGCTCTGCTGCCCTAGTACCCAGATATGGGAATGGAGATATGCTGCCTGCTTGAGGCCACTTCCCACAACAGCAGATTTAAACCCATTGCTAAAGGTCACTAAATATTCACCAAACTTGCAGTTCGGTAAAAGACACCTGCTTTCTAAAAAAATTCTGGAGTGGAAAATCGACCAAAAATTTCAAAAGAGGGCAACCTTCCAAGAACACAATTTCAAGAGTTCTATTGTACTCCCAATTGTTTCCTTTTTTTTTAACAGAAAAGAAAACGGTGGAGAAAAATGATGAGTTTTACGAATTTTCAAAGACATGCAAACCCAAATTACAAAAACCTATCAGCTCACAGCAGCCAGAAGGGCCATTAGCATAAATGCTGCAAACAATATATGCTGAAGCGATTGTGGAGAAATGCGTACCCTCGATTCTAAGGGGGACGTGGTAAGAGCCACTAATGAAAACACAAAGAAGGTGCTTTGAAAAGGGAAACACGGTGCTACCAGTCAATCAATCACACCCACTGCTGGGCCTATCACCTGAGAAAAAATGAGAATCGAAAAGTCACAGCCTGGCAATCCTGCACTCCAACAATATTTACCATAGCCAACACTTGGAAGCAATGAAAATGTCCATCAACCGAGGAATGCACAAAGTAGAAGTGGTCCACGTACACAGTGGAAAATTACTCCAATAAAAAATAAAAATTAAATGTAAAAATCCAACAAAAGTAAGGAGACATCAGCTTGTGTGGGTTTGTCCGGGCACACTCCACTCTAATTTATAACCGAGAAACACCACAGGCCGCAAGGGCTTTTCCCTAGTTACCAGGGTGGGGGACATAGAAAGGCTGCCGCCCTCTGGCAGTTACCTGCAAAAGCAGCTTTAAAGCCTGTGCTAATGGTCACTTCATAGGAACAAGTACTGCAGAACTGTAAATGAAACAGGCCCTCAAAATGTCTTGAGGGAGGTAAAGGCCAAAACATTTCAAAATGTGACACATACTTAAAGAGAACACTTTGAAGAACTAAGGGGTAATCACAGCTTGAAAAATAGCAAAGGACATGCCTTAAAGCTCAATTTCAACAGATTATGTGGCACATTCGAATTCAACCACAGAGAGGTATCAGCTCACACTTGTCAGAATAACCATCAGCAAGAAAACTACAAACAATAAATGCTGAAAGTGTTGTGGAGAAATGCATACCCTCAACTTCAAAGGGGACGTAACTTGGAAAGGGCCACGAATGAGAACAGAATGGAGGTGCCTTAAAAAGGTAAACATTGAGCTACTATATGATCCAGCAGGCCCACTCCTCGACGTAAAACCTAAGAAGAGAGAATTGGAAAGACACAGGCAGGCAAATCTGCACTGCACAGTATTACAATAGCCAAGATATGGAAGTAACCAAAAAGTCCACCAACAGATGGATGGACAAAGAAGAACTCCTCCATGTACAGATGGAATATTCGCTAGTGAAAAAAATGAAACAATGCCGTTTGCAGCACCATAGATGAGTCTAGACGTAATCACGCCACGTGTAGTAAGTGAGAAAGCAAAAGACACATATCCTATCATATCACTTTTAAGAGTTACTTAAAAATTGATACCAATGAAGATATTTCCACAGAGAAAGGCAATCACAGATTCATTAAAAAACTTATGGTTCACCAAATAGAAAGGGATGAGGATTGGATACATTGCCACATTGGGGTTAACAGAGATATACAAACCATGTGAAATATATAACCACCAAAGACGTACGGAAGACCAGGAGAAGACTACTCAACATTGTGTCATAACCTACATGGGAAAAGGATGCGAGGAACAATAGATACATGTATATGTGTGAAAGAACCACATCTTGCACACGTAGAACAAACAAACCATTGTAATCATATTTACTGGGATAAAAAATAAAAAGTAAACTACAAATATGAACAAGAAGTAATGAGACATAAACTTAAAGGGCTTTTCCCTGGCACATTCCATTCTAATTTACAACCTACAACACCACTTCCATTAAGGCTCTGTTTCCCTAGTAACCAAATATGGTAAAGGGGAAATGCTGCCACCTTGTGGCCGTTTCCTGCAAGAACAGCTTTAAACTCACAGCTAATGGTCACTTAACATTCCCAAGGACTCAGGGCTGTAAAGGACACCTGCCCTAAAAAATTGTGCTGAAGGAGGGAATGGACAAAACAATTCAAAACAGGCAAATGTTTCAAGAAGAGAGTATGAAGAGTTAAGTTTTACTCACGCTCTTTTAAAAAAAAAGGAAAATGGATAAAAGCTCAACCTCAGGGAGTGTTAGACCCATGCAATCTAATCTACAAAAAGTTTCAACTTACACCAGTCGCCTGAACATGAGCAAAAAGTCTACAAACAATAAATGCTGAAAGGGTTTTAGAGAACTGTGTACCCTCTACCTGCTGGTGAGACGTGAAGGGGTAACAGCCAATAATGAGAACAGAAAGGAGCTGTGTTTAAAAGTAAAACTGCAGGCACCATTCAATGCAGCAGGCGCACCATTGGACCTCTCACCTGAGAAGACAAGAATCGAGAAGACACAGGCCGCAAAAGCTGCAGTGCAGCCTTATTCACAATAGCCAAGACAGTGGAGCAATCAAAATGTCCAACAACAGGTGAATGGATAAAGAAGAAGTGGTCCATGTACACAATGGAATAATAGCCATGGAAAACAATGAACCACTGCTCTCTGAGGCACCACAAATGAGTCTGGAGATAATCACGAAACATGAGGTAAGTCGGAAAGCAAAAGACCTATATTCTATGATATCACTTATAGGCGTTATCTAATAACTGACACAAAGGAACATATTTCCACAGAGAAAGACACTCACAGACTTAGAAAACAAACTATGCTCATCTAAAAGGAAAGGTGGGGGGAGTGGATAAATTAAGATTAGTGTTACTATATGTATACAAACACATATTATATCCATATCTCAAAAAGACCAACCATATAGCAAGGGAGGTCTGCGGAACCGTCAGTAACATTTTACATGGGAAGAGGATCTGTACTTGAATAGACATCTATAATGTACAAACGAACCAGATGGTGTACACCTAGGACAAACAATATTCTAAGCTTTACCCCAATTAAAAAAAAATTTTAAAACCAAGAAGAAATAATGAGACATATACTTATGGGGCTTTCTCCATGCACATTCCAATGTAATTTACAAACTAGGAACACGACTTCCAGAAAGGCTCTGCTGCCCTAGTACCCAGATATGGGAATGGAGATATGCTGCCTGCTTGAGGCCACTTCCCACAACAGCAGATTTAAACCCATTGCTAAAGGTCACTAAATATTCACCAAACTTGCAGTTCGGTAAAAGACACCTGCTTTCTAAAAAAATTCTGGAGTGGAAAATCGACCAAAAATTTCAAAAGAGGGCAACCTTCCAAGAACACAATTTCAAGAGTTCTATTGTACTCCCAATTGTTTCCTTTTTTTTTAACAGAAAAGAAAACGGTGGAGAAAAATGATGAGTTTTACGAATTTTCAAAGACATGCAAACCCAAATTACAAAAACCTATCAGCTCACAGCAGCCAGAAGGGCCATTAGCATAAATGCTGCAAACAATATATGCTGAAGCGATTGTGGAGAAATGCGTACCCTCGATTCTAAGGGGGACGTGGTAAGAGCCACTAATGAAAACACAAAGAAGGTGCTTTGAAAAGGGAAACACGGTGCTACCAGTCAATCAATCACACCCACTGCTGGGCCTATCACCTGAGAAAAAATGAGAATCGAAAAGTCACAGCCTGGCAATCCTGCACTCCAACAATATTTACCATAGCCAACACTTGGAAGCAATGAAAATGTCCATCAACCGAGGAATGCACAAAGTAGAAGTGGTCCACGTACACAGTGGAAAATTACTCCAATAAAAAATAAAAATTAAATGTAAAAATCCAACAAAAGTAAGGAGACATCAGCTTGTGTGGGTTTGTCCGGGCACACTCCACTCTAATTTATAACCGAGAAACACCACAGGCCGCAAGGGCTTTTCCCTAGTTACCAGGGTGGGGGACATAGAAAGGCTGCCGCCCTCTGGCAGTTACCTGCAAAAGCAGCTTTAAAGCCTGTGCTAATGGTCACTTCATAGGAACAAGTACTGCAGAACTGTAAATGAAACAGGCCCTCAAAATGTCTTGAGGGAGGTAAAGGCCAAAACATTTCAAAATGTGACACATACTTAAAGAGAACACTTTGAAGAACTAAGGGGTAATCACAGCTTGAAAAATAGCAAAGGACATGCCTTAAAGCTCAATTTCAACAGATTATGTGGCACATTCGAATTCAACCACAGAGAGGTATCAGCTCACACTTGTCAGAATAACCATCAGCAAGAAAACTACAAACAATAAATGCTGAAAGTGTTGTGGAGAAATGCATACCCTCAACTTCAAAGGGGACGTAACTTGGAAAGGGCCACGAATGAGAACAGAATGGAGGTGCCTTAAAAAGGTAAACATTGAGCTACTATATGATCCAGCAGGCCCACTCCTCGACGTAAAACCTAAGAAGAGAGAATTGGAAAGACACAGGCAGGCAAATCTGCACTGCACAGTATTACAATAGCCAAGATATGGAAGTAACCGAAAAGTCCACCAACAGATGGATGGACAAAGAAGAACTCCTCCATGTACAGATGGAATATTCGCTAGTGAAAAAAATGAAACAATGCCGTTTGCAGCACCATAGATGAGTCTAGACGTAATCACGCCACGTGTAGTAAGTGAGAAAGCAAAAGACACATATCCTATCATATCACTTTTAAGAGTTACTTAAAAATTGATACCAATGAAGATATTTCCACAGAGAAAGGCAATCACAGATTCATTAAAAAACTTATGGTTCACCAAATAGAAAGGGATGAGGATTGGATACATTGCCACATTGGGGTTAACAGAGATATACAAACCATGTGAAATATATAACCACCAAAGACGTACGGAAGACCAGGAGAAGACTACTCAACATTGTGTCATAACCTACATGGGAAAAGGATGCGAGGAACAATAGATACATGTATATGTGTGAAAGAACCACATCTTGCACACCTAGAACAAACAAACCATTGTAATCATATTTACTGGGATAAAAAATAAAAAGTAAACTACAAATATGAACAAGAAGTAATGAGACATAAACTTAAAGGGCTTTTCCCTGGCACATTCCATTCTAATTTACAACCTACAACACCACTTCCATTAAGGCTCTGTTTCCCTAGTAACCAAATATGGTAAAGGGGAAATGCTGCCACCTTGTGGCCGTTTCCTGCAAGAACAGCTTTAAACTCACAGCTAATGGTCACTTAACATTCCCAAGGACTCAGGGCTGTAAAGGACACCTGCCCTAAAAAATTGTGCTGAAGGAGGGAATGGACAAAACAATTCAAAACAGGCAAATGTTTCAAGAAGAGAGTATGAAGAGTTAAGTTTTACTCACGCTCTTTTAAAAAAAAAGGAAAATGGATTAAAGCTCAACCTCAGGGAGTGTTAGACCCATGCAATCTAATCTACAAAAAGTTTCAACTTACACCAGTCGCCTGAACATGAGCAAAAAGTCTACAAACAATAAATGCTGAAAGGGTTTTAGAGAACTGTGTACCCTCTACCTGCTGGTGAGACGTGAAGGGGTAACAGCCAATAATGAGAACAGAAAGGAGCTGTGTTTAAAAGTAAAACTGCAGGCACCATTCAATGCAGCAGGCGCACCATTGGACCTCTCACCTGAGAAGACAAGAATCGAGAAGACACAGGCCGCAAAAGCTGCAGTGCAGCCTTATTCACAATAGCCAAGACAGTGGAGCAATCAAAATGTCCAACAACAGGTGAATGGATAAAGAAGAAGTGGTCCATGTACACAATGGAATAATAGCCATGGAAAACAATGAACCACTGCTCTCTGAGGCACCACAAATGAGTCTGGAGATAATCACGAAACATGAGGTAAGTCGGAAAGCAAAAGACCTATATTCTATGATATCACTTATAGGCGTTATCTAATAACTGACACAAAGGAACATATTTCCACAGAGAAAGACACTCACAGACTTAGAAAACAAACTATGCTCATCTAAAAGGAAAGGTGGGGGGAGTGGATAAATTAAGATTAGTGTTACTATATGTATACAAACACATATTATATCCATATCTCAAAAAGACCAACCATATAGCAAGGGAGGTCTGCGGAACCGTCAGTAACATTTTACATGGGAAGAGGATCTGTACTTGAATAGACATCTATAATGTACAAACGAACCAGATGGTGTACACCTAGGACAAACAATATTCTAAGCTTTACCCCAATTAAAAAAAAAATTTAAAACCAAGAAGAAATAATGAGACATATACTTATGGGGCTTTCTCCATGCACATTCCAATGTAATTTACAAACTAGGAACACGACTTCCAGAAAGGCTCTGCTGCCCTAGTACCCAGATATGGGAATGGAGATATGCTGCCTGCTTGAGGCCACTTCCCACAACAGCAGATTTAAACCCATTGCTAAAGGTCACTAAATATTCACCAAACTTGCAGTTCGGTAAAAGACACCTGCTTTCTAAAAAAATTCTGGAGTGGAAAATCGACCAAAAATTTCAAAAGAGGGCAACCTTCCAAGAACACAATTTCAAGAGTTCTATTGTACTCCCAATTGTTTCCTTTTTTTTTAACAGAAAAGAAAACGGTGGAGAAAAATGATGAGTTTTACGAATTTTCAAAGACATGCAAACCCAAATTACAAAAACCTATCAGCTCACAGCAGCCAGAAGGGCCATTAGCATAAATGCTGCAAACAATATATGCTGAAGCGATTGTGGAGAAATGCGTACCCTCGATTCTAAGGGGGACGTGGTAAGAGCCACTAATGAAAACACAAAGAAGGTGCTTTGAAAAGGGAAACACGGTGCTACCAGTCAATCAATCACACCCACTGCTGGGCCTATCACCTGAGAAAAAATGAGAATCGAAAAGTCACAGCCTGGCAATCCTGCACTCCAACAATATTTACCATAGCCAACACTTGGAAGCAATGAAAATGTCCATCAACCGAGGAATGCACAAAGTAGAAGTGGTCCACGTACACAGTGGAAAATTACTCCAATAAAAAATAAAAATTAAATGTAAAAATCCAACAAAAGTAAGGAGACATCAGCTTGTGTGGGTTTGTCCGGGCACACTCCACTCTAATTTATAACCGAGAAACACCACAGGCCGCAAGGGCTTTTCCCTAGTTACCAGGGTGGGGGACATAGAAAGGCTGCCGCCCTCTGGCAGTTACCTGCAAAAGCAGCTTTAAAGCCTGTGCTAATGGTCACTTCATAGGAACAAGTACTGCAGAACTGTAAATGAAACAGGCCCTCAAAATGTCTTGAGGGAGGTAAAGGCCAAAACATTTCAAAATGTGACACATACTTAAAGAGAACACTTTGAAGAACTAAGGGGTAATCACAGCTTGAAAAATAGCAAAGGACATGCCTTAAAGCTCAATTTCAACAGATTATGTGGCACATTCGAATTCAACCACAGAGAGGTATCAGCTCACACTTGTCAGAATAACCATCAGCAAGAAAACTACAAACAATAAATGCTGAAAGTGTTGTGGAGAAATGCATACCCTCAACTTCAAAGGGGACGTAACTTGGAAAGGGCCACGAATGAGAACAGAATGGAGGTGCCTTAAAAAGGTAAACATTGAGCTACTATATGATCCAGCAGGCCCACTCCTCGACGTAAAACCTAAGAAGAGAGAATTGGAAAGACACAGGCAGGCAAATCTGCACTGCACAGTATTACAATAGCCAAGATATGGAAGTAACCAAAAAGTCCACCAACAGATGGATGGACAAAGAAGAACTCCTCCATGTACAGATGGAATATTCGCTAGTGAAAAAAATGAAACAATGCCGTTTGCAGCACCATAGATGAGTCTAGACGTAATCACGCCACGTGTAGTAAGTGAGAAAGCAAAAGACACATATCCTATCATATCACTTTTAAGAGTTACTTAAAAATTGATACCAATGAAGATATTTCCACAGAGAAAGGCAATCACAGATTCATTAAAAAACTTATGGTTCACCAAATAGAAAGGGATGAGGATTGGATACATTGCCACATTGGGGTTAACAGAGATATACAAACCATGTGAAATATATAACCACCAAAGACGTACGGAAGACCAGGAGAAGACTACTCAACATTGTGTCATAACCTACATGGGAAAAGGATGCGAGGAACAATAGATACATGTATATGTGTGAAAGAACCACATCTTGCACACCTAGAACAAACAAACCATTGTAATCATATTTACTGGGATAAAAAATAAAAAGTAAACTACAAATATGAACAAGAAGTAATGAGACATAAACTTAAAGGGCTTTTCCCTGGCACATTCCATTCTAATTTACAACCTACAACACCACTTCCATTAAGGCTCTGTTTCCCTAGTAACCAAATATGGTAAAGGGGAAATGCTGCCACCTTGTGGCCGTTTCCTGCAAGAACAGCTTTAAACTCACAGCTAATGGTCACGTAACATTCCCAAGGACTCAGGGCTGTAAAGGACACCTGCCCTAAAAAATTGTGCTGAAGGAGGGAATGGACAAAACAATTCAAAACAGGCAAATGTTTCAAGAAGAGAGTATGAAGAGTTAAGTTTTACTCACGCTCTTTTAAAAAAAAAGGAAAATGGATAAAAGCTCAACCTCAGGGAGTGTTAGACCCATGCAATCTAATCTACAAAAAGTTTCAACTTACACCAGTCGCCTGAACATGAGCAAAAAGTCTACAAACAATAAATGCTGAAAGGGTTTTAGAGAACTGTGTACCCTCTACCTGCTGGTGAGACGTGAAGGGGTAACAGCCAATAATGAGAACAGAAAGGAGCTGTGTTTAAAAGTAAAACTGCAGGCACCATTCAATGCAGCAGGCGCACCATTGGACCTCTCACCTGAGAAGACAAGAATCGAGAAGACACAGGCCGCAAAAGCTGCAGTGCAGCCTTATTCACAATAGCCAAGACAGTGGAGCAATCAAAATGTCCAACAACAGGTGAATGGATAAAGAAGAAGTGGTCCATGTACACAATGGAATAATAGCCATGGAAAACAATGAACCACTGCTCTCTGAGGCACCACAAATGAGTCTGGAGATAATCACGAAACATGAGGTAAGTCGGAAAGCAAAAGACCTATATTCTATGATATCCCTTATAGGCGTTATCTAATAACTGACACAAAGGAACATATTTCCACAGAGAAAGACACTCACAGACTTAGAAAACAAACTATGCTCATCTAAAAGGAAAGGTGGGGGGAATGGATAAATTAAGATTAGTGTTACTATATGTATACAAACACATATTATATCCATATCTCAAAAAGACCAACCATATAGCAAGGGAGGTCTGCGGAACCGTCAGTAACATTTTACATGGGAAGAGGATCTGTACTTGAATAGACATCTATAATGTACAAACGAACCAGATGGTGTACACCTAGGACAAACAATATTCTAAGCTTTACCCCAATTAAAAAAAAATTTTAAAACCAAGAAGAAATAATGAGACATATACTTATGGGGCTTTCTCCATGCACATTCCAATGTAATTTACAAACTAGGAACACGACTTCCAGAAAGGCTCTGCTGCCCTAGTACCCAGATATGGGAATGGAGATATGCTGCCTGCTTGAGGCCACTTCCCACAACAGCAGATTTAAACCCATTGCTAAAGGTCACTAAATATTCACCAAACTTGCAGTTCGGTAAAAGACACCTGCTTTCTAAAAAAATTCTGGAGTGGAAAATCGACCAAAAATTTCAAAAGAGGGCAACCTTCCAAGAACACAATTTCAAGAGTTCTATTGTACTCCCAATTGTTTCCTTTTTTTTTAACAGAAAAGAAAACGGTGGAGAAAAATGATGAGTTTTACGAATTTTCAAAGACATGCAAACCCAAATTACAAAAACCTATCAGCTCACAGCAGCCAGAAGGGCCATTAGCATAAATGCTGCAAACAATATATGCTGAAGCGATTGTGGAGAAATGCGTACCCTCGATTCTAAGGGGGACGTGGTAAGAGCCACTAATGAAAACACAAAGAAGGTGCTTTGAAAAGGGAAACACGGTGCTACCAGTCAATCAATCACACCCACTGCTGGGCCTATCACCTGAGAAAAAATGAGAATCGAAAAGTCACAGCCTGGCAATCCTGCACTCCAACAATATTTACCATAGCCAACACTTGGAAGCAATGAAAATGTCCATCAACCGAGGAATGCACAAAGTAGAAGTGGTCCACGTACACAGTGGAAAATTACTCCAATAAAAAATAAAAATTAAATGTAAAAATCCAACAAAAGTAAGGAGACATCAGCTTGTGTGGGTTTGTCCGGGCACACTCCACTCTAATTTATAACCGAGAAACACCACAGGCCGCAAGGGCTTTTCCCTAGTTACCAGGGTGGGGGACATAGAAAGGCTGCCGCCCTCTGGCAGTTACCTGCAAAAGCAGCTTTAAAGCCTGTGCTAATGGTCACTTCATAGGAACAAGTACTGCAGAACTGTAAATGAAACAGGCCCTCAAAATGTCTTGAGGGAGGTAAAGGCCAAAACATTTCAAAATGTGACACATACTTAAAGAGAACACTTTGAAGAACTAAGGGGTAATCACAGCTTGAAAAATAGCAAAGGACATGCCTTAAAGCTCAATTTCAACAGATTAGGTGGCACATTCGAATTCAACCACAGAGAGGTATCAGCTCACACTTGTCAGAATAACCATCAGCAAGAAAACTACAAACAATAAATGCTGAAAGTGTTGTGGAGAAATGCATACCCTCAACTTCAAAGGGGACGTAACTTGGAAAGGGCCACGAATGAGAACAGAATGGAGGTGCCTTAAAAAGGTAAACATTGAGCTACTATATGATCCAGCAGGCCCACTCCTCGACGTAAAACCTAAGAAGAGAGAATTGGAAAGACACAGGCAGGCAAATCTGCACTGCACAGTATTACAATAGCCAAGATATGGAAGTAACCAAAAAGTCCACCAACAGATGGATGGACAAAGAAGAACTCCTCCATGTACAGATGGAATATTCGCTAGTGAAAAAAATGAAACAATGCCGTTTGCAGCACCATAGATGAGTCTAGACGTAATCACGCCACGTGTAGTAAGTGAGAAAGCAAAAGACACATATCCTATCATATCACTTTTAAGAGTTACTTAAAAATTGATACCAATGAAGATATTTCCACAGAGAAAGGCAATCACAGATTCATTAAAAAACTTATGGTTCACCAAATAGAAAGGGATGAGGATTGGATACATTGCCACATTGGGGTTAACAGAGATATACAAACCATGTGAAATATATAACCACCAAAGACGTACGGAAGACCAGGAGAAGACTACTCAACATTGTGTCATAACCTACATGGGAAAAGGATGCGAGGAACAATAGATACATGTATATGTGTGAAAGAACCACATCTTGCACACCTAGAACAAACAAACCATTGTAATCATATTTACTGGGATAAAAAATAAAAAGTAAACTACAAATATGAACAAGAAGTAATGAGACATAAACTTAAAGGGCTTTTCCCTGGCACATTCCATTCTAATTTACAACCTACAACACCACTTCCATTAAGGCTCTGTTTCCCTAGTAACCAAATATGGTAAAGGGGAAATGCTGCCACCTTGTGGCCGTTTCCTGCAAGAACAGCTTTAAACTCACAGCTAATGGTCACTTAACATTCCCAAGGACTCAGGGCTGTAAAGGACACCTGCCCTAAAAAATTGTGCTGAAGGAGGGAATGGACAAAACAATTCAAAACAGGCAAATGTTTCAAGAAGAGAGTATGAAGAGTTAAGTTTTACTCACGCTCTTTTAAAAAAAAAGGAAAATGGATAAAAGCTCAACCTCAGGGAGTGTTAGACCCATGCAATCTAATCTACAAAAAGTTTCAACTTACACCAGTCGCCTGAACATGAGCAAAAAGTCTACAAACAATAAATGCTGAAAGGGTTTTAGAGAACTGTGTACCCTCTACCTGCTGGTGAGACGTGAAGGGGTAACAGCCAATAATGAGAACAGAAAGGAGCTGTGTTTAAAAGTAAAACTTCAGGCACCATTCAATGCAGCAGGCGCACCATTGGACCTCTCACCTGAGAAGACAAGAATCGAGAAGACACAGGCCGCAAAAGCTGCAGTGCAGCCTTATTCACAATAGCCAAGACAGTGGAGCAATCAAAATGTCCAACAACAGGTGAATGGATAAAGAAGAAGTGGTCCATGTACACAATGGAATAATAGCCATGGAAAACAATGAACCACTGCTCTCTGAGGCACCACAAATGAGTCTGGAGATAATCACGAAACATGAGGTAAGTCGGAAAGCAAAAGACCTATATTCTATGATATCACTTATAGGCGTTATCTAATAACTGACACAAAGGAACATATTTCCACAGAGAAAGACACTCACAGACTTAGAAAACAAACTATGCTCATCTAAAAGGAAAGGTGGGGGGAATGGATAAATTAAGATTAGTGTTACTATATGTATACAAACACATATTATATCCATATCTCAAAAAGACCAACCATATAGCAAGGGAGGTCTGCGGAACCGTCAGTAACATTTTACATGGGAAGAGGATCTGTACTTGAATAGACATCTATAATGTACAAACGAACCAGATGGTGTACACCTAGGACAAACAATATTCTAAGCTTTACCCCAATTAAAAAAAAATTTTAAAACCAAGAAGAAATAATGAGACATATACTTATGGGGCTTTCTCCATGCACATTCCAATGTAATTTACAAACTAGGAACACGACTTCCAGAAAGGCTCTGCTGCCCTAGTACCCAGATATGGGAATGGAGATATGCTGCCTGCTTGAGGCCACTTCCCACAACAGCAGATTTAAACCCATTGCTAAAGGTCACTAAATATTCACCAAACTTGCAGTTCGGTAAAAGACACCTGCTTTCTAAAAAAATTCTGGAGTGGAAAATCGACCAAAAATTTCAAAAGAGGGCAACCTTCCAAGAACACAATTTCAAGAGTTCTATTGTACTCCCAATTGTTTCCTTTTTTTTTAACAGAAAAGAAAACGGTGGAGAAAAATGATGAGTTTTACGAATTTTCAAAGACATGCAAACCCAAATTACAAAAACCTATCAGCTCACAGCAGCCAGAAGGGCCATTAGCATAAATGCTGCAAACAATATATGCTGAAGCGATTGTGGAGAAATGCGTACCCTCGATTCTAAGGGGGACGTGGTAAGAGCCACTAATGAAAACACAAAGAAGGTGCTTTGAAAAGGGAAACACGGTGCTACCAGTCAATCAATCACACCCACTGCTGGGCCTATCACCTGAGAAAAAATGAGAATCGAAAAGTCACAGCCTGGCAATCCTGCACTCCAACAATATTTACCATAGCCAACACTTGGAAGCAATGAAAATGTCCATCAACCGAGGAATGCACAAAGTAGAAGTGGTCCACGTACACAGTGGAAAATTACTCCAATAAAAAATAAAAATTAAATGTAAAAATCCAACAAAAGTAAGGAGACATCAGCTTGTGTGGGTTTGTCCGGGCACACTCCACTCTAATTTATAACCGAGAAACACCACAGGCCGCAAGGGCTTTTCCCTAGTTACCAGGGTGGGGGACATAGAAAGGCTGCCGCCCTCTGGCAGTTACCTGCAAAAGCAGCTTTAAAGCCTGTGCTAATGGTCACTTCATAGGAACAAGTACTGCAGAACTGTAAATGAAACAGGCCCTCAAAATGTCTTGAGGGAGGTAAAGGCCAAAACATTTCAAAATGTGACACATACTTAAAGAGAACACTTTGAAGAACTAAGGGGTAATCACAGCTTGAAAAATAGCAAAGGACATGCCTTAAAGCTCAATTTCAACAGATTATGTGGCACATTCGAATTCAACCACAGAGAGGTATCAGCTCACACTTGTCAGAATAACCATCAGCAAGAAAACTACAAACAATAAATGCTGAAAGTGTTGTGGAGAAATGCATACCCTCAACTTCAAAGGGGACGTAACTTGGAAAGGGCCACGAATGAGAACAGAATGGAGGTGCCTTAAAAAGGTAAACATTGAGCTACTATATGATCCAGCAGGCCCACTCCTCGACGTAAAACCTAAGAAGAGAGAATTGGAAAGACACAGGCAGGCAAATCTGCACTGCACAGTATTACAATAGCCAAGATATGGAAGTAACCAAAAAGTCCACCAACAGATGGATGGACAAAGAAGAACTCCTCCATGTACAGATGGAATATTCGCTAGTGAAAAAAATGAAACAATGCCGTTTGCAGCACCATAGATGAGTCTAGACGTAATCACGCCACGTGTAGTAAGTGAGAAAGCAAAAGACACATATCCTATCATATCACTTTTAAGAGTTACTTAAAAATTGATACCAATGAAGATATTTCCACAGAGAAAGGCAATCACAGATTCATTAAAAAACTTATGGTTCACCAAATAGAAAGGGATGAGGATTGGATACATTGCCACATTGGGGTTAACAGAGATATACAAACCATGTGAAATATATAACCACCAAAGACGTACGGAAGACCAGGAGAAGACTACTCAACATTGTGTCATAACCTACATGGGAAAAGGATGCGAGGAACAATAGATACATGTATATGTGTGAAAGAACCACATCTTGCACACCTAGAACAAACAAACCATTGTAATCATATTTACTGGGATAAAAAATAAAAAGTAAACTACAAATATGAACAAGAAGTAATGAGACATAAACTTAAAGGGCTTTTCCCTGGCACATTCCATTCTAATTTACAACCTACAACACCACTTCCATTAAGGCTCTGTTTCCCTAGTAACCAAATATGGTAAAGGGGAAATGCTGCCACCTTGTGGCCGTTTCCTGCAAGAACAGCTTTAAACTCACAGCTAATGGTCACGTAACATTCCCAAGGACTCAGGGCTGTAAAGGACACCTGCCCTAAAAAATTGTGCTGAAGGAGGGAATGGACAAAACAATTCAAAACAGGCAAATGTTTCAAGAAGAGAGTATGAAGAGTTAAGTTTTACTCACGCTCTTTTAAAAAAAAAGGAAAATGGATAAAAGCTCAACCTCAGGGAGTGTTAGACCCATGCAATCTAATCTACAAAAAGTTTCAACTTACACCAGTCGCCTGAACATGAGCAAAAAGTCTACAAACAATAAATGCTGAAAGGGTTTTAGAGAACTGTGTACCCTCTACCTGCTGGTGAGACGTAAAGGGGTAACAGCCAATAATGAGAACAGAAAGGAGCTGTGTTTAAAAGTAAAACTGCAGGCACCATTCAATGCAGCAGGCGCACCATTGGACCTCTCACCTGAGAAGACAAGAATCGAGAAGACACAGGCCGCAAAAGCTGCAGTGCAGCCTTATTCACAATAGCCAAGACAGTGGAGCAATCAAAATGTCCAACAACAGGTGAATGGATAAAGAAGAAGTGGTCCATGTACACAATGGAATAATAGCCATGGAAAACAATGAACCACTGCTCTCTGAGGCACCACAAATGAGTCTGGAGATAATCACGAAACATGAGGTAAGTCGGAAAGCAAAAGACCTATATTCTATGATATCCCTTATAGGCGTTATCTAATAACTGACACAAAGGAACATATTTCCACAGAGAAAGACACTCACAGACTTAGAAAACAAACTATGCTCATCTAAAAGGAAAGGTGGGGGGAATGGATAAATTAAGATTAGTGTTACTATATGTATACAAACACATATTATATCCATATCTCAAAAAGACCAACCATATAGCAAGGGAGGTCTGCGGAACCGTCAGTAACATTTTACATGGGAAGAGGATCTGTACTTGAATAGACATCTATAATGTACAAACGAACCAGATGGTGTACACCTAGGACAAACAATATTCTAAGCTTTACCCCAATTAAAAAAAAAATTTTAAAACCAAGAAGAAATAATGAGACATATACTTATGGGGCTTTCTCCATGCACATTCCAATGTAATTTACAAACTAGGAACACGACTTCCAGAAAGGCTCTGCTGCCCTAGTACCCAGATATGGGAATGGAGATATGCTGCCTGCTTGAGGCCACTTCCCACAACAGCAGATTTAAACCCATTGCTAAAGGTCACTAAATATTCACCAAACTTGCAGTTCGGTAAAAGACACCTGCTTTCTAAAAAAATTCTGGAGTGGAAAATCGACCAAAAATTTCAAAAGAGGGCAACCTTCCAAGAACACAATTTCAAGAGTTCTATTGTACTCCCAATTGTTTCCTTTTTTTTTAACAGAAAAGAAAACGGTGGAGAAAAATGATGAGTTTTACGAATTTTCAAAGACATGCAAACCCAAATTACAAAAACCTATCAGCTCACAGCAGCCAGAAGGGCCATTAGCATAAATGCTGCAAACAATATATGCTGAAGCGATTGTGGAGAAATGCGTACCCTCGATTCTAAGGGGGACGTGGTAAGAGCCACTAATGAAAACACAAAGAAGGTGCTTTGAAAAGGGAAACACGGTGCTACCAGTCAATCAATCACACCCACTGCTGGGCCTATCACCTGAGAAAAAATGAGAATCGAAAAGTCACAGCCTGGCAATCCTGCACTCCAACAATATTTACCATAGCCAACACTTGGAAGCAATGAAAATGTCCATCAACCGAGGAATGCACAAAGTAGAAGTGGTCCACGTACACAGTGGAAAATTACTCCAATAAAAAATAAAAATTAAATGTAAAAATCCAACAAAAGTAAGGAGACATCAGCTTGTGTGGGTTTGTCCGGGCACACTCCACTCTAATTTATAACCGAGAAACACCACAGGCCGCAAGGGCTTTTCCCTAGTTACCAGGGTGGGGGACATAGAAAGGCTGCCGCCCTCTGGCAGTTACCTGCAAAAGCAGCTTTAAAGCCTGTGCTAATGGTCACTTCATAGGAACAAGTACTGCAGAACTGTAAATGAAACAGGCCCTCAAAATGTCTTGAGGGAGGTAAAGGCCAAAACATTTCAAAATGTGACACATACTTAAAGAGAACACTTTGAAGAACTAAGGGGTAATCACAGCTTGAAAAATAGCAAAGGACATGCCTTAAAGCTCAATTTCAACAGATTAGGTGGCACATTCGAATTCAACCACAGAGAGGTATCAGCTCACACTTGTCAGAATAACCATCAGCAAGAAAACTACAAACAATAAATGCTGAAAGTGTTGTGGAGAAATGCATACCCTCAACTTCAAAGGGGACGTAACTTGGAAAGGGCCACGAATGAGAACAGAATGGAGGTGCCTTAAAAAGGTAAACATTGAGCTACTATATGATCCAGCAGGCCCACTCCTCGACGTAAAACCTAAGAAGAGAGAATTGGAAAGACACAGGCAGGCAAATCTGCACTGCACAGTATTACAATAGCCAAGATATGGAAGTAACCAAAAAGTCCACCAACAGATGGATGGACAAAGAAGAACTCCTCCATGTACAGATGGAATATTCGCTAGTGAAAAAAATGAAACAATGCCGTTTGCAGCACCATAGATGAGTCTAGACGTAATCACGCCACGTGTAGTAAGTGAGAAAGCAAAAGACACATATCCTATCATATCACTTTTAAGAGTTACTTAAAAATTGATACCAATGAAGATATTTCCACAGAGAAAGGCAATCACAGATTCATTAAAAAACTTATGGTTCACCAAATAGAAAGGGATGAGGATTGGATACATTGCCACATTGGGGTTAACAGAGATATACAAACCATGTGAAATATATAACCACCAAAGACGTACGGAAGACCAGGAGAAGACTACTCAACATTGTGTCATAACCTACATGGGAAAAGGATGCGAGGAACAATAGATACATGTATATGTGTGAAAGAACCACATCTTGCACACCTAGAACAAACAAACCATTGTAATCATATTTACTGGGATAAAAAATAAAAAGTAAACTACAAATATGAACAAGAAGTAATGAGACATAAACTTAAAGGGCTTTTCCCTGGCACATTCCATTCTAATTTACAACCTACAACACCACTTCCATTAAGGCTCTGTTTCCCTAGTAACCAAATATGGTAAAGGGGAAATGCTGCCACCTTGTGGCCGTTTCCTGCAAGAACAGCTTTAAACTCACAGCTAATGGTCACTTAACATTCCCAAGGACTCAGGGCTGTAAAGGACACCTGCCCTAAAAAATTGTGCTGAAGGAGGGAATGGACAAAACAATTCAAAACAGGCAAATGTTTCAAGAAGAGAGTATGAAGAGTTAAGTTTTACTCACGCTCTTTTAAAAAAAAAGGAAAATGGATAAAAGCTCAACCTCAGGGAGTGTTAGACCCATGCAATCTAATCTACAAAAAGTTTCAACTTACACCAGTCGCCTGAACATGAGCAAAAAGTCTACAAACAATAAATGCTGAAAGGGTTTTAGAGAACTGTGTACCCTCTACCTGCTGGTGAGACGTGAAGGGGTAACAGCCAATAATGAGAACAGAAAGGAGCTGTGTTTAAAAGTAAAACTGCAGGCACCATTCAATGCAGCAGGCGCACCATTGGACCTCTCACCTGAGAAGACAAGAATCGAGAAGACACAGGCCGCAAAAGCTGCAGTGCAGCCTTATTCACAATAGCCAAGACAGTGGAGCAATCAAAATGTCCAACAACAGGTGAATGGATAAAGAAGAAGTGGTCCATGTACACAATGGAATAATAGCCATGGAAAACAATGAACCACTGCTCTCTGAGGCACCACAAATGAGTCTGGAGATAATCACGAAACATGAGGTAAGTCGGAAAGCAAAAGACCTATATTCTATGATATCACTTATAGGCGTTATCTAATAACTGACACAAAGGAACATATTTCCACAGAGAAAGACACTCACAGACTTAGAAAACAAACTATGCTCATCTAAAAGGAAAGGTGGGGGGAGTGGATAAATTAAGATTAGTGTTACTATATGTATACAAACACATATTATATCCATATCTCAAAAAGACCAACCATATAGCAAGGGAGGTCTGCGGAACCGTCAGTAACATTTTACATGGGAAGAGGATCTGTACTTGAATAGACATCTATAATGTACAAACGAACCAGATGGTGTACACCTAGGACAAACAATATTCTAAGCTTTACCCCAATTAAAAAAAAATTTTAAAACCAAGAAGAAATAATGAGACATATACTTATGGGGCTTTCTCCATGCACATTCCAATGTAATTTACAAACTAGGAACACGACTTCCAGAAAGGCTCTGCTGCCCTAGTACCCAGATATGGGAATGGAGATATGCTGCCTGCTTGAGGCCACTTCCCACAACAGCAGATTTAAACCCATTGCTAAAGGTCACTAAATATTCACCAAACTTGCAGTTCGGTAAAAGACACCTGCTTTCTAAAAAAATTCTGGAGTGGAAAATCGACCAAAAATTTCAAAAGAGGGCAACCTTCCAAGAACACAATTTCAAGAGTTCTATTGTACTCCCAATTGTTTCCTTTTTTTTAACAGAAAAGAAAACGGTGGAGAAAAATGATGAGTTTTACGAATTTTCAAAGACATGCAAACCCAAATTACAAAAACCTATCAGCTCACAGCAGCCAGAAGGGCCATTAGCATAAATGCTGCAAACAATATATGCTGAAGCGATTGTGGAGAAATGCGTACCCTCGATTCTAAGGGGGACGTGGTAAGAGCCACTAATGAAAACACAAAGAAGGTGCTTTGAAAAGGGAAACACGGTGCTACCAGTCAATCAATCACACCCACTGCTGGGCCTATCACCTGAGAAAAAATGAGAATCGAAAAGTCACAGCCTGGCAATCCTGCACTCCAACAATATTTACCATAGCCAACACTTGGAAGCAATGAAAATGTCCATCAACCGAGGAATGCACAAAGTAGAAGTGGTCCACGTACACAGTGGAAAATTACTCCAATAAAAAATAAAAATTAAATGTAAAAATCCAACAAAAGTAAGGAGACATCAGCTTGTGTGGGTTTGTCCGGGCACACTCCACTCTAATTTATAACCGAGAAACACCACAGGCCGCAAGGGCTTTTCCCTAGTTACCAGGGTGGGGGACATAGAAAGGCTGCCGCCCTCTGGCAGTTACCTGCAAAAGCAGCTTTAAAGCCTGTGCTAATGGTCACTTCATAGGAACAAGTACTGCAGAACTGTAAATGAAACAGGCCCTCAAAATGTCTTGAGGGAGGTAAAGGCCAAAACATTTCAAAATGTGACACATACTTAAAGAGAACACTTTGAAGAACTAAGGGGTAATCACAGCTTGAAAAATAGCAAAGGACATGCCTTAAAGCTCAATTTCAACAGATTATGTGGCACATTCGAATTCAACCACAGAGAGGTATCAGCTCACACTTGTCAGAATAACCATCAGCAAGAAAACTACAAACAATAAATGCTGAAAGTGTTGTGGAGAAATGCATACCCTCAACTTCAAAGGGGACGTAACTTGGAAAGGGCCACGAATGAGAACAGAATGGAGGTGCCTTAAAAAGGTAAACATTGAGCTACTATATGATCCAGCAGGCCCACTCCTCGACGTAAAACCTAAGAAGAGAGAATTGGAAAGACACAGGCAGGCAAATCTGCACTGCACAGTATTACAATAGCCAAGATATGGAAGTAACCAAAAAGTCCACCAACAGATGGATGGACAAAGAAGAACTCCTCCATGTACAGATGGAATATTCGCTAGTGAAAAAAATGAAACAATGCCGTTTGCAGCACCATAGATGAGTCTAGACGTAATCACGCCACGTGTAGTAAGTGAGAAAGCAAAAGACACATATCCTATCATATCACTTTTAAGAGTTACTTAAAAATTGATACCAATGAAGATATTTCCACAGAGAAAGGCAATCACAGATTCATTAAAAAACTTATGGTTCACCAAATAGAAAGGGATGAGGATTGGATACATTGCCACATTGGGGTTAACAGAGATATACAAACCATGTGAAATATATAACCACCAAAGACGTACGGAAGACCAGGAGAAGACTACTCAACATTGTGTCATAACCTACATGGGAAAAGGATGCGAGGAACAATAGATACATGTATATGTGTGAAAGAACCACATCTTGCACACCTAGAACAAACAAACCATTGTAATCATATTTACTGGGATAAAAAATAAAAAGTAAACTACAAATATGAACAAGAAGTAATGAGACATAAACTTAAAGGGCTTTTCCCTGGCACATTCCATTCTAATTTACAACCTACAACACCACTTCCATTAAGGCTCTGTTTCCCTAGTAACCAAATATGGTAAAGGGGAAATGCTGCCACCTTGTGGCCGTTTCCTGCAAGAACAGCTTTAAACTCACAGCTAATGGTCACTTAACATTCCCAAGGACTCAGGGCTGTAAAGGACACCTGCCCTAAAAAATTGTGCTGAAGGAGGGAATGGACAAAACAATTCAAAACAGGCAAATGTTTCAAGAAGAGAGTATGAAGAGTTAAGTTTTACTCACGCTCTTTTAAAAAAAAAGGAAAATGGATAAAAGCTCAACCTCAGGGAGTGTTAGACCCATGCAATCTAATCTACAAAAAGTTTCAACTTACACCAGTCGCCTGAACATGAGCAAAAAGTCTACAAACAATAAATGCTGAAAGGGTTTTAGAGAACTGTGTACCCTCTACCTGCTGGTGAGACGTGAAGGGGTAACAGCCAATAATGAGAACAGAAAGGAGCTGTGTTTAAAAGTAAAACTGCAGGCACCATTCAATGCAGCAGGCGCACCATTGGACCTCTCACCTGAGAAGACAAGAATCGAGAAGACACAGGCCGCAAAAGCTGCAGTGCAGCCTTATTCACAATAGCCAAGACAGTGGAGCAATCAAAATGTCCAACAACAGGTGAATGGATAAAGAAGAAGTGGTCCATGTACACAATGGAATAATAGCCATGGAAAACAATGAACCACTGCTCTCTGAGGCACCACAAATGAGTCTGGAGATAATCACGAAACATGAGGTAAGTCGGAAAGCAAAAGACCTATATTCTATGATATCCCTTATAGGCGTTATCTAATAACTGACACAAAGGAACATATTTCCACAGAGAAAGACACTCACAGACTTAGAAAACAAACTATGCTCATCTAAAAGGAAAGGTGGGGGGAATGGATAAATTAAGATTAGTGTTACTATATGTATACAAACACATATTATATCCATATCTCAAAAAGACCAACCATATAGCAAGGGAGGTCTGCGGAACCGTCAGTAACATTTTACATGGGAAGAGGATCTGTACTTGAATAGACATCTATAATGTACAAACGAACCAGATGGTGTACACCTAGGACAAACAATATTCTAAGCTTTACCCCAATTAAAAAAAAAATTTTAAAACCAAGAAGAAATAATGAGACATATACTTATGGGGCTTTCTCCATGCACATTCCAATGTAATTTACAAACTAGGAACACGACTTCCAGAAAGGCTCTGCTGCCCTAGTACCCAGATATGGGAATGGAGATATGCTGCCTGCTTGAGGCCACTTCCCACAACAGCAGATTTAAACCCATTGCTAAAGGTCACTAAATATTCACCAAACTTGCAGTTCGGTAAAAGACACCTGCTTTCTAAAAAAATTCTGGAGTGGAAAATCGACCAAAAATTTCAAAAGAGGGCAACCTTCCAAGAACACAATTTCAAGAGTTCTATTGTACTCCCAATTGTTTCCTTTTTTTTTAACAGAAAAGAAAACGGTGGAGAAAAATGATGAGTTTTACGAATTTTCAAAGACATGCAAACCCAAATTACAAAAACCTATCAGCTCACAGCAGCCAGAAGGGCCATTAGCATAAATGCTGCAAACAATATATGCTGAAGCGATTGTGGAGAAATGCGTACCCTCGATTCTAAGGGGGACGTGGTAAGAGCCACTAATGAAAACACAAAGAAGGTGCTTTGAAAAGGGAAACACGGTGCTACCAGTCAATCAATCACACCCACTGCTGGGCCTATCACCTGAGAAAAAATGAGAATCGAAAAGTCACAGCCTGGCAATCCTGCACTCCAACAATATTTACCATAGCCAACACTTGGAAGCAATGAAAATGTCCATCAACCGAGGAATGCACAAAGTAGAAGTGGTCCACGTACACAGTGGAAAATTACTCCAATAAAAAATAAAAATTAAATGTAAAAATCCAACAAAAGTAAGGAGACATCAGCTTGTGTGGGTTTGTCCGGGCACACTCCACTCTAATTTATAACCGAGAAACACCACAGGCCGCAAGGGCTTTTCCCTAGTTACCAGGGTGGGGGACATAGAAAGGCTGCCGCCCTCTGGCAGTTACCTGCAAAAGCAGCTTTAAAGCCTGTGCTAATGGTCACTTCATAGGAACAAGTACTGCAGAACTGTAAATGAAACAGGCCCTCAAAATGTCTTGAGGGAGGTAAAGGCCAAAACATTTCAAAATGTGACACATACTTAAAGAGAACACTTTGAAGAACTAAGGGGTAATCACAGCTTGAAAAATAGCAAAGGACATGCCTTAAAGCTCAATTTCAACAGATTAGGTGGCACATTCGAATTCAACCACAGAGAGGTATCAGCTCACACTTGTCAGAATAACCATCAGCAAGAAAACTACAAACAATAAATGCTGAAAGTGTTGTGGAGAAATGCATACCCTCAACTTCAAAGGGGACGTAACTTGGAAAGGGCCACGAATGAGAACAGAATGGAGGTGCCTTAAAAAGGTAAACATTGAGCTACTATATGATCCAGCAGGCCCACTCCTCGACGTAAAACCTAAGAAGAGAGAATTGGAAAGACACAGGCAGGCAAATCTGCACTGCACAGTATTACAATAGCCAAGATATGGAAGTAACCAAAAAGTCCACCAACAGATGGATGGACAAAGAAGAACTCCTCCATGTACAGATGGAATATTCGCTAGTGAAAAAAATGAAACAATGCCGTTTGCAGCACCATAGATGAGTCTAGACGTAATCACGCCACGTGTAGTAAGTGAGAAAGCAAAAGACACATATCCTATCATATCACTTTTAAGAGTTACTTAAAAATTGATACCAATGAAGATATTTCCACAGAGAAAGGCAATCACAGATTCATTAAAAAACTTATGGTTCACCAAATAGAAAGGGATGAGGATTGGATACATTGCCACATTGGGGTTAACAGAGATATACAAACCATGTGAAATATATAACCACCAAAGACGTACGGAAGACCAGGAGAAGACTACTCAACATTGTGTCATAACCTACATGGGAAAAGGATGCGAGGAACAATAGATACATGTATATGTGTGAAAGAACCACATCTTGCACACCTAGAACAAACAAACCATTGTAATCATATTTACTGGGATAAAAAATAAAAAGTAAACTACAAATATGAACAAGAAGTAATGAGACATAAACTTAAAGGGCTTTTCCCTGGCACATTCCATTCTAATTTACAACCTACAACACCACTTCCATTAAGGCTCTGTTTCCCTAGTAACCAAATATGGTAAAGGGGAAATGCTGCCACCTTGTGGCCGTTTCCTGCAAGAACAGCTTTAAACTCACAGCTAATGGTCACTTAACATTCCCAAGGACTCAGGGCTGTAAAGGACACCTGCCCTAAAAAATTGTGCTGAAGGAGGGAATGGACAAAACAATTCAAAACAGGCAAATGTTTCAAGAAGAGAGTATGAAGAGTTAAGTTTTACTCACGCTCTTTTAAAAAAAAAAGGAAAATGGATAAAAGCTCAACCTCAGGGAGTGTTAGACCCATGCAATCTAATCTACAAAAAGTTTCAACTTACACCAGTCGCCTGAACATGAGCAAAAAGTCTACAAACAATAAATGCTGAAAGGGTTTTAGAGAACTGTGTACCCTCTACCTGCTGGTGAGACGTGAAGGGGTAACAGCCAATAATGAGAACAGAAAGGAGCTGTGTTTAAAAGTAAAACTGCAGGCACCATTCAATGCAGCAGGCGCACCATTGGACCTCTCACCTGAGAAGACAAGAATCGAGAAGACACAGGCCGCAAAAGCTGCAGTGCAGCCTTATTCACAATAGCCAAGACAGTGGAGCAATCAAAATGTCCAACAACAGGTGAATGGATAAAGAAGAAGTGGTCCATGTACACAATGGAATAATAGCCATGGAAAACAATGAACCACTGCTCTCTGAGGCACCACAAATGAGTCTGGAGATAATCACGAAACATGAGGTAAGTCGGAAAGCAAAAGACCTATATTCTATGATATCACTTATAGGCGTTATCTAATAACTGACACAAAGGAACATATTTCCACAGAGAAAGACACTCACAGACTTAGAAAACAAACTATGCTCATCTAAAAGGAAAGGTGGGGGGAATGGATAAATTAAGATTAGTGTTACTATATGTATACAAACACATATTATATCCATATCTCAAAAAGACCAACCATATAGCAAGGGAGGTCTGCGGAACCGTCAGTAACATTTTACATGGGAAGAGGATCTGTACTTGAATAGACATCTATAATGTACAAACGAACCAGATGGTGTACACCTAGGACAAACAATATTCTAAGCTTTACCCCAATTAAAAAAAAATTTTAAAACCAAGAAGAAATAATGAGACATATACTTATGGGGCTTTCTCCATGCACATTCCAATGTAATTTACAAACTAGGAACACGACTTCCAGAAAGGCTCTGCTGCCCTAGTACCCAGATATGGGAATGGAGATATGCTGCCTGCTTGAGGCCACTTCCCACAACAGCAGATTTAAACCCATTGCTAAAGGTCACTAAATATTCACCAAACTTGCAGTTCGGTAAAAGACACCTGCTTTCTAAAAAAATTCTGGAGTGGAAAATCGACCAAAAATTTCAAAAGAGGGCAACCTTCCAAGAACACAATTTCAAGAGTTCTATTGTACTCCCAATTGTTTCCTTTTTTTTTAACAGAAAAGAAAACGGTGGAGAAAAATGATGAGTTTTACGAATTTTCAAAGACATGCAAACCCAAATTACAAAAACCTATCAGCTCACAGCAGCCAGAAGGGCCATTAGCATAAATGCTGCAAACAATATATGCTGAAGCGATTGTGGAGAAATGCGTACCCTCGATTCTAAGGGGGACGTGGTAAGAGCCACTAATGAAAACACAAAGAAGGTGCTTTGAAAAGGGAAACACGGTGCTACCAGTCAATCAATCACACCCACTGCTGGGCCTATCACCTGAGAAAAAATGAGAATCGAAAAGTCACAGCCTGGCAATCCTGCACTCCAACAATATTTACCATAGCCAACACTTGGAAGCAATGAAAATGTCCATCAACCGAGGAATGCACAAAGTAGAAGTGGTCCACGTACACAGTGGAAAATTACTCCAATAAAAAATAAAAATTAAATGTAAAAATCCAACAAAAGTAAGGAGACATCAGCTTGTGTGGGTTTGTCCGGGCACACTCCACTCTAATTTATAACCGAGAAACACCACAGGCCGCAAGGGCTTTTCCCTAGTTACCAGGGTGGGGGACATAGAAAGGCTGCCGCCCTCTGGCAGTTACCTGCAAAAGCAGCTTTAAAGCCTGTGCTAATGGTCACTTCATAGGAACAAGTACTGCAGAACTGTAAATGAAACAGGCCCTCAAAATGTCTTGAGGGAGGTAAAGGCCAAAACATTTCAAAATGTGACACATACTTAAAGAGAACACTTTGAAGAACTAAGGGGTAATCACAGCTTGAAAAATAGCAAAGGACATGCCTTAAAGCTCAATTTCAACAGATTATGTGGCACATTCGAATTCAACCACAGAGAGGTATCAGCTCACACTTGTCAGAATAACCATCAGCAAGAAAACTACAAACAATAAATGCTGGAAGTGTTGTGGAGAAATGCATACCCTCAACTTCAAAGGGGACGTAACTTGGAAAGGGCCACGAATGAGAACAGAATGGAGGTGCCTTAAAAAGGTAAACATTGAGCTACTATATGATCCAGCAGGCCCACTCCTCGACGTAAAACCTAAGAAGAGAGAATTGGAAAGACACAGGCAGGCAAATCTGCACTGCACAGTATTACAATAGCCAAGATATGGAAGTAACCGAAAAGTCCACCAACAGATGGATGGACAAAGAAGAACTCCTCCATGTACAGATGGAATATTCGCTAGTGAAAAAAATGAAACAATGCCGTTTGCAGCACCATAGATGAGTCTAGACGTAATCACGCCACGTGTAGTAAGTGAGAAAGCAAAAGACACATATCCTATCATATCACTTTTAAGAGTTACTTAAAAATTGATACCAATGAAGATATTTCCACAGAGAAAGGCAATCACAGATTCATTAAAAAACTTATGGTTCACCAAATAGAAAGGGATGAGGATTGGATACATTGCCACATTGGGGTTAACAGAGATATACAAACCATGTGAAATATATAACCACCAAAGACGTACGGAAGACCAGGAGAAGACTACTCAACATTGTGTCATAACCTACATGGGAAAAGGATGCGAGGAACAATAGATACATGTATATGTGTGAAAGAACCACATCTTGCACACCTAGAACAAACAAACCATTGTAATCATATTTACTGGGATAAAAAATAAAAAGTAAACTACAAATATGAACAAGAAGTAATGAGACATAAACTTAAAGGGCTTTTCCCTGGCACATTCCATTCTAATTTACAACCTACAACACCACTTCCATTAAGGCTCTGTTTCCCTAGTAACCAAATATGGTAAAGGGGAAATGCTGCCACCTTGTGGCCGTTTCCTGCAAGAACAGCTTTAAACTCACAGCTAATGGTCACTTAACATTCCCAAGGACTCAGGGCTGTAAAGGACACCTGCCCTAAAAAATTGTGCTGAAGGAGGGAATGGACAAAACAATTCAAAACAGGCAAATGTTTCAAGAAGAGAGTATGAAGAGTTAAGTTTTACTCACGCTCTTTTAAAAAAAAGGAAAATGGATAAAAGCTCAACCTCAGGGAGTGTTAGACCCATGCAATCTAATCTACAAAAAGTTTCAACTTACACCAGTCGCCTGAACATGAGCAAAAAGTCTACAAACAATAAATGCTGAAAGGGTTTTAGAGAACTGTGTACCCTCTACCTGCTGGTGAGACGTGAAGGGGTAACAGCCAATAATGAGAACAGAAAGGAGCTGTGTTTAAAAGTAAAACTGCAGGCACCATTCAATGCAGCAGGCGCACCATTGGACCTCTCACCTGAGAAGACAAGAATCGAGAAGACACAGGCCGCAAAAGCTGCAGTGCAGCCTTATTCACAATAGCCAAGACAGTGGAGCAATCAAAATGTCCAACAACAGGTGAATGGATAAAGAAGAAGTGGTCCATGTACACAATGGAATAATAGCCATGGAAAACAATGAACCACTGCTCTCTGAGGCACCACAAATGAGTCTGGAGATAATCACGAAACATGAGGTAAGTCGGAAAGCAAAAGACCTATATTCTATGATATCACTTATAGGCGTTATCTAATAACTGACACAAAGGAACATATTTCCACAGAGAAAGACACTCACAGACTTAGAAAACAAACTATGCTCATCTAAAAGGAAAGGTGGGGGGAGTGGATAAATTAAGATTAGTGTTACTATATGTATACAAACACATATTATATCCATATCTCAAAAAGACCAACCATATAGCAAGGGAGGTCTGCGGAACCGTCAGTAACATTTTACATGGGAAGAGGATCTGTACTTGAATAGACATCTATAATGTACAAACGAACCAGATGGTGTACACCTAGGACAAACAATATTCTAAGCTTTACCCCAATTAAAAAAAAATTTTAAAACCAAGAAGAAATAATGAGACATATACTTATGGGGCTTTCTCCATGCACATTCCAATGTAATTTACAAACTAGGAACACGACTTCCAGAAAGGCTCTGCTGCCCTAGTACCCAGATATGGGAATGGAGATATGCTGCCTGCTTGAGGCCACTTCCCACAACAGCAGATTTAAACCCATTGCTAAAGGTCACTAAATATTCACCAAACTTGCAGTTCGGTAAAAGACACCTGCTTTCTAAAAAAATTCTGGAGTGGAAAATCGACCAAAAATTTCAAAAGAGGGCAACCTTCCAAGAACACAATTTCAAGAGTTCTATTGTACTCCCAATTGTTTCCTTTTTTTTTTAACAGAAAAGAAAACGGTGGAGAAAAATGATGAGTTTTACGAATTTTCAAAGACATGCAAACCCAAATTACAAAAACCTATCAGCTCACAGCAGCCAGAAGGGCCATTAGCATAAATGCTGCAAACAATATATGCTGAAGCGATTGTGGAGAAATGCGTACCCTCGATTCTAAGGGGGACGTGGTAAGAGCCACTAATGAAAACACAAAGAAGGTGCTTTGAAAAGGGAAACACGGTGCTACCAGTCAATCAATCACACCCACTGCTGGGCCTATCACCTGAGAAAAAATGAGAATCGAAAAGTCACAGCCTGGCAATCCTGCACTCCAACAATATTTACCATAGCCAACACTTGGAAGCAATGAAAATGTCCATCAACCGAGGAATGCACAAAGTAGAAGTGGTCCACGTACACAGTGGAAAATTACTCCAATAAAAAATAAAAATTAAATGTAAAAATCCAACAAAAGTAAGGAGACATCAGCTTGTGTGGGTTTGTCCGGGCACACTCCACTCTAATTTATAACCGAGAAACACCACAGGCCGCAAGGGCTTTTCCCTAGTTACCAGGGTGGGGGACATAGAAAGGCTGCCGCCCTCTGGCAGTTACCTGCAAAAGCAGCTTTAAAGCCTGTGCTAATGGTCACTTCATAGGAACAAGTACTGCAGAACTGTAAATGAAACAGGCCCTCAAAATGTCTTGAGGGAGGTAAAGGCCAAAACATTTCAAAATGTGACACATACTTAAAGAGAACACTTTGAAGAACTAAGGGGTAATCACAGCTTGAAAAATAGCAAAGGACATGCCTTAAAGCTCAATTTCAACAGATTATGTGGCACATTCGAATTCAACCACAGAGAGGTATCAGCTCACACTTGTCAGAATAACCATCAGCAAGAAAACTACAAACAATAAATGCTGAAAGTGTTGTGGAGAAATGCATACCCTCAACTTCAAAGGGGACGTAACTTGGAAAGGGCCACGAATGAGAACAGAATGGAGGTGCCTTAAAAAGGTAAACATTGAGCTACTATATGATCCAGCAGGCCCACTCCTCGACGTAAAACCTAAGAAGAGAGAATTGGAAAGACACAGGCAGGCAAATCTGCACTGCACAGTATTACAATAGCCAAGATATGGAAGTAACCGAAAAGTCCACCAACAGATGGATGGACAAAGAAGAACTCCTCCATGTACAGATGGAATATTCGCTAGTGAAAAAAATGAAACAATGCCGTTTGCAGCACCATAGATGAGTCTAGACGTAATCACGCCACGTGTAGTAAGTGAGAAAGCAAAAGACACATATCCTATCATATCACTTTTAAGAGTTACTTAAAAATTGATACCAATGAAGATATTTCCACAGAGAAAGGCAATCACAGATTCATTAAAAAACTTATGGTTCACCAAATAGAAAGGGATGAGGATTGGATACATTGCCACATTGGGGTTAACAGAGATATACAAACCATGTGAAATATATAACCACCAAAGACGTACGGAAGACCAGGAGAAGACTACTCAACATTGTGTCATAACCTACATGGGAAAAGGATGCGAGGAACAATAGATACATGTATATGTGTGAAAGAACCACATCTTGCACACCTAGAACAAACAAACCATTGTAATCATATTTACTGGGATAAAAAATAAAAAGTAAACTACAAATATGAACAAGAAGTAATGAGACATAAACTTAAAGGGCTTTTCCCTGGCACATTCCATTCTAATTTACAACCTACAACACCACTTCCATTAAGGCTCTGTTTCCCTAGTAACCAAATATGGTAAAGGGGAAATGCTGCCACCTTGTGGCCGTTTCCTGCAAGAACAGCTTTAAACTCACAGCTAATGGTCACTTAACATTCCCAAGGACTCAGGGCTGTAAAGGACACCTGCCCTAAAAAATTGTGCTGAAGGAGGGAATGGACAAAACAATTCAAAACAGGCAAATGTTTCAAGAAGAGAGTATGAAGAGTTAAGTTTTACTCACGCTCTTTTAAAAAAAAAGGAAAATGGATAAAAGCTCAACCTCAGGGAGTGTTAGACCCATGCAATCTAATCTACAAAAAGTTTCAACTTACACCAGTCGCCTGAACATGAGCAAAAAGTCTACAAACAATAAATGCTGAAAGGGTTTTAGAGAACTGTGTACCCTCTACCTGCTGGTGAGACGTGAAGGGGTAACAGCCAATAATGAGAACAGAAAGGAGCTGTGTTTAAAAGTAAAACTGCAGGCACCATTCAATGCAGCAGGCGCACCATTGGACCTCTCACCTGAGAAGACAAGAATCGAGAAGACACAGGCCGCAAAAGCTGCAGTGCAGCCTTATTCACAATAGCCAAGACAGTGGAGCAATCAAAATGTCCAACAACAGGTGAATGGATAAAGAAGAAGTGGTCCATGTACACAATGGAATAATAGCCATGGAAAACAATGAACCACTGCTCTCTGAGGCACCACAAATGAGTCTGGAGATAATCACGAAACATGAGGTAAGTCGGAAAGCAAAAGACCTATATTCTATGATATCCCTTATAGGCGTTATCTAATAACTGACACAAAGGAACATATTTCCACAGAGAAAGACACTCACAGACTTAGAAAACAAACTATGCTCATCTAAAAGGAAAGGTGGGGGGAGTGGATAAATTAAGATTAGTGTTACTATATGTATACAAACACATATTATATCCATATCTCAAAAAGACCAACCATATAGCAAGGGAGGTCTGCGGAACCGTCAGTAACATTTTACATGGGAAGAGGATCTGTACTTGAATAGACATCTATAATGTACAAACGAACCAGATGGTGTACACCTAGGACAAACAATATTCTAAGCTTTACCCCAATTAAAAAAAAATTTTAAAACCAAGAAGAAATAATGAGACATATACTTATGGGGCTTTCTCCATGCACATTCCAATGTAATTTACAAACTAGGAACACGACTTCCAGAAAGGCTCTGCTGCCCTAGTACCCAGATATGGGAATGGAGATATGCTGCCTGCTTGAGGCCACTTCCCACAACAGCAGATTTAAACCCATTGCTAAAGGTCACTAAATATTCACCAAACTTGCAGTTCGGTAAAAGACACCTGCTTTCTAAAAAAATTCTGGAGTGGAAAATCGACCAAAAATTTCAAAAGAGGGCAACCTTCCAAGAACACAATTTCAAGAGTTCTATTGTACTCCCAATTGTTTCCTTTTTTTTTTAACAGAAAAGAAAACGGTGGAGAAAAATGATGAGTTTTACGAATTTTCAAAGACATGCAAACCCAAATTACAAAAACCTATCAGCTCACAGCAGCCAGAAGGGCCATTAGCATAAATGCTGCAAACAATATATGCTGAAGCGATTGTGGAGAAATGCGTACCCTCGATTCTAAGGGGGACGTGGTAAGAGCCACTAATGAAAACACAAAGAAGGTGCTTTGAAAAGGGAAACACGGTGCTACCAGTCAATCAATCACACCCACTGCTGGGCCTATCACCTGAGAAAAAATGAGAATCGAAAAGTCACAGCCTGGCAATCCTGCACTCCAACAATATTTACCATAGCCAACACTTGGAAGCAATGAAAATGTCCATCAACCGAGGAATGCACAAAGTAGAAGTGGTCCACGTACACAGTGGAAAATTACTCCAATAAAAAATAAAAATTAAATGTAAAAATCCAACAAAAGTAAGGAGACATCAGCTTGTGTGGGTTTGTCCGGGCACACTCCACTCTAATTTATAACCGAGAAACACCACAGGCCGCAAGGGCTTTTCCCTAGTTACCAGGGTGGGGGACATAGAAAGGCTGCCGCCCTCTGGCAGTTACCTGCAAAAGCAGCTTTAAAGCCTGTGCTAATGGTCACTTCATAGGAACAAGTACTGCAGAACTGTAAATGAAACAGGCCCTCAAAATGTCTTGAGGGAGGTAAAGGCCAAAACATTTCAAAATGTGACACATACTTAAAGAGAACACTTTGAAGAACTAAGGGGTAATCACAGCTTGAAAAATAGCAAAGGACATGCCTTAAAGCTCAATTTCAACAGATTATGTGGCACATTCGAATTCAACCACAGAGAGGTATCAGCTCACACTTGTCAGAATAACCATCAGCAAGAAAACTACAAACAATAAATGCTGAAAGTGTTGTGGAGAAATGCATACCCTCAACTTCAAAGGGGACGTAACTTGGAAAGGGCCACGAATGAGAACAGAATGGAGGTGCCTTAAAAAGGTAAACATTGAGCTACTATATGATCCAGCAGGCCCACTCCTCGACGTAAAACCTAAGAAGAGAGAATTGGAAAGACACAGGCAGGCAAATCTGCACTGCACAGTATTACAATAGCCAAGATATGGAAGTAACCAAAAAGTCCACCAACAGATGGATGGACAAAGAAGAACTCCTCCATGTACAGATGGAATATTCGCTAGTGAAAAAAATGAAACAATGCCGTTTGCAGCACCATAGATGAGTCTAGACGTAATCACGCCACGTGTAGTAAGTGAGAAAGCAAAAGACACATATCCTATCATATCACTTTTAAGAGTTACTTAAAAATTGATACCAATGAAGATATTTCCACAGAGAAAGGCAATCACAGATTCATTAAAAAACTTATGGTTCACCAAATAGAAAGGGATGAGGATTGGATACATTGCCACATTGGGGTTAACAGAGATATACAAACCATGTGAAATATATAACCACCAAAGACGTACGGAAGACCAGGAGAAGACTACTCAACATTGTGTCATAACCTACATGGGAAAAGGATGCGAGGAACAATAGATACATGTATATGTGTGAAAGAACCACATCTTGCACACCTAGAACAAACAAACCATTGTAATCATATTTACTGGGATAAAAAATAAAAAGTAAACTACAAATATGAACAAGAAGTAATGAGACATAAACTTAAAGGGCTTTTCCCTGGCACATTCCATTCTAATTTACAACCTACAACACCACTTCCATTAAGGCTCTGTTTCCCTAGTAACCAAATATGGTAAAGGGGAAATGCTGCCACCTTGTGGCCGTTTCCTGCAAGAACAGCTTTAAACTCACAGCTAATGGTCACTTAACATTCCCAAGGACTCAGGGCTGTAAAGGACACCTGCCCTAAAAAATTGTGCTGAAGGAGGGAATGGACAAAACAATTCAAAACAGGCAAATGTTTCAAGAAGAGAGTATGAAGAGTTAAGTTTTACTCACGCTCTTTTAAAAAAAAAGGAAAATGGATAAAAGCTCAACCTCAGGGAGTGTTAGACCCATGCAATCTAATCTACAAAAAGTTTCAACTTACACCAGTCGCCTGAACATGAGCAAAAAGTCTACAAACAATAAATGCTGAAAGGGTTTTAGAGAACTGTGTACCCTCTACCTGCTGGTGAGACGTGAAGGGGTAACAGCCAATAATGAGAACAGAAAGGAGCTGTGTTTAAAAGTAAAACTGCAGGCACCATTCAATGCAGCAGGCGCACCATTGGACCTCTCACCTGAGAAGACAAGAATCGAGAAGACACAGGCCGCAAAAGCTGCAGTGCAGCCTTATTCACAATAGCCAAGACAGTGGAGCAATCAAAATGTCCAACAACAGGTGAATGGATAAAGAAGAAGTGGTCCATGTACACAATGGAATAATAGCCATGGAAAACAATGAACCACTGCTCTCTGAGGCACCACAAATGAGTCTGGAGATAATCACGAAACATGAGGTAAGTCGGAAAGCAAAAGACCTATATTCTATGATATCCCTTATAGGCGTTATCTAATAACTGACACAAAGGAACATATTTCCACAGAGAAAGACACTCACAGACTTAGAAAACAAACTATGCTCATCTAAAAGGAAAGGTGGGGGGAGTGGATAAATTAAGATTAGTGTTACTATATGTATACAAACACATATTATATCCATATCTCAAAAAGACCAACCATATAGCAAGGGAGGTCTGCGGAACCGTCAGTAACATTTTACATGGGAAGAGGATCTGTACTTGAATAGACATCTATAATGTACAAACGAACCAGATGGTGTACACCTAGGACAAACAATATTCTAAGCTTTACCCCAATTAAAAAAAAATTTTAAAACCAAGAAGAAATAATGAGACATATACTTATGGGGCTTTCTCCATGCACATTCCAATGTAATTTACAAACTAGGAACACGACTTCCAGAAAGGCTCTGCTGCCCTAGTACCCAGATATGGGAATGGAGATATGCTGCCTGCTTGAGGCCACTTCCCACAACAGCAGATTTAAACCCATTGCTAAAGGTCACTAAATATTCACCAAACTTGCAGTTCGGTAAAAGACACCTGCTTTCTAAAAAAATTCTGGAGTGGAAAATCGACCAAAAATTTCAAAAGAGGGCAACCTTCCAAGAACACAATTTCAAGAGTTCTATTGTACTCCCAATTGTTTCCTTTTTTTTTTAACAGAAAAGAAAACGGTGGAGAAAAATGATGAGTTTTACGAATTTTCAAAGACATGCAAACCCAAATTACAAAAACCTATCAGCTCACAGCAGCCAGAAGGGCCATTAGCATAAATGCTGCAAACAATATATGCTGAAGCGATTGTGGAGAAATGCGTACCCTCGATTCTAAGGGGGACGTGGTAAGAGCCACTAATGAAAACACAAAGAAGGTGCTTTGAAAAGGGAAACACGGTGCTACCAGTCAATCAATCACACCCACTGCTGGGCCTATCACCTGAGAAAAAATGAGAATCGAAAAGTCACAGCCTGGCAATCCTGCACTCCAACAATATTTACCATAGCCAACACTTGGAAGCAATGAAAATGTCCATCAACCGAGGAATGCACAAAGTAGAAGTGGTCCACGTACACAGTGGAAAATTACTCCAATAAAAAATAAAAATTAAATGTAAAAATCCAACAAAAGTAAGGAGACATCAGCTTGTGTGGGTTTGTCCGGGCACACTCCACTCTAATTTATAACCGAGAAACACCACAGGCCGCAAGGGCTTTTCCCTAGTTACCAGGGTGGGGGACCTAGAAAGGCTGCCGCCCTCTGGCAGTTACCTGCAAAAGCAGCTTTAAAGCCTGTGCTAATGGTCACTTCATAGGAACAAGTACTGCAGAACTGTAAATGAAACAGGCCCTCAAAATGTCTTGAGGGAGGTAAAGGCCAAAACATTTCAAAATGTGACACATACTTAAAGAGAACACTTTGAAGAACTAAGGGGTAATCACAGCTTGAAAAATAGCAAAGGACATGCCTTAAAGCTCAATTTCAACAGATTATGTGGCACATTCGAATTCAACCACAGAGAGGTATCAGCTCACACTTGTCAGAATAACCATCAGCAAGAAAACTACAAACAATAAATGCTGAAAGTGTTGTGGAGAAATGCATACCCTCAACTTCAAAGGGGACGTAACTTGGAAAGGGCCACGAATGAGAACAGAATGGAGGTGCCTTAAAAAGGTAAACATTGAGCTACTATATGATCCAGCAGGCCCACTCCTCGACGTAAAACCTAAGAAGAGAGAATTGGAAAGACACAGGCAGGCAAATCTGCACTGCACAGTATTACAATAGCCAAGATATGGAAGTAACCGAAAAGTCCACCAACAGATGGATGGACAAAGAAGAACTCCTCCATGTACAGATGGAATATTCGCTAGTGAAAAAAATGAAACAATGCCGTTTGCAGCACCATAGATGAGTCTAGACGTAATCACGCCACGTGTAGTAAGTGAGAAAGCAAAAGACACATATCCTATCATATCACTTTTAAGAGTTACTTAAAAATTGATACCAATGAAGATATTTCCACAGAGAAAGGCAATCACAGATTCATTAAAAAACTTATGGTTCACCAAATAGAAAGGGATGAGGATTGGATACATTGCCACATTGGGGTTAACAGAGATATACAAACCATGTGAAATATATAACCACCAAAGACGTAGGGAAGACCAGGAGAAGACTACTCAACATTGTGTCATAACCTACATGGGAAAAGGATGCGAGGAACAATAGATACATGTATATGTGTGAAAGAACCACATCTTGCACACCTAGAACAAACAAACCATTGTAATCATATTTACTGGGATAAAAAATAAAAAGTAAACTACAAATATGAACAAGAAGTAATGAGACATAAACTTAAAGGGCTTTTCCCTGGCACATTCCATTCTAATTTACAACCTACAACACCACTTCCATTAAGGCTCTGTTTCCCTAGTAACCAAATATGGTAAAGGGGAAATGCTGCCACCTTGTGGCCGTTTCCTGCAAGAACAGCTTTAAACTCACAGCTAATGGTCACTTAACATTCCCAAGGACTCAGGGCTGTAAAGGACACCTGCCCTAAAAAATTGTGCTGAAGGAGGGAATGGACAAAACAATTCAAAACAGGCAAATGTTTCAAGAAGAGAGTATGAAGAGTTAAGTTTTACTCACGCTCTTTTAAAAAAAAAGGAAAATGGATAAAAGCTCAACCTCAGGGAGTGTTAGACCCATGCAATCTAATCTACAAAAAGTTTCAACTTACACCAGTCGCCTGAACATGAGCAAAAAGTCTACAAACAATAAATGCTGAAAGGGTTTTAGAGAACTGTGTACCCTCTACCTGCTGGTGAGACGTGAAGGGGTAACAGCCAATAATGAGAACAGAAAGGAGCTGTGTTTAAAAGTAAAACTGCAGGCACCATTCAATGCAGCAGGCGCACCATTGGACCTCTCACCTGAGAAGACAAGAATCGAGAAGACACAGGCCGCAAAAGCTGCAGTGCAGCCTTATTCACAATAGCCAAGACAGTGGAGCAATCAAAATGTCCAACAACAGGTGAATGGATAAAGAAGAAGTGGTCCATGTACACAATGGAATAATAGCCATGGAAAACAATGAACCACTGCTCTCTGAGGCACCACAAATGAGTCTGGAGATAATCACGAAACATGAGGTAAGTCGGAAAGCAAAAGACCTATATTCTATGATATCACTTATAGGCGTTATCTAATAACTGACACAAAGGAACATATTTCCACAGAGAAAGACACTCACAGACTTAGAAAACAAACTATGCTCATCTAAAAGGAAAGGTGGGGGGAGTGGATAAATTAAGATTAGTGTTACTATATGTATACAAACACATATTATATCCATATCTCAAAAAGACCAACCATATAGCAAGGGAGGTCTGCGGAACCGTCAGTAACATTTTACATGGGAAGAGGATCTGTACTTGAATAGACATCTATAATGTACAAACGAACCAGATGGTGTACACCTAGGACAAACAATATTCTAAGCTTTACCCCAATTAAAAAAAAATTTTAAAACCAAGAAGAAATAATGAGACATATACTTATGGGGCTTTCTCCATGCACATTCCAATGTAATTTACAAACTAGGAACACGACTTCCAGAAAGGCTCTGCTGCCCTAGTACCCAGATATGGGAATGGAGATATGCTGCCTGCTTGAGGCCACTTCCCACAACAGCAGATTTAAACCCATTGCTAAAGGTCACTAAATATTCACCAAACTTGCAGTTCGGTAAAAGACACCTGCTTTCTAAAAAAATTCTGGAGTGGAAAATCGACCAAAAATTTCAAAAGAGGGCAACCTTCCAAGAACACAATTTCAAGAGTTCTATTGTACTCCCAATTGTTTCCTTTTTTTTTTAACAGAAAAGAAAACGGTGGAGAAAAATGATGAGTTTTACGAATTTTCAAAGACATGCAAACCCAAATTACAAAAACCTATCAGCTCACAGCAGCCAGAAGGGCCATTAGCATAAATGCTGCAAACAATATATGCTGAAGCGATTGTGGAGAAATGCGTACCCTCGATTCTAAGGGGGACGTGGTAAGAGCCACTAATGAAAACACAAAGAAGGTGCTTTGAAAAGGGAAACACGGTGCTACCAGTCAATCAATCACACCCACTGCTGGGCCTATCACCTGAGAAAAAATGAGAATCGAAAAGTCACAGCCTGGCAATCCTGCACTCCAACAATATTTACCATAGCCAACACTTGGAAGCAATGAAAATGTCCATCAACCGAGGAATGCACAAAGTAGAAGTGGTCCACGTACACAGTGGAAAATTACTCCAATAAAAAATAAAAATTAAATGTAAAAATCCAACAAAAGTAAGGAGACATCAGCTTGTGTGGGTTTGTCCGGGCACACTCCACTCTAATTTATAACCGAGAAACACCACAGGCCGCAAGGGCTTTTCCCTAGTTACCAGGGTGGGGGACCTAGAAAGGCTGCCGCCCTCTGGCAGTTACCTGCAAAAGCAGCTTTAAAGCCTGTGCTAATGGTCACTTCATAGGAACAAGTACTGCAGAACTGTAAATGAAACAGGCCCTCAAAATGTCTTGAGGGAGGTAAAGGCCAAAACATTTCAAAATGTGACACATACTTAAAGAGAACACTTTGAAGAACTAAGGGGTAATCACAGCTTGAAAAATAGCAAAGGACATGCCTTAAAGCTCAATTTCAACAGATTATGTGGCACATTCGAATTCAACCACAGAGAGGTATCAGCTCACACTTGTCAGAATAACCATCAGCAAGAAAACTACAAACAATAAATGCTGAAAGTGTTGTGGAGAAATGCATACCCTCAACTTCAAAGGGGACGTAACTTGGAAAGGGCCACGAATGAGAACAGAATGGAGGTGCCTTAAAAAGGTAAACATTGAGCTACTATATGATCCAGCAGGCCCACTCCTCGACGTAAAACCTAAGAAGAGAGAATTGGAAAGACACAGGCAGGCAAATCTGCACTGCACAGTATTACAATAGCCAAGATATGGAAGTAACCAAAAAGTCCACCAACAGATGGATGGACAAAGAAGAACTCCTCCATGTACAGATGGAATATTCGCTAGTGAAAAAAATGAAACAATGCCGTTTGCAGCACCATAGATGAGTCTAGACGTAATCACGCCACGTGTAGTAAGTGAGAAAGCAAAAGACACATATCCTATCATATCACTTTTAAGAGTTACTTAAAAATTGATACCAATGAAGATATTTCCACAGAGAAAGGCAATCACAGATTCATTAAAAAACTTATGGTTCACCAAATAGAAAGGGATGAGGATTGGATACATTGCCACATTGGGGTTAACAGAGATATACAAACCATGTGAAATATATAACCACCAAAGACGTACGGAAGACCAGGAGAAGACTACTCAACATTGTGTCATAACCTACATGGGAAAAGGATGCGAGGAACAATAGATACATGTATATGTGTGAAAGAACCACATCTTGCACACCTAGAACAAACAAACCATTGTAATCATATTTACTGGGATAAAAAATAAAAAGTAAACTACAAATATGAACAAGAAGTAATGAGACATAAACTTAAAGGGCTTTTCCCTGGCACATTCCATTCTAATTTACAACCTACAACACCACTTCCATTAAGGCTCTGTTTCCCTAGTAACCAAATATGGTAAAGGGGAAATGCTGCCACCTTGTGGCCGTTTCCTGCAAGAACAGCTTTAAACTCACAGCTAATGGTCACGTAACATTCCCAAGGACTCAGGGCTGTAAAGGACACCTGCCCTAAAAAATTGTGCTGAAGGAGGGAATGGACAAAACAATTCAAAACAGGCAAATGTTTCAAGAAGAGAGTATGAAGAGTTAAGTTTTACTCACGCTCTTTTAAAAAAAAAGGAAAATGGATAAAAGCTCAACCTCAGGGAGTGTTAGACCCATGCAATCTAATCTACAAAAAGTTTCAACTTACACCAGTCGCCTGAACATGAGCAAAAAGTCTACAAACAATAAATGCTGAAAGGGTTTTAGAGAACTGTGTACCCTCTACCTGCTGGTGAGACGTGAAGGGGTAACAGCCAATAATGAGAACAGAAAGGAGCTGTGTTTAAAAGTAAAACTGCAGGCACCATTCAATGCAGCAGGCGCACCATTGGACCTCTCACCTGAGAAGACAAGAATCGAGAAGACACAGGCCGCAAAAGCTGCAGTGCAGCCTTATTCACAATAGCCAAGACAGTGGAGCAATCAAAATGTCCAACAACAGGTGAATGGATAAAGAAGAAGTGGTCCATGTACACAATGGAATAATAGCCATGGAAAACAATGAACCACTGCTCTCTGAGGCACCACAAATGAGTCTGGAGATAATCACGAAACATGAGGTAAGTCGGAAAGCAAAAGACCTATATTCTATGATATCCCTTATAGGCGTTATCTAATAACTGACACAAAGGAACATATTTCCACAGAGAAAGACACTCACAGACTTAGAAAACAAACTATGCTCATCTAAAAGGAAAGGTGGGGGGAGTGGATAAATTAAGATTAGTGTTACTATATGTATACAAACACATATTATATCCATATCTCAAAAAGACCAACCATATAGCAAGGGAGGTCTGCGGAACCGTCAGTAACATTTTACATGGGAAGAGGATCTGTACTTGAATAGACATCTATAATGTACAAACGAACCAGATGGTGTACACCTAGGACAAACAATATTCTAAGCTTTACCCCAATTAAAAAAAAATTTTAAAACCAAGAAGAAATAATGAGACATATACTTATGGGGCTTTCTCCATGCACATTCCAATGTAATTTACAAACTAGGAACACGACTTCCAGAAAGGCTCTGCTGCCCTAGTACCCAGATATGGGAATGGAGATATGCTGCCTGCTTGAGGCCACTTCCCACAACAGCAGCTTTAAACCCATTGCTAAAGGTCACTAAATATTCACCAAACTTGCAGTTCGGTAAAAGACACCTGCTTTCTAAAAAAATTCTGGAGTGGAAAATCGACCAAAAATTTCAAAAGAGGGCAACCTTCCAAGAACACAATTTCAAGAGTTCTATTGTACTCCCAATTGTTTCCTTTTTTTTTAACAGAAAAGAAAACGGTGGAGAAAAATGATGAGTTTTACGAATTTTCAAAGACATGCAAACCCAAATTACAAAAACCTATCAGCTCACAGCAGCCAGAAGGGCCATTAGCATAAATGCTGCAAACAATATATGCTGAAGCGATTGTGGAGAAATGCGTACCCTCGATTCTAAGGGGGACGTGGTAAGAGCCACTAATGAAAACACAAAGAAGGTGCTTTGAAAAGGGAAACACGGTGCTACCAGTCAATCAATCACACCCACTGCTGGGCCTATCACCTGAGAAAAAATGAGAATCGAAAAGTCACAGCCTGGCAATCCTGCACTCCAACAATATTTACCATAGCCAACACTTGGAAGCAATGAAAATGTCCATCAACCGAGGAATGCACAAAGTAGAAGTGGTCCACGTACACAGTGGAAAATTACTCCAATAAAAAATAAAAATTAAATGTAAAAATCCAACAAAAGTAAGGAGACATCAGCTTGTGTGGGTTTGTCCGGGCACACTCCACTCTAATTTATAACCGAGAAACACCACAGGCCGCAAGGGCTTTTCCCTAGTTACCAGGGTGGGGGACCTAGAAAGGCTGCCGCCCTCTGGCAGTTACCTGCAAAAGCAGCTTTAAAGCCTGTGCTAATGGTCACTTCATAGGAACAAGTACTGCAGAACTGTAAATGAAACAGGCCCTCAAAATGTCTTGAGGGAGGTAAAGGCCAAAACATTTCAAAATGTGACACATACTTAAAGAGAACACTTTGAAGAACTAAGGGGTAATCACAGCTTGAAAAATAGCAAAGGACATGCCTTAAAGCTCAATTTCAACAGATTATGTGGCACATTCGAATTCAACCACAGAGAGGTATCAGCTCACACTTGTCAGAATAACCATCAGCAAGAAAACTACAAACAATAAATGCTGAAAGTGTTGTGGAGAAATGCATACCCTCAACTTCAAAGGGGACGTAACTTGGAAAGGGCCACGAATGAGAACAGAATGGAGGTGCCTTAAAAAGGTAAACATTGAGCTACTATATGATCCAGCAGGCCCACTCCTCGACGTAAAACCTAAGAAGAGAGAATTGGAAAGACACAGGCAGGCAAATCTGCACTGCACAGTATTACAATAGCCAAGATATGGAAGTAACCAAAAAGTCCACCAACAGATGGATGGACAAAGAAGAACTCCTCCATGTACAGATGGAATATTCGCTAGTGAAAAAAATGAAACAATGCCGTTTGCAGCACCATAGATGAGTCTAGACGTAATCACGCCACGTGTAGTAAGTGAGAAAGCAAAAGACACATATCCTATCATATCACTTTTAAGAGTTACTTAAAAATTGATACCAATGAAGATATTTCCACAGAGAAAGGCAATCACAGATTCATTAAAAAACTTATGGTTCACCAAATAGAAAGGGATGAGGATTGGATACATTGCCACATTGGGGTTAACAGAGATATACAAACCATGTGAAATATATAACCACCAAAGACGTACGGAAGACCAGGAGAAGACTACTCAACATTGTGTCATAACCTACATGGGAAAAGGATGCGAGGAACAATAGATACATGTATATGTGTGAAAGAACCACATCTTGCACACCTAGAACAAACAAACCATTGTAATCATATTTACTGGGATAAAAAATAAAAAGTAAACTACAAATATGAACAAGAAGTAATGAGACATAAACTTAAAGGGCTTTTCCCTGGCACATTCCATTCTAATTTACAACCTACAACACCACTTCCATTAAGGCTCTGTTTCCCTAGTAACCAAATATGGTAAAGGGGAAATGCTGCCACCTTGTGGCCGTTTCCTGCAAGAACAGCTTTAAACTCACAGCTAATGGTCACTTAACATTCCCAAGGACTCAGGGCTGTAAAGGACACCTGCCCTAAAAAATTGTGCTGAAGGAGGGAATGGACAAAACAATTCAAAACAGGCAAATGTTTCAAGAAGAGAGTATGAAGAGTTAAGTTTTACTCACGCTCTTTTAAAAAAAAAGGAAAATGGATAAAAGCTCAACCTCAGGGAGTGTTAGACCCATGCAATCTAATCTACAAAAAGTTTCAACTTACACCAGTCGCCTGAACATGAGCAAAAAGTCTACAAACAATAAATGCTGAAAGGGTTTTAGAGAACTGTGTACCCTCTACCTGCTGGTGAGACGTGAAGGGGTAACAGCCAATAATGAGAACAGAAAGGAGCTGTGTTTAAAAGTAAAACTGCAGGCACCATTCAATGCAGCAGGCGCACCATTGGACCTCTCACCTGAGAAGACAAGAATCGAGAAGACACAGGCCGCAAAAGCTGCAGTGCAGCCTTATTCACAATAGCCAAGACAGTGGAGCAATCAAAATGTCCAACAACAGGTGAATGGATAAAGAAGAAGTGGTCCATGTACACAATGGAATAATAGCCATGGAAAACAATGAACCACTGCTCTCTGAGGCACCACAAATGAGTCTGGAGATAATCACGAAACATGAGGTAAGTCGGAAAGCAAAAGACCTATATTCTATGATATCCCTTATAGGCGTTATCTAATAACTGACACAAAGGAACATATTTCCACAGAGAAAGACACTCACAGACTTAGAAAACAAACTATGCTCATCTAAAAGGAAAGGTGGGGGGAGTGGATAAATTAAGATTAGTGTTACTATATGTATACAAACACATATTATATCCATATCTCAAAAAGACCAACCATATAGCAAGGGAGGTCTGCGGAACCGTCAGTAACATTTTACATGGGAAGAGGATCTGTACTTGAATAGACATCTATAATGTACAAACGAACCAGATGGTGTACACCTAGGACAAACAATATTCTAAGCTTTACCCCAATTAAAAAAAAATTTTAAAACCAAGAAGAAATAATGAGACATATACTTATGGGGCTTTCTCCATGCACATTCCAATGTAATTTACAAACTAGGAACACGACTTCCAGAAAGGCTCTGCTGCCCTAGTACCCAGATATGGGAATGGAGATATGCTGCCTGCTTGAGGCCACTTCCCACAACAGCAGATTTAAACCCATTGCTAAAGGTCACTAAATATTCACCAAACTTGCAGTTCGGTAAAAGACACCTGCTTTCTAAAAAAATTCTGGAGTGGAAAATCGACCAAAAATTTCAAAAGAGGGCAACCTTCCAAGAACACAATTTCAAGAGTTCTATTGTACTCCCAATTGTTTCCTTTTTTTTTAACAGAAAAGAAAACGGTGGAGAAAAATGATGAGTTTTACGAATTTTCAAAGACATGCAAACCCAAATTACAAAAACCTATCAGCTCACAGCAGCCAGAAGGGCCATTAGCATAAATGCTGCAAACAATATATGCTGAAGCGATTGTGGAGAAATGCGTACCCTCGATTCTAAGGGGGACGTGGTAAGAGCCACTAATGAAAACACAAAGAAGGTGCTTTGAAAAGGGAAACACGGTGCTTCCAGTCAATCAATCACACCCACTGCTGGGCCTATCACCTGAGAAAAAATGAGAATCGAAAAGTCACAGCCTGGCAATCCTGCACTCCAACAATATTTACCATAGCCAACACTTGGAAGCAATGAAAATGTCCATCAACCGAGGAATGCACAAAGTAGAAGTGGTCCACGTACACAGTGGAAAATTACTCCAATAAAAAATAAAAATTAAATGTAAAAATCCAACAAAAGTAAGGAGACATCAGCTTGTGTGGGTTTGTCCGGGCACACTCCACTCTAATTTATAACCGAGAAACACCACAGGCCGCAAGGGCTTTTCCCTAGTTACCAGGGTGGGGGACATAGAAAGGCTGCCGCCCTCTGGCAGTTACCTGCAAAAGCAGCTTTAAAGCCTGTGCTAATGGTCACTTCATAGGAACAAGTACTGCAGAACTGTAAATGAAACAGGCCCTCAAAATGTCTTGAGGGAGGTAAAGGCCAAAACATTTCAAAATGTGACACATACTTAAAGAGAACACTTTGAAGAACTAAGGGGTAATCACAGCTTGAAAAATAGCAAAGGACATGCCTTAAAGCTCAATTTCAACAGATTATGTGGCACATTCGAATTCAACCACAGAGAGGTATCAGCTCACACTTGTCAGAATAACCATCAGCAAGAAAACTACAAACAATAAATGCTGAAAGTGTTGTGGAGAAATGCATACCCTCAACTTCAAAGGGGACGTAACTTGGAAAGGGCCACGAATGAGAACAGAATGGAGGTGCCTTAAAAAGGTAAACATTGAGCTACTATATGATCCAGCAGGCCCACTCCTCGACGTAAAACCTAAGAAGAGAGAATTGGAAAGACACAGGCAGGCAAATCTGCACTGCACAGTATTACAATAGCCAAGATATGGAAGTAACCAAAAAGTCCACCAACAGATGGATGGACAAAGAAGAACTCCTCCATGTACAGATGGAATATTCGCTAGTGAAAAAAATGAAACAATGCCGTTTGCAGCACCATAGATGAGTCTAGACGTAATCACGCCACGTGTAGTAAGTGAGAAAGCAAAAGACACATATCCTATCATATCACTTTTAAGAGTTACTTAAAAATTGATACCAATGAAGATATTTCCACAGAGAAAGGCAATCACAGATTCATTAAAAACCTTATGGTTCACCAAATAGAAAGGGATGAGGATTGGATACATTGCCACATTGGGGTTAACAGAGATATACAAACCATGTGAAATATATAACCACCAAAGACGTACGGAAGACCAGGAGAAGACTACTCAACATTGTGTCATAACCTACATGGGAAAAGGATGCGAGGAACAATAGATACATGTATATGTGTGAAAGAACCACATCTTGCACACCTAGAACAAACAAACCATTGTAATCATATTTACTGGGATAAAAAATAAAAAGTAAACTACAAATATGAACAAGAAGTAATGAGACATAAACTTAAAGGGCTTTTCCCTGGCACATTCCATTCTAATTTACAACCTACAACACCACTTCCATTAAGGCTCTGTTTCCCTAGTAACCAAATATGGTAAAGGGGAAATGCTGCCACCTTGTGGCCGTTTCCTGCAAGAACAGCTTTAAACTCACAGCTAATGGTCACTTAACATTCCCAAGGACTCAGGGCTGTAAAGGACACCTGCCCTAAAAAATTGTGCTGAAGGAGGGAATGGACAAAACAATTCAAAACAGGCAAATGTTTCAAGAAGAGAGTATGAAGAGTTAAGTTTTACTCACGCTCTTTTAAAAAAAAAGGAAAATGGATAAAAGCTCAACCTCAGGGAGTGTTAGACCCATGCAATCTAATCTACAAAAAGTTTCAACTTACACCAGTCGCCTGAACATGAGCAAAAAGTCTACAAACAATAAATGCTGAAAGGGTTTTAGAGAACTGTGTACCCTCTACCTGCTGGTGAGACGTGAAGGGGTAACAGCCAATAATGAGAACAGAAAGGAGCTGTGTTTAAAAGTAAAACTGCAGGCACCATTCAATGCAGCAGGCGCACCATTGGACCTCTCACCTGAGAAGACAAGAATCGAGAAGACACAGGCCGCAAAAGCTGCAGTGCAGCCTTATTCACAATAGCCAAGACAGTGGAGCAATCAAAATGTCCAACAACAGGTGAATGGATAAAGAAGAAGTGGTCCATGTACACAATGGAATAATAGCCATGGAAAACAATGAACCACTGCTCTCTGAGGCACCACAAATGAGTCTGGAGATAATCACGAAACATGAGGTAAGTCGGAAAGCAAAAGACCTATATTCTATGATATCCCTTATAGGCGTTATCTAATAACTGACACAAAGGAACATATTTCCACAGAGAAAGACACTCACAGACTTAGAAAACAAACTATGCTCATCTAAAAGGAAAGGTGGGGGGAGTGGATAAATTAAGATTAGTGTTACTATATGTATACAAACACATATTATATCCATATCTCAAAAAGACCAACCATATAGCAAGGGAGGTCTGCGGAACCGTCAGTAACATTTTACATGGGAAGAGGATCTGTACTTGAATAGACATCTATAATGTACAAACGAACCAGATGGTGTACACCTAGGACAAACAATATTCTAAGCTTTACCCCAATTAAAAAAAAATTTTAAAACCAAGAAGAAATAATGAGACATATACTTATGGGGCTTTCTCCATGCACATTCCAATGTAATTTACAAACTAGGAACACGACTTCCAGAAAGGCTCTGCTGCCCTAGTACCCAGATATGGGAATGGAGATATGCTGCCTGCTTGAGGCCACTTCCCACAACAGCAGATTTAAACCCATTGCTAAAGGTCACTAAATATTCACCAAACTTGCAGTTCGGTAAAAGACACCTGCTTTCTAAAAAAATTCTGGAGTGGAAAATCGACCAAAAATTTCAAAAGAGGGCAACCTTCCAAGAACACAATTTCAAGAGTTCTATTGTACTCCCAATTGTTTCCTTTTTTTTTAACAGAAAAGAAAACGGTGGAGAAAAATGATGAGTTTTACGAATTTTCAAAGACATGCAAACCCAAATTACAAAAACCTATCAGCTCACAGCAGCCAGAAGGGCCATTAGCATAAATGCTGCAAACAATATATGCTGAAGCGATTGTGGAGAAATGCGTACCCTCGATTCTAAGGGGGACGTGGTAAGAGCCACTAATGAAAACACAAAGAAGGTGCTTTGAAAAGGGAAACACGGTGCTACCAGTCAATCAATCACACCCACTGCTGGGCCTATCACCTGAGAAAAAATGAGAATCGAAAAGTCACAGCCTGGCAATCCTGCACTCCAACAATATTTACCATAGCCAACACTTGGAAGCAATGAAAATGTCCATCAACCGAGGAATGCACAAAGTAGAAGTGGTCCACGTACACAGTGGAAAATTACTCCAATAAAAAATAAAAATTAAATGTAAAAATCCAACAAAAGTAAGGAGACATCAGCTTGTGTGGGTTTGTCCGGGCACACTCCACTCTAATTTATAACCGAGAAACACCACAGGCCGCAAGGGCTTTTCCCTAGTTACCAGGGTGGGGGACATAGAAAGGCTGCCGCCCTCTGGCAGTTACCTGCAAAAGCAGCTTTAAAGCCTGTGCTAATGGTCACTTCATAGGAACAAGTACTGCAGAACTGTAAATGAAACAGGCCCTCAAAATGTCTTGAGGGAGGTAAAGGCCAAAACATTTCAAAATGTGACACATACTTAAAGAGAACACTTTGAAGAACTAAGGGGTAATCACAGCTTGAAAAATAGCAAAGGACATGCCTTAAAGCTCAATTTCAACAGATTATGTGGCACATTCGAATTCAACCACAGAGAGGTATCAGCTCACACTTGTCAGAATAACCATCAGCAAGAAAACTACAAACAATAAATGCTGAAAGTGTTGTGGAGAAATGCATACCCTCAACTTCAAAGGGGACGTAACTTGGAAAGGGCCACGAATGAGAACAGAATGGAGGTGCCTTAAAAAGGTAAACATTGAGCTACTATATGATCCAGCAGGCCCACTCCTCGACGTAAAACCTAAGAAGAGAGAATTGGAAAGACACAGGCAGGCAAATCTGCACTGCACAGTATTACAATAGCCAAGATATGGAAGTAACCAAAAAGTCCACCAACAGATGGATGGACAAAGAAGAACTCCTCCATGTACAGATGGAATATTCGCTAGTGAAAAAAATGAAACAATGCCGTTTGCAGCACCATAGATGAGTCTAGACGTAATCACGCCACGTGTAGTAAGTGAGAAAGCAAAAGACACATATCCTATCATATCACTTTTAAGAGTTACTTAAAAATTGATACCAATGAAGATATTTCCACAGAGAAAGGCAATCACAGATTCATTAAAAAACTTATGGTTCACCAAATAGAAAGGGATGAGGATTGGATACATTGCCACATTGGGGTTAACAGAGATATACAAACCATGTGAAATATATAACCACCAAAGACGTACGGAAGACCAGGAGAAGACTACTCAACATTGTGTCATAACCTACATGGGAAAAGGATGCGAGGAACAATAGATACATGTATATGTGTGAAAGAACCACATCTTGCACACCTAGAACAAACAAACCATTGTAATCATATTTACTGGGATAAAAAATAAAAAGTAAACTACAAATATGAACAAGAAGTAATGAGACATAAACTTAAAGGGCTTTTCCCTGGCACATTCCATTCTAATTTACAACCTACAACACCACTTCCATTAAGGCTCTGTTTCCCTAGTAACCAAATATGGTAAAGGGGAAATGCTGCCACCTTGTGGCCGTTTCCTGCAAGAACAGCTTTAAACTCACAGCTAATGGTCACTTAACATTCCCAAGGACTCAGGGCTGTAAAGGACACCTGCCCTAAAAAATTGTGCTGAAGGAGGGAATGGACAAAACAATTCAAAACAGGCAAATGTTTCAAGAAGAGAGTATGAAGAGTTAAGTTTTACTCACGCTCTTTTAAAAAAAAAGGAAAATGGATAAAAGCTCAACCTCAGGGAGTGTTAGACCCATGCAATCTAATCTACAAAAAGTTTCAACTTACACCAGTCGCCTGAACATGAGCAAAAAGTCTACAAACAATAAATGCTGAAAGGGTTTTAGAGAACTGTGTACCCTCTACCTGCTGGTGAGACGTGAAGGGGTAACAGCCAATAATGAGAACAGAAAGGAGCTGTGTTTAAAAGTAAAACTGCAGGCACCATTCAATGCAGCAGGCGCACCATTGGACCTCTCACCTGAGAAGACAAGAATCGAGAAGACACAGGCCGCAAAAGCTGCAGTGCAGCCTTATTCACAATAGCCAAGACAGTGGAGCAATCAAAATGTCCAACAACAGGTGAATGGATAAAGAAGAAGTGGTCCATGTACACAATGGAATAATAGCCATGGAAAACAATGAACCACTGCTCTCTGAGGCACCACAAATGAGTCTGGAGATAATCACGAAACATGAGGTAAGTCGGAAAGCAAAAGACCTATATTCTATGATATCCCTTATAGGCGTTATCTAATAACTGACACAAAGGAACATATTTCCACAGAGAAAGACACTCACAGACTTAGAAAACAAACTATGCTCATCTAAAAGGAAAGGTGGGGGGAGTGGATAAATTAAGATTAGTGTTACTATATGTATACAAACACATATTATATCCATATCTCAAAAAGACCAACCATATAGCAAGGGAGGTCTGCGGAACCGTCAGTAACATTTTACATGGGAAGAGGATCTGTACTTGAATAGACATCTATAATGTACAAACGAACCAGATGGTGTACACCTAGGACAAACAATATTCTAAGCTTTACCCCAATTAAAAAAAAATTTTAAAACCAAGAAGAAATAATGAGACATATACTTATGGGGCTTTCTCCATGCACATTCCAATGTAATTTACAAACTAGGAACACGACTTCCAGAAAGGCTCTGCTGCCCTAGTACCCAGATATGGGAATGGAGATATGCTGCCTGCTTGAGGCCACTTCCCACAACAGCAGATTTAAACCCATTGCTAAAGGTCACTAAATATTCACCAAACTTGCAGTTCGGTAAAAGACACCTGCTTTCTAAAAAAATTCTGGAGTGGAAAATCGACCAAAAATTTCAAAAGAGGGCAACCTTCCAAGAACACAATTTCAAGAGTTCTATTGTACTCCCAATTGTTTCCTTTTTTTTAACAGAAAAGAAAACGGTGGAGAAAAATGATGAGTTTTACGAATTTTCAAAGACATGCAAACCCAAATTACAAAAACCTATCAGCTCACAGCAGCCAGAAGGGCCATTAGCATAAATGCTGCAAACAATATATGCTGAAGCGATTGTGGAGAAATGCGTACCCTCGATTCTAAGGGGGACGTGGTAAGAGCCACTAATGAAAACACAAAGAAGGTGCTTTGAAAAGGGAAACACGGTGCTACCAGTCAATCAATCACACCCACTGCTGGGCCTATCACCTGAGAAAAAATGAGAATCGAAAAGTCACAGCCTGGCAATCCTGCACTCCAACAATATTTACCATAGCCAACACTTGGAAGCAATGAAAATGTCCATCAACCGAGGAATGCACAAAGTAGAAGTGGTCCACGTACACAGTGGAAAATTACTCCAATAAAAAATAAAAATTAAATGTAAAAATCCAACAAAAGTAAGGAGACATCAGCTTGTGTGGGTTTGTCCGGGCACACTCCACTCTAATTTATAACCGAGAAACACCACAGGCCGCAAGGGCTTTTCCCTAGTTACCAGGGTGGGGGACATAGAAAGGCTGCCGCCCTCTGGCAGTTACCTGCAAAAGCAGCTTTAAAGCCTGTGCTAATGGTCACTTCATAGGAACAAGTACTGCAGAACTGTAAATGAAACAGGCCCTCAAAATGTCTTGAGGGAGGTAAAGGCCAAAACATTTCAAAATGTGACACATACTTAAAGAGAACACTTTGAAGAACTAAGGGGTAATCACAGCTTGAAAAATAGCAAAGGACATGCCTTAAAGCTCAATTTCAACAGATTATGTGGCACATTCGAATTCAACCACAGAGAGGTATCAGCTCACACTTGTCAGAATAACCATCAGCAAGAAAACTACAAACAATAAATGCTGGAAGTGTTGTGGAGAAATGCATACCCTCAACTTCAAAGGGGACGTAACTTGGAAAGGGCCACGAATGAGAACAGAATGGAGGTGCCTTAAAAAGGTAAACATTGAGCTACTATATGATCCAGCAGGCCCACTCCTCGACGTAAAACCTAAGAAGAGAGAATTGGAAAGACACAGGCAGGCAAATCTGCACTGCACAGTATTACAATAGCCAAGATATGGAAGTAACCAAAAAGTCCACCAACAGATGGATGGACAAAGAAGAACTCCTCCATGTACAGATGGAATATTCGCTAGTGAAAAAAATGAAACAATGCCGTTTGCAGCACCATAGATGAGTCTAGACGTAATCACGCCACGTGTAGTAAGTGAGAAAGCAAAAGACACATATCCTATCATATCACTTTTAAGAGTTACTTAAAAATTGATACCAATGAAGATATTTCCACAGAGAAAGGCAATCACAGATTCATTAAAAAACTTATGGTTCACCAAATAGAAAGGGATGAGGATTGGATACATTGCCACATTGGGGTTAACAGAGATATACAAACCATGTGAAATATATAACCACCAAAGACGTACGGAAGACCAGGAGAAGACTACTCAACATTGTGTCATAACCTACATGGGAAAAGGATGCGAGGAACAATAGATACATGTATATGTGTGAAAGAACCACATCTTGCACACCTAGAACAAACAAACCATTGTAATCATATTTACTGGGATAAAAAATAAAAAGTAAACTACAAATATGAACAAGAAGTAATGAGACATAAACTTAAAGGGCTTTTCCCTGGCACATTCCATTCTAATTTACAACCTACAACACCACTTCCATTAAGGCTCTGTTTCCCTAGTAACCAAATATGGTAAAGGGGAAATGCTGCCACCTTGTGGCCGTTTCCTGCAAGAACAGCTTTAAACTCACAGCTAATGGTCACGTAACATTCCCAAGGACTCAGGGCTGTAAAGGACACCTGCCCTAAAAAATTGTGCTGAAGGAGGGAATGGACAAAACAATTCAAAACAGGCAAATGTTTCAAGAAGAGAGTATGAAGAGTTAAGTTTTACTCACGCTCTTTTAAAAAAAAAAGGAAAATGGATAAAAGCTCAACCTCAGGGAGTGTTAGACCCATGCAATCTAATCTACAAAAAGTTTCAACTTACACCAGTCGACTGAACATGAGCAAAAAGTCTACAAACAATAAATGCTGAAGGGGTTTTAGGGAACTGTGTACCCTCTACCTGCTGGTGAGACGTAAAGCGGTAACAGCCAATAATGAGAACAGAAAGGAGCTGTGTTTAAAAGTAAAACTGCAGGCACCATTCAATGCAGCAGGCGCACCATTGGACCTCTCACCTGAGAAGACAAGAATCGAGAAGACACAGGCCGCAAAAGCTGCAGTGCAGCCTTATTCACAATAGCCAAGACAGTGGAGCAATCAAAATGTCCAACAACAGGTGAATGGATAAAGAAGAAGTGGTCCATGTACACAATGGAATAATAGCCATGGAAAACAATGAACCACTGCTCTCTGAGGCACCACAAATGAGTCTGGAGATAATCACGAAACATGAGGTAAGTCGGAAAGCAAAAGACCTATATTCTATGATATCACTTATAGGCGTTATCTAATAACTGACACAAAGGAACATATTTCCACAGAGAAAGACACTCACAGACTTAGAAAACAAACTATGCTCATCTAAAAGGAAAGGTGGGGGGAATGGATAAATTAAGATTAGTGTTACTATATGTATACAAACACATATTATATCCATATCTCAAAAAGACCAACCATATAGCAAGGGAGGTCTGCGGAACCGTCAGTAACATTTTACATGGGAAGAGGATCTGTACTTGAATAGACATCTATAATGTACAAACGAACCAGATGGTGTACACCTAGGACAAACAATATTCTAAGCTTTACCCCAATTAAAAAAAAATTTTAAAACCAAGAAGAAATAATGAGACATATACTTATGGGGCTTTCTCCATGCACATTCCAATGTAATTTACAAACTAGGAACACGACTTCCAGAAAGGCTCTGCTGCCCTAGTACCCAGATATGGGAATGGAGATATGCTGCCTGCTTGAGGCCACTTCCCACAACAGCAGATTTAAACCCATTGCTAAAGGTCACTAAATATTCACCAAACTTGCAGTTCGGTAAAAGACACCTGCTTTCTAAAAAAATTCTGGAGTGGAAAATCGACCAAAAATTTCAAAAGAGGGCAACCTTCCAAGAACACAATTTCAAGAGTTCTATTGTACTCCCAATTGTTTCCTTTTTTTTTAACAGAAAAGAAAACGGTGGAGAAAAATGATGAGTTTTACGAATTTTCAAAGACATGCAAACCCAAATTACAAAAACCTATCAGCTCACAGCAGCCAGAAGGGCCATTAGCATAAATGCTGCAAACAATATATGCTGAAGCGATTGTGGAGAAATGCGTACCCTCGATTCTAAGGGGGACGTGGTAAGAGCCACTAATGAAAACACAAAGAAGGTGCTTTGAAAAGGGAAACACGGTGCTACCAGTCAATCAATCACACCCACTGCTGGGCCTATCACCTGAGAAAAAATGAGAATCGAAAAGTCACAGCCTGGCAATCCTGCACTCCAACAATATTTACCATAGCCAACACTTGGAAGCAATGAAAATGTCCATCAACCGAGGAATGCACAAAGTAGAAGTGGTCCACGTACACAGTGGAAAATTACTCCAATAAAAAATAAAAATTAAATGTAAAAATCCAACAAAAGTAAGGAGACATCAGCTTGTGTGGGTTTGTCCGGGCACACTCCACTCTAATTTATAACCGAGAAACACCACAGGCCGCAAGGGCTTTTCCCTAGTTACCAGGGTGGGGGACATAGAAAGGCTGCCGCCCTCTGGCAGTTACCTGCAAAAGCAGCTTTAAAGCCTGTGCTAATGGTCACTTCATAGGAACAAGTACTGCAGAACTGTAAATGAAACAGGCCCTCAAAATGTCTTGAGGGAGGTAAAGGCCAAAACATTTCAAAATGTGACACATACTTAAAGAGAACACTTTGAAGAACTAAGGGGTAATCACAGCTTGAAAAATAGCAAAGGACATGCCTTAAAGCTCAATTTCAACAGATTATGTGGCACATTCGAATTCAACCACAGAGAGGTATCAGCTCACACTTGTCAGAATAACCATCAGCAAGAAAACTACAAACAATAAATGCTGGAAGTGTTGTGGAGAAATGCATACCCTCAACTTCAAAGGGGACGTAACTTGGAAAGGGCCACGAATGAGAACAGAATGGAGGTGCCTTAAAAAGGTAAACATTGAGCTACTATATGATCCAGCAGGCCCACTCCTCGACGTAAAACCTAAGAAGAGAGAATTGGAAAGACACAGGCAGGCAAATCTGCACTGCACAGTATTACAATAGCCAAGATATGGAAGTAACCAAAAAGTCCACCAACAGATGGATGGACAAAGAAGAACTCCTCCATGTACAGATGGAATATTCGCTAGTGAAAAAAATGAAACAATGCCGTTTGCAGCACCATAGATGAGTCTAGACGTAATCACGCCACGTGTAGTAAGTGAGAAAGCAAAAGACACATATCCTATCATATCACTTTTAAGAGTTACTTAAAAATTGATACCAATGAAGATATTTCCACAGAGAAAGGCAATCACAGATTCATTAAAAAACTTATGGTTCACCAAATAGAAAGGGATGAGGATTGGATACATTGCCACATTGGGGTTAACAGAGATATACAAACCATGTGAAATATATAACCACCAAAGACGTACGGAAGACCAGGAGAAGACTACTCAACATTGTGTCATAACCTACATGGGAAAAGGATGCGAGGAACAATAGATACATGTATATGTGTGAAAGAACCACATCTTGCACACCTAGAACAAACAAACCATTGTAATCATATTTACTGGGATAAAAAATAAAAAGTAAACTACAAATATGAACAAGAAGTAATGAGACATAAACTTAAAGGGCTTTTCCCTGGCACATTCCATTCTAATTTACAACCTACAACACCACTTCCATTAAGGCTCTGTTTCCCTAGTAACCAAATATGGTAAAGGGGAAATGCTGCCACCTTGTGGCCGTTTCCTGCAAGAACAGCTTTAAACTCACAGCTAATGGTCACGTAACATTCCCAAGGACTCAGGGCTGTAAAGGACACCTGCCCTAAAAAATTGTGCTGAAGGAGGGAATGGACAAAACAATTCAAAACAGGCAAATGTTTCAAGAAGAGAGTATGAAGAGTTAAGTTTTACTCACGCTCTTTTAAAAAAAAAAGGAAAATGGATAAAAGCTCAACCTCAGGGAGTGTTAGACCCATGCAATCTAATCTACAAAAAGTTTCAACTTACACCAGTCGACTGAACATGAGCAAAAAGTCTACAAACAATAAATGCTGAAGGGGTTTTAGGGAACTGTGTACCCTCTACCTGCCGGTGAGACGTAAAGGGGTAACAGCCAATAATGAGAACAGAAAGGAGCTGTGTTTAAAAGTAAAACTGCAGGCACCATTCAATGCAGCAGGCGCACCATTGGACCTCTCACCTGAGAAGACAAGAATCGAGAAGACACAGGCCGCAAAAGCTGCAGTGCAGCCTTATTCACAATAGCCAAGACAGTGGAGCAATCAAAATGTCCAACAACAGGTGAATGGATAAAGAAGAAGTGGTCCATGTACACAATGGAATAATAGCCATGGAAAACAATGAACCACTGCTCTCTGAGGCACCACAAATGAGTCTGGAGATAATCACGAAACATGAGGTAAGTCGGAAAGCAAAAGACCTATATTCTATGATATCACTTATAGGCGTTATCTAATAACTGACACAAAGGAACATATTTCCACAGAGAAAGACACTCACAGACTTAGAAAACAAACTATGCTCATCTAAAAGGAAAGGTGGGGGGAATGGATAAATTAAGATTAGTGTTACTATATGTATACAAACACATATTATATCCATATCTCAAAAAGACCAACCATATAGCAAGGGAGGTCTGCGGAACCGTCAGTAACATTTTACATGGGAAGAGGATCTGTACTTGAATAGACATCTATAATGTACAAACGAACCAGATGGTGTACACCTAGGACAAACAATATTCTAAGCTTTACCCCAATTAAAAAAAAATTTTAAAACCAAGAAGAAATAATGAGACATATACTTATGGGGCTTTCTCCATGCACATTCCAATGTAATTTACAAACTAGGAACACGACTTCCAGAAAGGCTCTGCTGCCCTAGTACCCAGATATGGGAATGGAGATATGCTGCCTGCTTGAGGCCACTTCCCACAACAGCAGATTTAAACCCATTGCTAAAGGTCACTAAATATTCACCAAACTTGCAGTTCGGTAAAAGACACTTGCTTTCTAAAAAAATTCTGGAGTGGAAAATCGACCAAAAATTTCAAAAGAGGGCAACCTTCCAAGAACACAATTTCAAGAGTTCTATTGTACTCCCAATTGTTTCCTTTTTTTTTAACAGAAAAGAAAACGGTGGAGAAAAATGATGAGTTTTACGAATTTTCAAAGACATGCAAACCCAAATTACAAAAACCTATCAGCTCACAGCAGCCAGAAGGGCCATTAGCATAAATGCTGCAAACAATATATGCTGAAGCGATTGTGGAGAAATGCGTACCCTGGATTCTAAGGGGGACGTGGTAAGAGCCACTAATGAAAACACAAAGAAGGTGCTTTGAAAAGGGAAACACGGTGCTACCAGTCAATCAATCACACCCACTGCTGGGCCTATCACCTGAGAAAAAATGAGAATCGAAAAGTCACAGCCTGGCAATCCTGCACTCCAACAATATTTACCATAGCCAACACTTGGAAGCAATGAAAATGTCCATCAACCGAGGAATGCACAAAGTAGAAGTGGTCCACGTCCACAGTGGAAAATTACTCCAATAAAAAATAAAAATTAAATGTAAAAATCCAACAAAAGTAAGGAGACATCAGCTTGTGTGGGTTTGTCCGGGCACACTCCACTCTAATTTATAACCGAGAAACACCACAGGCCGCAAGGGCTTTTCCCTAGTTACCAGGGTGGGGGACATAGAAAGGCTGCCGCCCTCTGGCAGTTACCTGCAAAAGCAGCTTTAAAGCCTGTGCTAATGGTCACTTCATAGGAACAAGTACTGCAGAACTGTAAATGAAACAGGCCCTCAAAATGTCTTGAGGGAGGTAAAGGCCAAAACATTTCAAAATGTGACACATACTTAAAGAGAACACTTTGAAGAACTAAGGGGTAATCACAGCTTGAAAAATAGCAAAGGACATGCCTTAAAGCTCAATTTCAACAGATTATGTGGCACATTCGAATTCAACCACAGAGAGGTATCAGCTCACACTTGTCAGAATAACCATCAGCAAGAAAACTACAAACAATAAATGCTGAAAGTGTTGTGGAGAAATGCATACCCTCAACTTCAAAGGGGACGTAACTTGGAAAGGGCCACGAATGAGAACAGAATGGAGGTGCCTTAAAAAGGTAAACATTGAGCTACTATATGATCCAGCAGGCCCACTCCTCGACGTAAAACCTAAGAAGAGAGAATTGGAAAGACACAGGCAGGCAAATCTGCACTGCACAGTATTACAATAGCCAAGATATGGAAGTAACCAAAAAGTCCACCAACAGATGGATGGACAAAGAAGAACTCCTCCATGTACAGATGGAATATTCGCTAGTGAAAAAAATGAAACAATGCCGTTTGCAGCACCATAGATGAGTCTAGACGTAATCACGCCACGTGTAGTAAGTGAGAAAGCAAAAGACACATATCCTATCATATCACTTTTAAGAGTTACTTAAAAATTGATACCAATGAAGATATTTCCACAGAGAAAGGCAATCACAGATTCATTAAAAAACTTATGGTTCACCAAATAGAAAGGGATGAGGATTGGATACATTGCCACATTGGGGTTAACAGAGATATACAAACCATGTGAAATATATAACCACCAAAGACGTACGGAAGACCAGGAGAAGACTACTCAACATTGTGTCATAACCTACATGGGAAAAGGATGCGAGGAACAATAGATACATGTATATGTGTGAAAGAACCACATCTTGCACACCTAGAACAAACAAACCATTGTAATCATATTTACTGGGATAAAAAATAAAAAGTAAACTACAAATATGAACAAGAAGTAATGAGACATAAACTTAAAGGGCTTTTCCCTGGCACATTCCATTCTAATTTACAACCTACAACACCACTTCCATTAAGGCTCTGTTTCCCTAGTAACCAAATATGGTAAAGGGGAAATGCTGCCACCTTGTGGCCGTTTCCTGCAAGAACAGCTTTAAACTCACAGCTAATGGTCACGTAACATTCCCAAGGACTCAGGGCTGTAAAGGACACCTGCCCTAAAAAATTGTGCTGAAGGAGGGAATGGACAAAACAATTCAAAACAGGCAAATGTTTCAAGAAGAGAGTATGAAGAGTTAAGTTTTACTCACGCTCTTTTAAAAAAAAAAGGAAAATGGATAAAAGCTCAACCTCAGGGAGTGTTAGACCCATGCAATCTAATCTACAAAAAGTTTCAACTTACACCAGTCGACTGAACATGAGCAAAAAGTCTACAAACAATAAATGCTGAAGGGGTTTTAGGGAACTGTGTACCCTCTACCTGCCGGTGAGACGTAAAGGGGTAACAGCCAATAATGAGAACAGAAAGGAGCTGTGTTTAAAAGTAAAACTGCAGGCACCATTCAATGCAGCAGGCGCACCATTGGACCTCTCACCTGAGAAGACAAGAATCGAGAAGACACAGGCCGCAAAAGCTGCAGTGCAGCCTTATTCACAATAGCCAAGACAGTGGAGCAATCAAAATGTCCAACAACAGGTGAATGGATAAAGAAGAAGTGGTCCATGTACACAATGGAATAATAGCCATGGAAAACAATGAACCACTGCTCTCTGAGGCACCACAAATGAGTCTGGAGATAATCACGAAACATGAGGTAAGTCGGAAAGCAAAAGACCTATATTCTATGATATCACTTATAGGCGTTATCTAATAACTGACACAAAGGAACATATTTCCACAGAGAAAGACACTCACAGACTTAGAAAACAAACTATGCTCATCTAAAAGGAAAGGTGGGGGGAATGGATAAATTAAGATTAGTGTTACTATATGTATACAAACACATATTATATCCATATCTCAAAAAGACCAACCATATAGCAAGGGAGGTCTGCGGAACCGTCAGTAACATTTTACATGGGAAGAGGATCTGTACTTGAATAGACATCTATAATGTACAAACGAACCAGATGGTGTACACCTAGGACAAACAATATTCTAAGCTTTACCCCAATTAAAAAAAAATTTTAAAACCAAGAAGAAATAATGAGACATATACTTATGGGGCTTTCTCCATGCACATTCCAATGTAATTTACAAACTAGGAACACGACTTCCAGAAAGGCTCTGCTGCCCTAGTACCCAGATATGGGAATGGAGATATGCTGCCTGCTTGAGGCCACTTCCCACAACAGCAGATTTAAACCCATTGCTAAAGGTCACTAAATATTCACCAAACTTGCAGTTCGGTAAAAGACACCTGCTTTCTAAAAAAATTCTGGAGTGGAAAATCGACCAAAAATTTCAAAAGAGGGCAACCTTCCAAGAACACAATTTCAAGAGTTCTATTGTACTCCCAATTGTTTCCTTTTTTTTTAACAGAAAAGAAAACGGTGGAGAAAAATGATGAGTTTTACGAATTTTCAAAGACATGCAAACCCAAATTACAAAAACCTATCAGCTCACAGCAGCCAGAAGGGCCATTAGCATAAATGCTGCAAACAATATATGCTGAAGCGATTGTGGAGAAATGCGTACCCTCGATTCTAAGGGGGACGTGGTAAGAGCCACTAATGAAAACACAAAGAAGGTGCTTTGAAAAGGGAAACACGGTGCTACCAGTCAATCAATCACACCCACTGCTGGGCCTATCACCTGAGAAAAAATGAGAATCGAAAAGTCACAGCCTGGCAATCCTGCACTCCAACAATATTTACCATAGCCAACACTTGGAAGCAATGAAAATGTCCATCAACCGAGGAATGCACAAAGTAGAAGTGGTCCACGTACACAGTGGAAAATTACTCCAATAAAAAATAAAAATTAAATGTAAAAATCCAACAAAAGTAAGGAGACATCAGCTTGTGTGGGTTTGTCCGGGCACACTCCACTCTAATTTATAACCGAGAAACACCACAGGCCGCAAGGGCTTTTCCCTAGTTACCAGGGTGGGGGACATAGAAAGGCTGCCGCCCTCTGGCACTTACCTGCAAAAGCAGCTTTAAAGCCTGTGCTAATGGTCACTTCATAGGAACAAGTACTGCAGAACTGTAAATGAAACAGGCCCTCAAAATGTCTTGAGGGAGGTAAAGGCCAAAACATTTCAAAATGTGACACATACTTAAAGAGAACACTTTGAAGAACTAAGGGGTAATCACAGCTTGAAAAATAGCAAAGGACATGCCTTAAAGCTCAATTTCAACAGATTATGTGGCACATTCGAATTCAACCACAGAGAGGTATCAGCTCACACTTGTCAGAATAACCATCAGCAAGAAAACTACAAACAATAAATGCTGAAAGTGTTGTGGAGAAATGCATACCCTCAACTTCAAAGGGGACGTAACTTGGAAAGGGCCACGAATGAGAACAGAATGGAGGTGCCTTAAAAAGGTAAACATTGAGCTACTATATGATCCAGCAGGCCCACTCCTCGACGTAAAACCTAAGAAGAGAGAATTGGAAAGACACAGGCAGGCAAATCTGCACTGCACAGTATTACAATAGCCAAGATATGGAAGTAACCAAAAAGTCCACCAACAGATGGATGGACAAAGAAGAACTCCTCCATGTACAGATGGAATATTCGCTAGTGAAAAAAATGAAACAATGCCGTTTGCAGCACCATAGATGAGTCTAGACGTAATCACGCCACGTGTAGTAAGTGAGAAAGCAAAAGACACATATCCTATCATATCACTTTTAAGAGTTACTTAAAAATTGATACCAATGAAGATATTTCCACAGAGAAAGGCAATCACAGATTCATTAAAAAACTTATGGTTCACCAAATAGAAAGGGATGAGGATTGGATACATTGCCACATTGGGGTTAACAGAGATATACAAACCATGTGAAATATATAACCACCAAAGACGTACGGAAGACCAGGAGAAGACTACTCAACATTGTGTCATAACCTACATGGGAAAAGGATGCGAGGAACAATAGATACATGTATATGTGTGAAAGAACCACATCTTGCACACCTAGAACAAACAAACCATTGTAATCATATTTACTGGGATAAAAAATAAAAAGTAAACTACAAATATGAACAAGAAGTAATGAGACATAAACTTAAAGGGCTTTTCCCTGGCACATTCCATTCTAATTTACAACCTACAACACCACTTCCATTAAGGCTCTGTTTCCCTAGTAACCAAATATGGTAAAGGGGAAATGCTGCCACCTTGTGGCCGTTTCCTGCAAGAACAGCTTTAAACTCACAGCTAATGGTCACGTAACATTCCCAAGGACTCAGGGCTGTAAAGGACACCTGCCCTAAAAAATTGTGCTGAAGGAGGGAATGGACAAAACAATTCAAAACAGGCAAATGTTTCAAGAAGAGAGTATGAAGAGTTAAGTTTTACTCACGCTCTTTTAAAAAAAAAAGGAAAATGGATAAAAGCTCAACCTCAGGGAGTGTTAGACCCATGCAATCTAATCTACAAAAAGTTTCAACTTACACCAGTCGACTGAACATGAGCAAAAAGTCTACAAACAATAAATGCTGAAGGGGTTTTAGGGAACTGTGTACCCTCTACCTGCCGGTGAGACGTAAAGGGGTAACAGCCAATAATGAGAACAGAAAGGAGCTGTGTTTAAAAGTAAAACTGCAGGCACCATTCAATGCAGCAGGCGCACCATTGGACCTCTCACCTGAGAAGACAAGAATCGAGAAGACACAGGCCGCAAAAGCTGCAGTGCAGCCTTATTCACAATAGCCAAGACAGTGGAGCAATCAAAATGTCCAACAACAGGTGAATGGATAAAGAAGAAGTGGTCCATGTACACAATGGAATAATAGCCATGGAAAACAATGAACCACTGCTCTCTGAGGCACCACAAATGAGTCTGGAGATAATCACGAAACATGAGGTAAGTCGGAAAGCAAAAGACCTATATTCTATGATATCACTTATAGGCGTTATCTAATAACTGACACAAAGGAACATATTTCCACAGAGAAAGACACTCACAGACTTAGAAAACAAACTATGCTCATCTAAAAGGAAAGGTGGGGGAAATGGATAAATTAAGATTAGTGTTACTATATGTATACAAACACATATTATATCCATATCTCAAAAAGACCAACCATATAGCAAGGGAGGTCTGCGGAACCGTCAGTAACATTTTACATGGGAAGAGGATCTGTACTTGAATAGACATATATAATGTACAAACGAACCAGATGGTGTACACCTAGGACAAACAATATTCTAAGCTTTACCCCAATTAAAAAAAAATTTTAAAACCAAGAAGAAATAATGAGACATATACTTATGGGGCTTTCTCCATGCACATTCCAATGTAATTTACAAACTAGGAACACGACTTCCAGAAAGGCTCTGCTGCCCTAGTACCCAGATATGGGAATGGAGATATGCTGCCTGCTTGAGGCCACTTCCCACAACAGCAGATTTAAACCCATTGCTAAAGGTCACTAAATATTCACCAAACTTGCAGTTCGGTAAAAGACACCTGCTTTCTAAAAAAATTCTGGAGTGGAAAATCGACCAAAAATTTCAAAAGAGGGCAACCTTCCAAGAACACAATTTCAAGAGTTCTATTGTACTCCCAATTGTTTCCTTTTTTTTTAACAGAAAAGAAAACGGTGGAGAAAAATGATGAGTTTTACGAATTTTCAAAGACATGCAAACCCAAATTACAAAAACCTATCAGCTCACAGCAGCCAGAAGGGCCATTAGCATAAATGCTGCAAACAATATATGCTGAAGCGATTGTGGAGAAATGCGTACCCTGGATTCTAAGGGGGACGTGGTAAGAGCCACTAATGAAAACACAAAGAAGGTGCTTTGAAAAGGGAAACACGGTGCTACCAGTCAATCAATCACACCCACTGCTGGGCCTATCACCTGAGAAAAAATGAGAATCGAAAAGTCACAGCCTGGCAATCCTGCACTCCAACAATATTTACCATAGCCAACACTTGGAAGCAATGAAAATGTCCATCAACCGAGGAATGCACAAAGTAGAAGTGGTCCACGTACACAGTGGAAAATTACTCCAATAAAAAATAAAAATTAAATGTAAAAATCCAACAAAAGTAAGGAGACATCAGCTTGTGTGGGTTTGTCCGGGCACACTCCACTCTAATTTATAACCGAGAAACACCACAGGCCGCAAGGGCTTTTCCCTAGTTACCAGGGTGGGGGACATAGAAAGGCTGCCGCCCTCTGGCAGTTACCTGCAAAAGCAGCTTTAAAGCCTGTGCTAATGGTCACTTCATAGGAACAAGTACTGCAGAACTGTAAATGAAACAGGCCCTCAAAATGTCTTGAGGGAGGTAAAGGCCAAAACATTTCAAAATGTGACACATACTTAAAGAGAACACTTTGAAGAACTAAGGGGTAATCACAGCTTGAAAAATAGCAAAGGACATGCCTTAAAGCTCAATTTCAACAGATTATGTGGCACATTCGAATTCAACCACAGAGAGGTATCAGCTCACACTTGTCAGAATAACCATCAGCAAGAAAACTACAAACAATAAATGCTGAAAGTGTTGTGGAGAAATGCATACCCTCAACTTCAAAGGGGACGTAACTTGGAAAGGGCCACGAATGAGAACAGAATGGAGGTGCCTTAAAAAGGTAAACATTGAGCTACTATATGATCCAGCAGGCCCACTCCTCGACGTAAAACCTAAGAAGAGAGAATTGGAAAGACACAGGCAGGCAAATCTGCACTGCACAGTATTACAATAGCCAAGATATGGAAGTAACCAAAAAGTCCACCAACAGATGGATGGACAAAGAAGAACTCCTCCATGTACAGATGGAATATTCGCTAGTGAAAAAAATGAAACAATGCCGTTTGCAGCACCATAGATGAGTCTAGACGTAATCACGCCACGTGTAGTAAGTGAGAAAGCAAAAGACACATATCCTATCATATCACTTTTAAGAGTTACTTAAAAATTGATACCAATGAAGATATTTCCACAGAGAAAGGCAATCACAGATTCATTAAAAAACTTATGGTTCACCAAATAGAAAGGGATGAGGATTGGATACATTGCCACATTGGGGTTAACAGAGATATACAAACCATGTGAAATATATAACCACCAAAGACGTACGGAAGACCAGGAGAAGACTACTCAACATTGTGTCATAACCTACATGGGAAAAGGATGCGAGGAACAATAGATACATGTATATGTGTGAAAGAACCACATCTTGCACACCTAGAACAAACAAACCATTGTAATCATATTTACTGGGATAAAAAATAAAAAGTAAACTACAAATATGAACAAGAAGTAATGAGACATAAACTTAAAGGGCTTTTCCCTGGCACATTCCATTCTAATTTACAACCTACAACACCACTTCCATTAAGGCTCTGTTTCCCTAGTAACCAAATATGGTAAAGGGGAAATGCTGCCACCTTGTGGCCGTTTCCTGCAAGAACAGCTTTAAACTCACAGCTAATGGTCACGTAACATTCCCAAGGACTCAGGGCTGTAAAGGACACCTGCCCTAAAAAATTGTGCTGAAGGAGGGAATGGACAAAACAATTCAAAACAGGCAAATGTTTCAAGAAGAGAGTATGAAGAGTTAAGTTTTACTCACGCTCTTTTAAAAAAAAAAGGAAAATGGATAAAAGCTCAACCTCAGGGAGTGTTAGACCCATGCAATCTAATCTACAAAAAGTTTCAACTTACACCAGTCGACTGAACATGAGCAAAAAGTCTACAAACAATAAATGCTGAAGGGGTTTTAGGGAACTGTGTACCCTCTACCTGCCGGTGAGACGTAAAGGGGTAACAGCCAATAATGAGAACAGAAAGGAGCTGTGTTTAAAAGTAAAACTGCAGGCACCATTCAATGCAGCAGGCGCACCATTGGACCTCTCACCTGAGAAGACAAGAATCGAGAAGACACAGGCCGCAAAAGCTGCAGTGCAGCCTTATTCACAATAGCCAAGACAGTGGAGCAATCAAAATGTCCAACAACAGGTGAATGGATAAAGAAGAAGTGGTCCATGTACACAATGGAATAATAGCCATGGAAAACAATGAACCACTGCTCTCTGAGGCACCACAAATGAGTCTGGAGATAATCACGAAACATGAGGTAAGTCGGAAAGCAAAAGACCTATATTCTATGATATCACTTATAGGCGTTATCTAATAACTGACACAAAGGAACATATTTCCACAGAGAAAGACACTCACAGACTTAGAAAACAAACTATGCTCATCTAAAAGGAAAGGTGGGGGGAATGGATAAATTAAGATTAGTGTTACTATATGTATACAAACATATATTATATCCATATCTCAAAAAGACCAACCATATAGCAAGGGAGGTCTGCGGAACCGTCAGTAACATTTTACATGGGAAGAGGATCTGTACTTGAATAGACATCTATAATGTACAAACGAACCAGATGGTGTACACCTAGGACAAACAATATTCTCAGCTTTACCCCAATTAAAAAAAAACTTTAAAACCAAGAAGAAATAATGAGACATATACTTATGGGGCTTTCTCCATGCACATTCCAATGTAATTTACAAACTAGGAACACGACTTCCAGAAAGGCTCTGCTGCCCTAGTACCCAGATATGGGAATGGAGATATGCTGCCTGCTTGAGGCCACTTCCCACAACAGCAGATTTAAACCCATTGCTAAAGGTCACTAAATATTCACCAAACTTGCAGTTCGGTAAAAGACACCTGCTTTCTAAAAAAATTCTGGAGTGGAAAATCGACCAAAAATTTCAAAAGAGGGCAACCTTCCAAGAACACAATTTCAAGAGTTCTATTGTACTCCCAATTGTTTCCTTTTTTTTTAACAGAAAAGAAAACGGTGGAGAAAAATGATGAGTTTTACGAATTTTCAAAGACATGCAAACCCAAATTACAAAAACCTATCAGCTCACAGCAGCCAGAAGGGCCATTAGCATAAATGCTGCAAACAATATATGCTGAAGCGATTGTGGAGAAATGCGTACCCTCGATTCTAAGGGGGACGTGGTAAGAGCCACTAATGAAAACACAAAGAAGGTGCTTTGAAAAGGGAAACACGGTGCTACCAGTCAATCAATCACACCCACTGCTGGGCCTATCACCTGAGAAAAAATGAGAATCGAAAAGTCACAGCCTGGCAATCCTGCACTCCAACAATATTTACCATAGCCAACACTTGGAAGCAATGAAAATGTCCATCAACCGAGGAATGCACAAAGTAGAAGTGGTCCACGTACACAGTGGAAAATTACTCCAATAAAAAATAAAAATTAAATGTAAAAATCCAACAAAAGTAAGGAGACATCAGCTTGTGTGGGTTTGTCCGGGCACACTCCACTCTAATTTATAACCGAGAAACACCACAGGCCGCAAGGGCTTTTCCCTAGTTACCAGGGTGGGGGACATAGAAAGGCTGCCGCCCTCTGGCAGTTACCTGCAAAAGCAGCTTTAAAGCCTGTGCTAATGGTCACTTCATAGGAACAAGTACTGCAGAACTGTAAATGAAACAGGCCCTCAAAATGTCTTGAGGGAGGTAAAGGCCAAAACATTTCAAAATGTGACACATACTTAAAGAGAACACTTTGAAGAACTAAGGGGTAATCACAGCTTGAAAAATAGCAAAGGACATGCCTTAAAGCTCAATTTCAACAGATTATGTGGCACATTCGAATTCAACCACAGAGAGGTATCAGCTCACACTTGTCAGAATAACCATCAGCAAGAAAACTACAAACAATAAATGCTGAAAGTGTTGTGGAGAAATGCATACCCTCAACTTCAAAGGGGACGTAACTTGGAAAGGGCCACGAATGAGAACAGAATGGAGGTGCCTTAAAAAGGTAAACATTGAGCTACTATATGATCCAGCAGGCCCACTCCTCGACGTAAAACCTAAGAAGAGAGAATTGGAAAGACACAGGCAGGCAAATCTGCACTGCACAGTATTACAATAGCCAAGATATGGAAGTAACCAAAAAGTCCACCAACAGATGGATGGACAAAGAAGAACTCCTCCATGTACAGATGGAATATTCGCTAGTGAAAAAAATGAAACAATGCCGTTTGCAGCACCATAGATGAGTCTAGACGTAATCACGCCACGTGTAGTAAGTGAGAAAGCAAAAGACACATATCCTATCATATCACTTTTAAGAGTTACTTAAAAATTGATACCAATGAAGATATTTCCACAGAGAAAGGCAATCACAGATTCATTAAAAAACTTATGGTTCACCAAATAGAAAGGGATGAGGATTGGATACATTGCCACATTGGGGTTAACAGAGATATACAAACCATGTGAAATATATAACCACCAAAGACGTACGGAAGACCAGGAGAAGACTACTCAACATTGTGTCATAACCTACATGGGAAAAGGATGCGAGGAACAATAGATACATGTATATGTGTGAAAGAACCACATCTTGCACACCTAGAACAAACAAACCATTGTAATCATATTTACTGGGATAAAAAATAAAAAGTAAACTACAAATATGAACAAGAAGTAATGAGACATAAACTTAAAGGGCTTTTCCCTGGCACATTCCATTCTAATTTACAACCTACAACACCACTTCCATTAAGGCTCTGTTTCCCTAGTAACCAAATATGGTAAAGGGGAAATGCTGCCACCTTGTGGCCGTTTCCTGCAAGAACAGCTTTAAACTCACAGCTAATGGTCACGTAACATTCCCAAGGACTCAGGGCTGTAAAGGACACCTGCCCTAAAAAATTGTGCTGAAGGAGGGAATGGACAAAACAATTCAAAACAGGCAAATGTTTCAAGAAGAGAGTATGAAGAGTTAAGTTTTACTCACGCTCTTTTAAAAAAAAAAGGAAAATGGATAAAAGCTCAACCTCAGGGAGTGTTAGACCCATGCAATCTAATCTACAAAAAGTTTCAACTTACACCAGTCGACTGAACATGAGCAAAAAGTCTACAAACAATAAATGCTGAAGGGGTTTTAGGGAACTGTGTACCCTCTACCTGCCGGTGAGACGTAAAGGGGTAACAGCCAATAATGAGAACAGAAAGGAGCTGTGTTTAAAAGTAAAACTGCAGGCACCATTCAATGCAGCAGGCGCACCATTGGACCTCTCACCTGAGAAGACAAGAATCGAGAAGACACAGGCCGCAAAAGCTGCAGTGCAGCCTTATTCACAATAGCCAAGACAGTGGAGCAATCAAAATGTCCAACAACAGGTGAATGGATAAAGAAGAAGTGGTCCATGTACACAATGGAATAATAGCCATGGAAAACAATGAACCACTGCTCTCTGAGGCACCACAAATGAGTCTGGAGATAATCACGAAACATGAGGTAAGTCGGAAAGCAAAAGACCTATATTCTATGATATCACTTATAGGCGTTATCTAATAACTGACACAAAGGAACATATTTCCACAGAGAAAGACACTCACAGACTTAGAAAACAAACTATGCTCATCTAAAAGGAAAGGTGGGGGGAATGGATAAATTAAGATTAGTGTTACTATATGTATACAAACATATATTATATCCATATCTCAAAAAGACCAACCATATAGCAAGGGAGGTCTGCGGAACCGTCAGTAACATTTTACATGGGAAGAGGATCTGTACTTGAATAGACATCTATAATGTACAAACGAACCAGATGGTGTACACCTAGGACAAACAATATTCTCAGCTTTACCCCAATTAAAAAAAAACTTTAAAACCAAGAAGAAATAATGAGACATATACTTATGGGGCTTTCTCCATGCACATTCCAATGTAATTTACAAACTAGGAACACGACTTCCAGAAAGGCTCTGCTGCCCTAGTACCCAGATATGGGAATGGAGATATGCTGCCTGCTTGAGGCCACTTCCCACAACAGCAGATTTAAACCCATTGCTAAAGGTCACTAAATATTCACCAAACTTGCAGTTCGGTAAAAGACACCTGCTTTCTAAAAAAATTCTGGAGTGGAAAATCGACCAAAAATTTCAAAAGAGGGCAACCTTCCAAGAACACAATTTCAAGAGTTCTATTGTACTCCCAATTGTTTCCTTTTTTTTTAACAGAAAAGAAAACGGTGGAGAAAAATGATGAGTTTTACGAATTTTCAAAGACATGCAAACCCAAATTACAAAAACCTATCAGCTCACAGCAGCCAGAAGGGCCATTAGCATAAATGCTGCAAACAATATATGCTGAAGCGATTGTGGAGAAATGCGTACCCTCGATTCTAAGGGGGACGTGGTAAGAGCCACTAATGAAAACACAAAGAAGGTGCTTTGAAAAGGGAAACACGGTGCTACCAGTCAATCAATCACACCCACTGCTGGGCCTATCACCTGAGAAAAAATGAGAATCGAAAAGTCACAGCCTGGCAATCCTGCACTCCAACAATATTTACCATAGCCAACACTTGGAAGCAATGAAAATGTCCATCAACCGAGGAATGCACAAAGTAGAAGTGGTCCACGTACACAGTGGAAAATTACTCCAATAAAAAATAAAAATTAAATGTAAAAATCCAACAAAAGTAAGGAGACATCAGCTTGTGTGGGTTTGTCCGGGCACACTCCACTCTAATTTATAACCGAGAAACACCACAGGCCGCAAGGGCTTTTCCCTAGTTACCAGGGTGGGGGACCTAGAAAGGCTGCCGCCCTCTGGCAGTTACCTGCAAAAGCAGCTTTAAAGCCTGTGCTAATGGTCACTTCATAGGAACAAGTACTGCAGAACTGTAAATGAAACAGGCCCTCAAAATGTCTTGAGGGAGGTAAAGGCCAAAACATTTCAAAATGTGACACATACTTAAAGAGAACACTTTGAAGAACTAAGGGGTAATCACAGCTTGAAAAATAGCAAAGGACATGCCTTAAAGCTCAATTTCAACAGATTATGTGGCACATTCGAATTCAACCACAGAGAGGTATCAGCTCACACTTGTCAGAATAACCATCAGCAAGAAAACTACAAACAATAAATGCTGAAAGTGTTGTGGAGAAATGCATACCCTCAACTTCAAAGGGGACGTAACTTGGAAAGGGCCACGAATGAGAACAGAATGGAGGTGCCTTAAAAAGGTAAACATTGAGCTACTATATGATCCAGCAGGCCCACTCCTCGACGTAAAACCTAAGAAGAGAGAATTGGAAAGACACAGGCAGGCAAATCTGCACTGCACAGTATTACAATAGCCAAGATATGGAAGTAACCAAAAAGTCCACCAACAGATGGATGGACAAAGAAGAACTCCTCCATGTACAGATGGAATATTCGCTAGTGAAAAAAATGAAACAATGCCGTTTGCAGCACCATAGATGAGTCTAGACGTAATCACGCCACGTGTAGTAAGTGAGAAAGCAAAAGACACATATCCTATCATATCACTTTTAAGAGTTACTTAAAAATTGATACCAATGAAGATATTTCCACAGAGAAAGGCAATCACAGATTCATTAAAAAACTTATGGTTCACCAAATAGAAAGGGATGAGGATTGGATACATTGCCACATTGGGGTTAACAGAGATATACAAACCATGTGAAATATATAACCACCAAAGACGTACGGAAGACCAGGAGAAGACTACTCAACATTGTGTCATAACCTACATGGGAAAAGGATGCGAGGAACAATAGATACATGTATATGTGTGAAAGAACCACATCTTGCACACCTAGAACAAACAAACCATTGTAATCATATTTACTGGGATAAAAAATAAAAAGTAAACTACAAATATGAACAAGAAGTAATGAGACATAAACTTAAAGGGCTTTTCCCTGGCACATTCCATTCTAATTTACAACCTACAACACCACTTCCATTAAGGCTCTGTTTCCCTAGTAACCAAATATGGTAAAGGGGAAATGCTGCCACCTTGTGGCCGTTTCCTGCAAGAACAGCTTTAAACTCACAGCTAATGGTCACGTAACATTCCCAAGGACTCAGGGCTGTAAAGGACACCTGCCCTAAAAAATTGTGCTGAAGGAGGGAATGGACAAAACAATTCAAAACAGGCAAATGTTTCAAGAAGAGAGTATGAAGAGTTAAGTTTTACTCACGCTCTTTTAAAAAAAAAAGGAAAATGGATAAAAGCTCAACCTCAGGGAGTGTTAGACCCATGCAATCTAATCTACAAAAAGTTTCAACTTACACCAGTCGACTGAACATGAGCAAAAAGTCTACAAACAATAAATGCTGAAGGGGTTTTAGGGAACTGTGTACCCTCTACCTGCCGGTGAGACGTAAAGGGGTAACAGCCAATAATGAGAACAGAAAGGAGCTGTGTTTAAAAGTAAAACTGCAGGCACCATTCAATGCAGCAGGCGCACCATTGGACCTCTCACCTGAGAAGACAAGAATCGAGAAGACACAGGCCGCAAAAGCTGCAGTGCAGCCTTATTCACAATAGCCAAGACAGTGGAGCAATCAAAATGTCCAACAACAGGTGAATGGATAAAGAAGAAGTGGTCCATGTACACAATGGAATAATAGCCATGGAAAACAATGAACCACTGCTCTCTGAGGCACCACAAATGAGTCTGGAGATAATCACGAAACATGAGGTAAGTCGGAAAGCAAAAGACCTATATTCTATGATATCCCTTATAGGCGTTATCTAATAACTGACACAAAGGAACATATTTCCACAGAGAAAGACACTCACAGACTTAGAAAACAAACTATGCTCATCTAAAAGGAAAGGTGGGGGGAATGGATAAATTAAGATTAGTGTTACTATATGTATACAAACACATATTATATCCATATCTCAAAAAGACCAACCATATAGCAAGGGAGGTCTGCGGAACCGTCAGTAACATTTTACATGGGAAGAGGATCTGTACTTGAATAGACATCTATAATGTACAAACGAACCAGATGGTGTACACCTAGGACAAACAATATTCTAAGCTTTACCCCAATTAAAAAAAAATTTTAAAACCAAGAAGAAATAATGAGACATATACTTATGGGGCTTTCTCCATGCACATTCCAATGTAATTTACAAACTAGGAACACGACTTCCAGAAAGGCTCTGCTGCCCTAGTACCCAGATATGGGAATGGAGATATGCTGCCTGCTTGAGGCCACTTCCCACAACAGCAGATTTAAACCCATTGCTAAAGGTCACTAAATATTCACCAAACTTGCAGTTCGGTAAAAGACACCTGCTTTCTAAAAAAATTCTGGAGTGGAAAATCGACCAAAAATTTCAAAAGAGGGCAACCTTCCAAGAACACAATTTCAAGAGTTCTATTGTACTCCCAATTGTTTCCTTTTTTTTTAACAGAAAAGAAAACGGTGGAGAAAAATGATGAGTTTTACGAATTTTCAAAGACATGCAAACCCAAATTACAAAAACCTATCAGCTCACAGCAGCCAGAAGGGCCATTAGCATAAATGCTGCAAACAATATATGCTGAAGCGATTGTGGAGAAATGCGTACCCTCGATTCTAAGGGGGACGTGGTAAGAGCCACTAATGAAAACACAAAGAAGGTGCTTTGAAAAGGGAAACACGGTGCTACCAGTCAATCAATCACACCCACTGCTGGGCCTATCACCTGAGAAAAAATGAGAATCGAAAAGTCACAGCCTGGCAATCCTGCACTCCAACAATATTTACCATAGCCAACACTTGGAAGCAATGAAAATGTCCATCAACCGAGGAATGCACAAAGTAGAAGTGGTCCACGTACACAGTGGAAAATTACTCCAATAAAAAATAAAAATTAAATGTAAAAATCCAACAAAAGTAAGGAGACATCAGCTTGTGTGGGTTTGTCCGGGCACACTCCACTCTAATTTATAACCGAGAAACACCACAGGCCGCAAGGGCTTTTCCCTAGTTACCAGGGTGGGGGACCTAGAAAGGCTGCCGCCCTCTGGCAGTTACCTGCAAAAGCAGCTTTAAAGCCTGTGCTAATGGTCACTTCATAGGAACAAGTACTGCAGAACTGTAAATGAAACAGGCCCTCAAAATGTCTTGAGGGAGGTAAAGGCCAAAACATTTCAAAATGTGACACATACTTAAAGAGAACACTTTGAAGAACTAAGGGGTAATCACAGCTTGAAAAATAGCAAAGGACATGCCTTAAAGCTCAATTTCAACAGATTATGTGGCACATTCGAATTCAACCACAGAGAGGTATCAGCTCACACTTGTCAGAATAACCATCAGCAAGAAAACTACAAACAATAAATGCTGAAAGTGTTGTGGAGAAATGCATACCCTCAACTTCAAAGGGGACGTAACTTGGAAAGGGCCACGAATGAGAACAGAATGGAGGTGCCTTAAAAAGGTAAACATTGAGCTACTATATGATCCAGCAGGCCCACTCCTCGACGTAAAACCTAAGAAGAGAGAATTGGAAAGACACAGGCAGGCAAATCTGCACTGCACAGTATTACAATAGCCAAGATATGGAAGTAACCAAAAAGTCCACCAACAGATGGATGGACAAAGAAGAACTCCTCCATGTACAGATGGAATATTCGCTAGTGAAAAAAATGAAACAATGCCGTTTGCAGCACCATAGATGAGTCTAGACGTAATCACGCCACGTGTAGTAAGTGAGAAAGCAAAAGACACATATCCTATCATATCACTTTTAAGAGTTACTTAAAAATTGATACCAATGAAGATATTTCCACAGAGAAAGGCAATCACAGATTCATTAAAAAACTTATGGTTCACCAAATAGAAAGGGATGAGGATTGGATACATTGCCACATTGGGGTTAACAGAGATATACAAACCATGTGAAATATATAACCACCAAAGACGTACGGAAGACCAGGAGAAGACTACTCAACATTGTGTCATAACCTACATGGGAAAAGGATGCGAGGAACAATAGATACATGTATATGTGTGAAAGAACCACATCTTGCACACCTAGAACAAACAAACCATTGTAATCATATTTACTGGGATAAAAAATAAAAAGTAAACTACAAATATGAACAAGAAGTAATGAGACATAAACTTAAAGGGCTTTTCCCTGGCACATTCCATTCTAATTTACAACCTACAACACCACTTCCATTAAGGCTCTGTTTCCCTAGTAACCAAATATGGTAAAGGGGAAATGCTGCCACCTTGTGGCCGTTTCCTGCAAGAACAGCTTTAAACTCACAGCTAATGGTCACGTAACATTCCCAAGGACTCAGGGCTGTAAAGGACACCTGCCCTAAAAAATTGTGCTGAAGGAGGGAATGGACAAAACAATTCAAAACAGGCAAATGTTTCAAGAAGAGAGTATGAAGAGTTAAGTTTTACTCACGCTCTTTTAAAAAAAAAAGGAAAATGGATAAAAGCTCAACCTCAGGGAGTGTTAGACCCATGCAATCTAATCTACAAAAAGTTTCAACTTACACCAGTCGACTGAACATGAGCAAAAAGTCTACAAACAATAAATGCTGAAGGGGTTTTAGGGAACTGTGTACCCTCTACCTGCCGGTGAGACGTAAAGGGGTAACAGCCAATAATGAGAACAGAAAGGAGCTGTGTTTAAAAGTAAAACTGCAGGCACCATTCAATGCAGCAGGCGCACCATTGGACCTCTCACCTGAGAAGACAAGAATCGAGAAGACACAGGCCGCAAAAGCTGCAGTGCAGCCTTATTCACAATAGCCAAGACAGTGGAGCAATCAAAATGTCCAACAACAGGTGAATGGATAAAGAAGAAGTGGTCCATGTACACAATGGAATAATAGCCATGGAAAACAATGAACCACTGCTCTCTGAGGCACCACAAATGAGTCTGGAGATAATCACGAAACATGAGGTAAGTCGGAAAGCAAAAGACCTATATTCTATGATATCCCTTATAGGCGTTATCTAATAACTGACACAAAGGAACATATTTCCACAGAGAAAGACACTCACAGACTTAGAAAACAAACTATGCTCATCTAAAAGGAAAGGTGGGGGGAATGGATAAATTAAGATTAGTGTTACTATATGTATACAAACACATATTATATCCATATCTCAAAAAGACCAACCATATAGCAAGGGAGGTCTGCGGAACCGTCAGTAACATTTTACATGGGAAGAGGATCTGTACTTGAATAGACATCTATAATGTACAAACGAACCAGATGGTGTACACCTAGGACAAACAATATTCTAAGCTTTACCCCAATTAAAAAAAAATTTTAAAACCAAGAAGAAATAATGAGACATATACTTATGGGGCTTTCTCCATGCACATTCCAATGTAATTTACAAACTAGGAACACGACTTCCAGAAAGGCTCTGCTGCCCTAGTACCCAGATATGGGAATGGAGATATGCTGCCTGCTTGAGGCCACTTCCCACAACAGCAGATTTAAACCCATTGCTAAAGGTCACTAAATATTCACCAAACTTGCAGTTCGGTAAAAGACACCTGCTTTCTAAAAAAATTCTGGAGTGGAAAATCGACCAAAAATTTCAAAAGAGGGCAACCTTCCAAGAACACAATTTCAAGAGTTCTATTGTACTCCCAATTGTTTCCTTTTTTTTTAACAGAAAAGAAAACGGTGGAGAAAAATGATGAGTTTTACGAATTTTCAAAGACATGCAAACCCAAATTACAAAAACCTATCAGCTCACAGCAGCCAGAAGGGCCATTAGCATAAATGCTGCAAACAATATATGCTGAAGCGATTGTGGAGAAATGCGTACCCTCGATTCTAAGGGGGACGTGGTAAGAGCCACTAATGAAAACACAAAGAAGGTGCTTTGAAAAGGGAAACACGGTGCTACCAGTCAATCAATCACACCCACTGCTGGGCCTATCACCTGAGAAAAAATGAGAATCGAAAAGTCACAGCCTGGCAATCCTGCACTCCAACAATATTTACCATAGCCAACACTTGGAAGCAATGAAAATGTCCATCAACCGAGGAATGCACAAAGTAGAAGTGGTCCACGTACACAGTGGAAAATTACTCCAATAAAAAATAAAAATTAAATGTAAAAATCCAACAAAAGTAAGGAGACATCAGCTTGTGTGGGTTTGTCCGGGCACACTCCACTCTAATTTATAACCGAGAAACACCACAGGCCGCAAGGGCTTTTCCCTAGTTACCAGGGTGGGGGACATAGAAAGGCTGCCGCCCTCTGGCAGTTACCTGCAAAAGCAGCTTTAAAGCCTGTGCTAATGGTCACTTCATAGGAACAAGTACTGCAGAACTGTAAATGAAACAGGCCCTCAAAATGTCTTGAGGGAGGTAAAGGCCAAAACATTTCAAAATGTGACACATACTTAAAGAGAACACTTTGAAGAACTAAGGGGTAATCACAGCTTGAAAAATAGCAAAGGACATGCCTTAAAGCTCAATTTCAACAGATTATGTGGCACATTCGAATTCAACCACAGAGAGGTATCAGCTCACACTTGTCAGAATAACCATCAGCAAGAAAACTACAAACAATAAATGCTGAAAGTGTTGTGGAGAAATGCATACCCTCAACTTCAAAGGGGACGTAACTTGGAAAGGGCCACGAATGAGAACAGAATGGAGGTGCCTTAAAAAGGTAAACATTGAGCTACTATATGATCCAGCAGGCCCACTCCTCGACGTAAAACCTAAGAAGAGAGAATTGGAAAGACACAGGCAGGCAAATCTGCACTGCACAGTATTACAATAGCCAAGATATGGAAGTAACCAAAAAGTCCACCAACAGATGGATGGACAAAGAAGAACTCCTCCATGTACAGATGGAATATTCGCTAGTGAAAAAAATGAAACAATGCCGTTTGCAGCACCATAGATGAGTCTAGACGTAATCACGCCACGTGTAGTAAGTGAGAAAGCAAAAGACACATATCCTATCATATCACTTGTAAGAGTTACTTAAAAATTGATACCAATGAAGATATTTCCACAGAGAAAGGCAATCACAGATTCATTAAAAAACTTATGGTTCACCAAATAGAAAGGGATGAGGATTGGATACATTGCCACATTGGGGTTAACAGAGATATACAAACCATGTGAAATATATAACCACCAAAGACGTACGGAAGACCAGGAGAAGACTACTCAACATTGTGTCATAACCTACATGGGAAAAGGATGCGAGGAACAATAGATACATGTATATGTGTGAAAGAACCACATCTTGCACACCTAGAACAAACAAACCATTGTAATCATATTTACTGGGATAAAAAATAAAAAGTAAACTACAAATATGAACAAGAAGTAATGAGACATAAACTTAAAGGGCTTTTCCCTGGCACATTCCATTCTAATTTACAACCTACAACACCACTTCCATTAAGGCTCTGTTTCCCTAGTAACCAAATATGGTAAAGGGGAAATGCTGCCACCTTGTGGCCGTTTCCTGCAAGAACAGCTTTAAACTCACAGCTAATGGTCACGTAACATTCCCAAGGACTCAGGGCTGTAAAGGACACCTGCCCTAAAAAATTGTGCTGAAGGAGGGAATGGACAAAACAATTCAAAACAGGCAAATGTTTCAAGAAGAGAGTATGAAGAGTTAAGTTTTACTCACGCTCTTTTAAAAAAAAAAGGAAAATGGATAAAAGCTCAACCTCAGGGAGTGTTAGACCCATGCAATCTAATCTACAAAAAGTTTCAACTTACACCAGTCGACTGAACATGAGCAAAAACTCTACAAACAATAAATGCTGAAGGGGTTTTAGGGAACTGTGTACCCTCTACCTGCTGGTGAGACGTGAAGGGGTAACAGCCAATAATGAGAACAGAAAGGAGCTGTGTTTAAAAGTAAAACTGCAGGCACCATTCAATGCAGCAGGCGCACCATTGGACCTCTCACCTGAGAAGACAGGAATCGAGAAGACACAGGCCGCAAAAGCTGCAGTGCAGCCTTATTCACAATAGCCAAGACAGTGGAGCAATCAAAATGTCCAACAACAGGTGAATGGATAAAGAAGAAGTGGTCCATGTACACAATGGAATAATAGCCATGGAAAACAATGAACCACTGCTCTCTGAGGCACCACAAATGAGTCTGGAGATAATCACGAAACATGAGGTAAGTCGGAAAGCAAAAGACCTATATTCTATGATATCACTTATAGGCGTTATCTAATAACTGACACAAAGGAACATATTTCCACAGAGAAAGACACTCACAGACTTAGAAAACAAACTATGCTCATCTAAAAGGAAAGGTGGGGGGAATGGATAAATTAAGATTAGTGTTACTATATGTATACAAACACATATTATATCCATATCTCAAAAAGACCAACCATATAGCAAGGGAGGTCTGCGGAACCGTCAGTAACATTTTACATGGGAAGAGGATCTGTACTTGAATAGACATCTATAATGTACAAACGAACCAGATGGTGTACACCTAGGACAAACAATATTCTAAGCTTTACCCCAATTAAAAAAAAATTTTAAAACCAAGAAGAAATAATGAGACATATACTTATGGGGCTTTCTCCATGCACATTCCAATGTAATTTACAAACTAGGAACACGACTTCCAGAAAGGCTCTGCTGCCCTAGTACCCAGATATGGGAATGGAGATATGCTGCCTGCTTGAGGCCACTTCCCACAACAGCAGATTTAAACCCATTGCTAAAGGTCACTAAATATTCACCAAACTTGCAGTTCGGTAAAAGACACCTGCTTTCTAAAAAAATTCTGGAGTGGAAAATCGACCAAAAATTTCAAAAGAGGGCAACCTTCCAAGAACACAATTTCAAGAGTTCTATTGTACTCCCAATTGTTTCCTTTTTTTTTAACAGAAAAGAAAACGGTGGAGAAAAATGATGAGTTTTACGAATTTTCAAAGACATGCAAACCCAAATTACAAAAACCTATCAGCTCACAGCAGCCAGAAGGGCCATTAGCATAAATGCTGCAAACAATATATGCTGAAGCGATTGTGGAGAAATGCGTACCCTCGATTCTAAGGGGGACGTGGTAAGAGCCACTAATGAAAACACAAAGAAGGTGCTTTGAAAAGGGAAACACGGTGCTACCAGTCAATCAATCACACCCACTGCTGGGCCTATCACCTGAGAAAAAATGAGAATCGAAAAGTCACAGCCTGGCAATCCTGCACTCCAACAATATTTACCATAGCCAACACTTGGAAGCAATGAAAATGTCCATCAACCGAGGAATGCACAAAGTAGAAGTGGTCCACGTACACAGTGGAAAATTACTCCAATAAAAAATAAAAATTAAATGTAAAAATCCAACAAAAGTAAGGAGACATCAGCTTGTGTGGGTTTGTCCGGGCACACTCCACTCTAATTTATAACCGAGAAACACCACAGGCCGCAAGGGCTTTTCCCTAGTTACCAGGGTGGGGGACATAGAAAGGCTGCCGCCCTCTGGCAGTTACCTGCAAAAGCAGCTTTAAAGCCTGTGCTAATGGTCACTTCATAGGAACAAGTACTGCAGAACTGTAAATGAAACAGGCCCTCAAAATGTCTTGAGGGAGGTAAAGGCCAAAACATTTCAAAATGTGACACATACTTAAAGAGAACACTTTGAAGAACTAAGGGGTAATCACAGCTTGAAAAATAGCAAAGGACATGCCTTAAAGCTCAATTTCAACAGATTATGTGGCACATTCGAATTCAACCACAGAGAGGTATCAGCTCACACTTGTCAGAATAACCATCAGCAAGAAAACTACAAACAATAAATGCTGAAAGTGTTGTGGAGAAATGCATACCCTCAACTTCAAAGGGGACGTAACTTGGAAAGGGCCACGAATGAGAACAGAATGGAGGTGCCTTAAAAAGGTAAACATTGAGCTACTATATGATCCAGCAGGCCCACTCCTCGACGTAAAACCTAAGAAGAGAGAATTGGAAAGACACAGGCAGGCAAATCTGCACTGCACAGTATTACAATAGCCAAGATATGGAAGTAACCAAAAAGTCCACCAACAGATGGATGGACAAAGAAGAACTCCTCCATGTACAGATGGAATATTCGCTAGTGAAAAAAATGAAACAATGCCGTTTGCAGCACCATAGATGAGTCTAGACGTAATCACGCCACGTGTAGTAAGTGAGAAAGCAAAAGACACATATCCTATCATATCACTTTTAAGAGTTACTTAAAAATTGATACCAATGAAGATATTTCCACAGAGAAAGGCAATCACAGATTCATTAAAAAACTTATGGTTCACCAAATAGAAAGGGATGAGGATTGGATACATTGCCACATTGGGGTTAACAGAGATATACAAACCATGTGAAATATATAACCACCAAAGACGTACGGAAGACCAGGAGAAGACTACTCAACATTGTGTCATAACCTACATGGGAAAAGGATGCGAGGAACAATAGATACATGTATATGTGTGAAAGAACCACATCTTGCACACCTAGAACAAACAAACCATTGTAATCATATTTACTGGGATAAAAAATAAAAAGTAAACTACAAATATGAACAAGAAGTAATGAGACATAAACTTAAAGGGCTTTTCCCTGGCACATTCCATTCTAATTTACAACCTACAACACCACTTCCATTAAGGCTCTGTTTCCCTAGTAACCAAATATGGTAAAGGGGAAATGCTGCCACCTTGTGGCCGTTTCCTGCAAGAACAGCTTTAAACTCACAGCTAATGGTCACTTAACATTCCCAAGGACTCAGGGCTGTAAAGGACACCTGCCCTAAAAAATTGTGCTGAAGGAGGGAATGGACAAAACAATTCAAAACAGGCAAATGTTTCAAGAAGAGAGTATGAAGAGTTAAGTTTTACTCACGCTCTTTTAAAAAAAAAAGGAAAATGGATAAAAGCTCAACCTCAGGGAGTGTTAGACCCATGCAATCTAATCTACAAAAAGTTTCAACTTACACCAGTCGACTGAACATGAGCAAAAAGTCTACAAACAATAAATGCTGAAGGGGTTTTAGGGAACTGTGTACCCTCTACCTGCCGGTGAGACGTAAAGGGGTAACAGCCAATAATGAGAACAGAAAGGAGCTGTGTTTAAAAGTAAAACTGCAGGCACCATTCAATGCAGCAGGCGCACCATTGGACCTCTCACCTGAGAAGACAAGAATCGAGAAGACACAGGCCGCAAAAGCTGCAGTGCAGCCTTATTCACAATAGCCAAGACAGTGGAGCAATCAAAATGTCCAACAACAGGTGAATGGATAAAGAAGAAGTGGTCCATGTACACAATGGAATAATAGCCATGGAAAACAATGAACCACTGCTCTCTGAGGCACCACAAATGAGTCTGGAGATAATCACGAAACATGAGGTAAGTCGGAAAGCAAAAGACCTATATTCTATGATATCCCTTATAGGCGTTATCTAATAACTGACACAAAGGAACATATTTCCACAGAGAAAGACACTCACAGACTTAGAAAACAAACTATGCTCATCTAAAAGGAAAGGTGGGGGGAATGGATAAATTAAGATTAGTGTTACTATATGTATACAAACACATATTATATCCATATCTCAAAAAGACCAACCATATAGCAAGGGAGGTCTGCGGAACCGTCAGTAACATTTTACATGGGAAGAGGATCTGTACTTGAATAGACATCTATAATGTACAAACGAACCAGATGGTGTACACCTAGGACAAACAATATTCTAAGCTTTACCCCAATTAAAAAAAAATTTTAAAACCAAGAAGAAATAATGAGACATATACTTATGGGGCTTTCTCCATGCACATTCCAATGTAATTTACAAACTAGGAACACGACTTCCAGAAAGGCTCTGCTGCCCTAGTACCCAGATATGGGAATGGAGATATGCTGCCTGCTTGAGGCCACTTCCCACAACAGCAGATTTAAACCCATTGCTAAAGGTCACTAAATATTCACCAAACTTGCAGTTCGGTAAAAGACACCTGCTTTCTAAAAAAATTCTGGAGTGGAAAATCGACCAAAAATTTCAAAAGAGGGCAACCTTCCAAGAACACAATTTCAAGAGTTCTATTGTACTCCCAATTGTTTCCTTTTTTTTTAACAGAAAAGAAAACGGTGGAGAAAAATGATGAGTTTTACGAATTTTCAAAGACATGCAAACCCAAATTACAAAAACCTATCAGCTCACAGCAGCCAGAAGGGCCATTAGCATAAATGCTGCAAACAATATATGCTGAAGCGATTGTGGAGAAATGCGTACCCTGGATTCTAAGGGGGACGTGGTAAGAGCCACTAATGAAAACACAAAGAAGGTGCTTTGAAAAGGGAAACACGGTGCTACCAGTCAATCAATCACACCCACTGCTGGGCCTATCACCTGAGAAAAAATGAGAATCGAAAAGTCACAGCCTGGCAATCCTGCACTCCAACAATATTTACCATAGCCAACACTTGGAAGCAATGAAAATGTCCATCAACCGAGGAATGCACAAAGTAGAAGTGGTCCACGTACACAGTGGAAAATTACTCCAATAAAAAATAAAAATTAAATGTAAAAATCCAACAAAAGTAAGGAGACATCAGCTTGTGTGGGTTTGTCCGGGCACACTCCACTCTAATTTATAACCGAGAAACACCACAGGCCGCAAGGGCTTTTCCCTAGTTACCAGGGTGGGGGACATAGAAAGGCTGCCGCCCTCTGGCAGTTACCTGCAAAAGCAGCTTTAAAGCCTGTGCTAATGGTCACTTCATAGGAACAAGTACTGCAGAACTGTAAATGAAACAGGCCCTCAAAATGTCTTGAGGGAGGTAAAGGCCAAAACATTTCAAAATGTGACACATACTTAAAGAGAACACTTTGAAGAACTAAGGGGTAATCACAGCTTGAAAAATAGCAAAGGACATGCCTTAAAGCTCAATTTCAACAGATTATGTGGCACATTCGAATTCAACCACAGAGAGGTATCAGCTCACACTTGTCAGAATAACCATCAGCAAGAAAACTACAAACAATAAATGCTGAAAGTGTTGTGGAGAAATGCATACCCTCAACTTCAAAGGGGACGTAACTTGGAAAGGGCCACGAATGAGAACAGAATGGAGGTGCCTTAAAAAGGTAAACATTGAGCTACTATATGATCCAGCAGGCCCACTCCTCGACGTAAAACCTAAGAAGAGAGAATTGGAAAGACACAGGCAGGCAAATCTGCACTGCACAGTATTACAATAGCCAAGATATGGAAGTAACCAAAAAGTCCACCAACAGATGGATGGACAAAGAAGAACTCCTCCATGTACAGATGGAATATTCGCTAGTGAAAAAAATGAAACAATGCCGTTTGCAGCACCATAGATGAGTCTAGACGTAATCACGCCACGTGTAGTAAGTGAGAAAGCAAAAGACACATATCCTATCATATCACTTGTAAGAGTTACTTAAAAATTGATACCAATGAAGATATTTCCACAGAGAAAGGCAATCACAGATTCATTAAAAAACTTATGGTTCACCAAATAGAAAGGGATGAGGATTGGATACATTGCCACATTGGGGTTAACAGAGATATACAAACCATGTGAAATATATAACCACCAAAGACGTACGGAAGACCAGGAGAAGACTACTCAACATTGTGTCATAACCTACATGGGAAAAGGATGCGAGGAAGAATAGATACATGTATATGTGTGAAAGAACCACATCTTGCACACCTAGAACAAACAAACCATTGTAATCATATTTACTGGGATAAAAAATAAAAAGTAAACTACAAATATGAACAAGAAGTAATGAGACATAAACTTAAAGGGCTTTTCCCTGGCACATTCCATTCTAATTTACAACCTACAACACCACTTCCATTAAGGCTCTGTTTCCCTAGTAACCAAATATGGTAAAGGGGAAATGCTGCCACCTTGTGGCCGTTTCCTGCAAGAACAGCTTTAAACTCACAGCTAATGGTCACGTAACATTCCCAAGGACTCAGGGCTGTAAAGGACACCTGCCCTAAAAAATTGTGCTGAAGGAGGGAATGGACAAAACAATTCAAAACAGGCAAATGTTTCAAGAAGAGAGTATGAAGAGTTAAGTTTTACTCACGCTCTTTTAAAAAAAAAAGGAAAATGGATAAAAGCTCAACCTCAGGGAGTGTTAGACCCATGCAATCTAATCTACAAAAAGTTTCAACTTACACCAGTCGACTGAACATGAGCAAAAAGTCTACAAACAATAAATGCTGAAGGGGTTTTAGGGAACTGTGTACCCTCTACCTGCCGGTGAGACGTAAAGGGGTAACAGCCAATAATGAGAACAGAAAGGAGCTGTGTTTAAAAGTAAAACTGCAGGCACCATTCAATGCAGCAGGCGCACCATTGGACCTCTCACCTGAGAAGACAAGAATCGAGAAGACACAGGCCGCAAAAGCTGCAGTGCAGCCTTATTCACAATAGCCAAGACAGTGGAGCAATCAAAATGTCCAACAACAGGTGAATGGATAAAGAAGAAGTGGTCCATGTACACAATGGAATAATAGCCATGGAAAACAATGAACCACTGCTCTCTGAGGCACCACAAATGAGTCTGGAGATAATCACGAAACATGAGGTAAGTCGGAAAGCAAAAGACCTATATTCTATGATATCACTTATAGGCGTTATCTAATAACTGACACAAAGGAACATATTTCCACAGAGAAAGACACTCACAGACTTAGAAAACAAACTATGCTCATCTAAAAGGAAAGGTGGGGGGAATGGATAAATTAAGATTAGTGTTACTATATGTATACAAACACATATTATATCCATATCTCAAAAAGACCAACCATATAGCAAGGGAGGTCTGCGGAACCGTCAGTAACATTTTACATGGGAAGAGGATCTGTACTTGAATAGACATCTATAATGTACAAACGAACCAGATGGTGTACACCTAGGACAAACAATATTCTCAGCTTTACCCCAATTAAAAAAAAATTTTAAAACCAAGAAGAAATAATGAGACATATACTTATGGGGCTTTCTCCATGCACATTCCAATGTAATTTACAAACTAGGAACACGACTTCCAGAAAGGCTCTGCTGCCCTAGTACCCAGATATGGGAATGGAGATATGCTGCCTGCTTGAGGCCACTTCCCACAACAGCAGATTTAAACCCATTGCTAAAGGTCACTAAATATTCACCAAACTTGCAGTTCGGTAAAAGACACCTGCTTTCTAAAAAAATTCTGGAGTGGAAAATCGACCAAAAATTTCAAAAGAGGGCAACCTTCCAAGAACACAATTTCAAGAGTTCTATTGTACTCCCAATTGTTTCCTTTTTTTTTAACAGAAAAGAAAACGGTGGAGAAAAATGATGAGTTTTACGAATTTTCAAAGACATGCAAACCCAAATTACAAAAACCTATCAGCTCACAGCAGCCAGAAGGGCCATTAGCATAAATGCTGCAAACAATATATGCTGAAGCGATTGTGGAGAAATGCGTACCCTCGATTCTAAGGGGGACGTGGTAAGAGCCACTAATGAAAACACAAAGAAGGTGCTTTGAAAAGGGAAACACGGTGCTACCAGTCAATCAATCACACCCACTGCTGGGCCTATCACCTGAGAAAAAATGAGAATCGAAAAGTCACAGCCTGGCAATCCTGCACTCCAACAATATTTACCATAGCCAACACTTGGAAGCAATGAAAATGTCCATCAACCGAGGAATGCACAAAGTAGAAGTGGTCCACGTACACAGTGGAAAATTACTCCAATAAAAAATAAAAATTAAATGTAAAAATCCAACAAAAGTAAGGAGACATCAGCTTGTGTGGGTTTGTCCGGGCACACTCCACTCTAATTTATAACCGAGAAACACCACAGGCCGCAAGGGCTTTTCCCTAGTTACCAGGGTGGGGGACATAGAAAGGCTGCCGCCCTCTGGCAGTTACCTGCAAAAGCAGCTTTAAAGCCTGTGCTAATGGTCACTTCATAGGAACAAGTACTGCAGAACTGTAAATGAAACAGGCCCTCAAAATGTCTTGAGGGAGGTAAAGGCCAAAACATTTCAAAATGTGACACATACTTAAAGAGAACACTTTGAAGAACTAAGGGGTAATCACAGCTTGAAAAATAGCAAAGGACATGCCTTAAAGCTCAATTTCAACAGATTATGTGGCACATTCGAATTCAACCACAGAGAGGTATCAGCTCACACTTGTCAGAATAACCATCAGCAAGAAAACTACAAACAATAAATGCTGAAAGTGTTGTGGAGAAATGCATACCCTCAACTTCAAAGGGGACGTAACTTGGAAAGGGCCACGAATGAGAACAGAATGGAGGTGCCTTAAAAAGGTAAACATTGAGCTACTATATGATCCAGCAGGCCCACTCCTCGACGTAAAACCTAAGAAGAGAGAATTGGAAAGACACAGGCAGGCAAATCTGCACTGCACAGTATTACAATAGCCAAGATATGGAAGTAACCAAAAAGTCCACCAACAGATGGATGGACAAAGAAGAACTCCTCCATGTACAGATGGAATATTCGCTAGTGAAAAAAATGAAACAATGCCGTTTGCAGCACCATAGATGAGTCTAGACGTAATCACGCCACGTGTAGTAAGTGAGAAAGCAAAAGACACATATCCTATCATATCACTTTTAAGAGTTACTTAAAAATTGATACCAATGAAGATATTTCCACAGAGAAAGGCAATCACAGATTCATTAAAAAACTTATGGTTCACCAAATAGAAAGGGATGAGGATTGGATACATTGCCACATTGGGGTTAACAGAGATATACAAACCATGTGAAATATATAACCACCAAAGACGTACGGAAGACCAGGAGAAGACTACTCAACATTGTGTCATAACCTACATGGGAAAAGGATGCGAGGAAGAATAGATACATGTATATGTGTGAAAGAACCACATCTTGCACACCTAGAACAAACAAACCATTGTAATCATATTTACTGGGATAAAAAATAAAAAGTAAACTACAAATATGAACAAGAAGTAATGAGACATAAACTTAAAGGGCTTTTCCCTGGCACATTCCATTCTAATTTACAACCTACAACACCACTTCCATTAAGGCTCTGTTTCCCTAGTAACCAAATATGGTAAAGGGGAAATGCTGCCACCTTGTGGCCGTTTCCTGCAAGAACAGCTTTAAACTCACAGCTAATGGTCACGTAACATTCCCAAGGACTCAGGGCTGTAAAGGACACCTGCCCTAAAAAATTGTGCTGAAGGAGGGAATGGACAAAACAATTCAAAACAGGCAAATGTTTCAAGAAGAGAGTATGAAGAGTTAAGTTTTACTCACGCTCTTTTAAAAAAAAAAGGAAAATGGATAAAAGCTCAACCTCAGGGAGTGTTAGACCCATGCAATCTAATCTACAAAAAGTTTCAACTTACACCAGTCGACTGAACATGAGCAAAAAGTCTACAAACAATAAATGCTGAAGGGGTTTTAGGGAACTGTGTACCCTCTACCTGCCGGTGAGACGTAAAGGGGTAACAGCCAATAATGAGAACAGAAAGGAGCTGTGTTTAAAAGTAAAACTGCAGGCACCATTCAATGCAGCAGGCGCACCATTGGACCTCTCACCTGAGAAGACAAGAATCGAGAAGACACAGGCCGCAAAAGCTGCAGTGCAGCCTTATTCACAATAGCCAAGACAGTGGAGCAATCAAAATGTCCAACAACAGGTGAATGGATAAAGAAGAAGTGGTCCATGTACACAATGGAATAATAGCCATGGAAAACAATGAACCACTGCTCTCTGAGGCACCACAAATGAGTCTGGAGATAATCACGAAACATGAGGTAAGTCGGAAAGCAAAAGACCTATATTCTATGATATCACTTATAGGCGTTATCTAATAACTGACACAAAGGAACATATTTCCACAGAGAAAGACACTCACAGACTTAGAAAACAAACTATGCTCATCTAAAAGGAAAGGTGGGGGGAATGGATAAATTAAGATTAGTGTTACTATATGTATACAAACACATATTATATCCATATCTCAAAAAGACCAACCATATAGCAAGGGAGGTCTGCGGAACCGTCAGTAACATTTTACATGGGAAGAGGATCTGTACTTGAATAGACATCTATAATGTACAAACGAACCAGATGGTGTACACCTAGGACAAACAATATTCTAAGCTTTACCCCAATTAAAAAAAAATTTTAAAACCAAGAAGAAATAATGAGACATATACTTATGGGGCTTTCTCCATGCACATTCCAATGTAATTTACAAACTAGGAACACGACTTCCAGAAAGGCTCTGCTGCCCTAGTACCCAGATATGGGAATGGAGATATGCTGCCTGCTTGAGGCCACTTCCCACAACAGCAGATTTAAACCCATTGCTAAAGGTCACTAAATATTCACCAAACTTGCAGTTCGGTAAAAGACACCTGCTTTCTAAAAAAATTCTGGAGTGGAAAATCGACCAAAAATTTCAAAAGAGGGCAACCTTCCAAGAACACAATTTCAAGAGTTCTATTGTACTCCCAATTGTTTCCTTTTTTTTTAACAGAAAAGAAAACGGTGGAGAAAAATGATGAGTTTTACGAATTTTCAAAGACATGCAAACCCAAATTACAAAAACCTATCAGCTCACAGCAGCCAGAAGGGCCATTAGCATAAATGCTGCAAACAATATATGCTGAAGCGATTGTGGAGAAATGCGTACCCTGGATTCTAAGGGGGACGTGGTAAGAGCCACTAATGAAAACACAAAGAAGGTGCTTTGAAAAGGGAAACACGGTGCTACCAGTCAATCAATCACACCCACTGCTGGGCCTATCACCTGAGAAAAAATGAGAATCGAAAAGTCACAGCCTGGCAATCCTGCACTCCAACAATATTTACCATAGCCAACACTTGGAAGCAATGAAAATGTCCATCAACCGAGGAATGCACAAAGTAGAAGTGGTCCACGTACACAGTGGAAAATTACTCCAATAAAAAATAAAAATTAAATGTAAAAATCCAACAAAAGTAAGGAGACATCAGCTTGTGTGGGTTTGTCCGGGCACACTCCACTCTAATTTATAACCGAGAAACACCACAGGCCGCAAGGGCTTTTCCCTAGTTACCAGGGTGGGGGACATAGAAAGGCTGCCGCCCTCTGGCAGTTACCTGCAAAAGCAGCTTTAAAGCCTGTGCTAATGGTCACTTCATAGGAACAAGTACTGCAGAACTGTAAATGAAACAGGCCCTCAAAATGTCTTGAGGGAGGTAAAGGCCAAAACATTTCAAAATGTGACACATACTTAAAGAGAACACTTTGAAGAACTAAGGGGTAATCACAGCTTGAAAAATAGCAAAGGACATGCCTTAAAGCTCAATTTCAACAGATTATGTGGCACATTCGAATTCAACCACAGAGAGGTATCAGCTCACACTTGTCAGAATAACCATCAGCAAGAAAACTACAAACAATAAATGCTGAAAGTGTTGTGGAGAAATGCATACCCTCAACTTCAAAGGGGACGTAACTTGGAAAGGGCCACGAATGAGAACAGAATGGAGGTGCCTTAAAAAGGTAAACATTGAGCTACTATATGATCCAGCAGGCCCACTCCTCGACGTAAAACCTAAGAAGAGAGAATTGGAAAGACACAGGCAGGCAAATCTGCACTGCACAGTATTACAATAGCCAAGATATGGAAGTAACCAAAAAGTCCACCAACAGATGGATGGACAAAGAAGAACTCCTCCATGTACAGATGGAATATTCGCTAGTGAAAAAAATGAAACAATGCCGTTTGCAGCACCATAGATGAGTCTAGACGTAATCACGCCACGTGTAGTAAGTGAGAAAGCAAAAGACACATATCCTATCATATCACTTGTAAGAGTTACTTAAAAATTGATACCAATGAAGATATTTCCACAGAGAAAGGCAATCACAGATTCATTAAAAAACTTATGGTTCACCAAATAGAAAGGGATGAGGATTGGATACATTGCCACATTGGGGTTAACAGAGATATACAAACCATGTGAAATATATAACCACCAAAGACGTACGGAAGACCAGGAGAAGACTACTCAACATTGTGTCATAACCTACATGGGAAAAGGATGCGAGGAAGAATAGATACATGTATATGTGTGAAAGAACCACATCTTGCACACCTAGAACAAACAAACCATTGTAATCATATTTACTGGGATAAAAAATAAAAAGTAAACTACAAATATGAACAAGAAGTAATGAGACATAAACTTAAAGGGCTTTTCCCTGGCACATTCCATTCTAATTTACAACCTACAACACCACTTCCATTAAGGCTCTGTTTCCCTAGTAACCAAATATGGTAAAGGGGAAATGCTGCCACCTTGTGGCCGTTTCCTGCAAGAACAGCTTTAAACTCACAGCTAATGGTCACTTAACATTCCCAAGGACTCAGGGCTGTAAAGGACACCTGCCCTAAAAAATTGTGCTGAAGGAGGGAATGGACAAAACAATTCAAAACAGGCAAATGTTTCAAGAAGAGAGTATGAAGAGTTAAGTTTTACTCACGCTCTTTTAAAAAAAAAAGGAAAATGGATAAAAGCTCAACCTCAGGGAGTGTTAGACCCATGCAATCTAATCTACAAAAAGTTTCAACTTACACCAGTCGACTGAACATGAGCAAAAAGTCTACAAACAATAAATGCTGAAGGGGTTTTAGGGAACTGTGTACCCTCTACCTGCCGGTGAGACGTAAAGGGGTAACAGCCAATAATGAGAACAGAAAGGAGCTGTGTTTAAAAGTAAAACTGCAGGCACCATTCAATGCAGCAGGCGCACCATTGGACCTCTCACCTGAGAAGACAAGAATCGAGAAGACACAGGCCGCAAAAGCTGCAGTGCAGCCTTATTCACAATAGCCAAGACAGTGGAGCAATCAAAATGTCCAACAACAGGTGAATGGATAAAGAAGAAGTGGTCCATGTACACAATGGAATAATAGCCATGGAAAACAATGAACCACTGCTCTCTGAGGCACCACAAATGAGTCTGGAGATAATCACGAAACATGAGGTAAGTCGGAAAGCAAAAGACCTATATTCTATGATATCACTTATAGGCGTTATCTAATAACTGACACAAAGGAACATATTTCCACAGAGAAAGACACTCACAGACTTAGAAAACAAACTATGCTCATCTAAAAGGAAAGGTGGGGGGAATGGATAAATTAAGATTAGTGTTACTATATGTATACAAACACATATTATATCCATATCTCAAAAAGACCAACCATATAGCAAGGGAGGTCTGCGGAACCGTCAGTAACATTTTACATGGGAAGAGGATCTGTACTTGAATAGACATCTATAATGTACAAACGAACCAGATGGTGTACACCTAGGACAAACAATATTCTAAGCTTTACCCCAATTAAAAAAAAATTTTAAAACCAAGAAGAAATAATGAGACATATACTTATGGGGCTTTCTCCATGCACATTCCAATGTAATTTACAAACTAGGAACACGACTTCCAGAAAGGCTCTGCTGCCCTAGTACCCAGATATGGGAATGGAGATATGCTGCCTGCTTGAGGCCACTTCCCACAACAGCAGATTTAAACCCATTGCTAAAGGTCACTAAATATTCACCAAACTTGCAGTTCGGTAAAAGACACCTGCTTTCTAAAAAAATTCTGGAGTGGAAAATCGACCAAAAATTTCAAAAGAGGGCAACCTTCCAAGAACACAATTTCAAGAGTTCTATTGTACTCCCAATTGTTTCCTTTTTTTTTAACAGAAAAGAAAACGGTGGAGAAAAATGATGAGTTTTACGAATTTTCAAAGACATGCAAACCCAAATTACAAAAACCTATCAGCTCACAGCAGCCAGAAGGGCCATTAGCATAAATGCTGCAAACAATATATGCTGAAGCGATTGTGGAGAAATGCGTACCCTGGATTCTAAGGGGGACGTGGTAAGAGCCACTAATGAAAACACAAAGAAGGTGCTTTGAAAAGGGAAACACGGTGCTACCAGTCAATCAATCACACCCACTGCTGGGCCTATCACCTGAGAAAAAATGAGAATCGAAAAGTCACAGCCTGGCAATCCTGCACTCCAACAATATTTACCATAGCCAACACTTGGAAGCAATGAAAATGTCCATCAACCGAGGAATGCACAAAGTAGAAGTGGTCCACGTACACAGTGGAAAATTACTCCAATAAAAAATAAAAATTAAATGTAAAAATCCAACAAAAGTAAGGAGACATCAGCTTGTGTGGGTTTGTCCGGGCACACTCCACTCTAATTTATAACCGAGAAACACCACAGGCCGCAAGGGCTTTTCCCTAGTTACCAGGGTGGGGGACCTAGAAAGGCTGCCGCCCTCTGGCAGTTACCTGCAAAAGCAGCTTTAAAGCCTGTGCTAATGGTCACTTCATAGGAACAAGTACTGCAGAACTGTAAATGAAACAGGCCCTCAAAATGTCTTGAGGGAGGTAAAGGCCAAAACATTTCAAAATGTGACACATACTTAAAGAGAACACTTTGAAGAACTAAGGGGTAATCACAGCTTGAAAAATAGCAAAGGACATGCCTTAAAGCTCAATTTCAACAGATTATGTGGCACATTCGAATTCAACCACAGAGAGGTATCAGCTCACACTTGTCAGAATAACCATCAGCAAGAAAACTACAAACAATAAATGCTGAAAGTGTTGTGGAGAAATGCATACCCTCAACTTCAAAGGGGACGTAACTTGGAAAGGGCCACGAATGAGAACAGAATGGAGGTGCCTTAAAAAGGTAAACATTGAGCTACTATATGATCCAGCAGGCCCACTCCTCGACGTAAAACCTAAGAAGAGAGAATTGGAAAGACACAGGCAGGCAAATCTGCACTGCACAGTATTACAATAGCCAAGATATGGAAGTAACCAAAAAGTCCACCAACAGATGGATGGACAAAGAAGAACTCCTCCATGTACAGATGGAATATTCGCTAGTGAAAAAAATGAAACAATGCCGTTTGCAGCACCATAGATGAGTCTAGACGTAATCACGCCACGTGCAGTAAGTGAGAAAGCAAAAGACACATATCCTATCATATCACTTTTAAGAGTTACTTAAAAATTGATACCAATGAAGATATTTCCACAGAGAAAGGCAATCACAGATTCATTAAAAAACTTATGGTTCACCAAATAGAAAGGGATGAGGATTGGATACATTGCCACATTGGGGTTAACAGAGATATACAAACCATGTGAAATATATAACCACCAAAGACGTACGGAAGACCAGGAGAAGACTACTCAACATTGTGTCATAACCTACATGGGAAAAGGATGCGAGGAACAATAGATACATGTATATGTGTGAAAGAACCACATCTTGCACACCTAGAACAAACAAACCATTGTAATCATATTTACTGGGATAAAAAATAAAAAGTAAACTACAAATATGAACAAGAAGTAATGAGACATAAACTTAAAGGGCTTTTCCCTGGCACATTCCATTCTAATTTACAACCTACAACACCACTTCCATTAAGGCTCTGTTTCCCTAGTAACCAAATATGGTAAAGGGGAAATGCTGCCACCTTGTGGCCGTTTCCTGCAAGAACAGCTTTAAACTCACAGCTAATGGTCACTTAACATTCCCAAGGACTCAGGGCTGTAAAGGACACCTGCCCTAAAAAATTGTGCTGAAGGAGGGAATGGACAAAACAATTCAAAACAGGCAAATGTTTCAAGAAGAGAGTATGAAGAGTTAAGTTTTACTCACGCTCTTTTAAAAAAAAAGGAAAATGGATAAAAGCTCAACCTCAGGGAGTGTTAGACCCATGCAATCTAATCTACAAAAAGTTTCAACTTACACCAGTCGCCTGAACATGAGCAAAAAGTCTACAAACAATAAATGCTGAAAGGGTTTTAGAGAACTGTGTACCCTCTACCTGCCGGTGAGACGTGAAGGGGTAACAGCCAATAATGAGAACAGAAAGGAGCTGTGTTTAAAAGTAAAACTGCAGGCACCATTCAATGCAGCAGGCGCACCATTGGACCTCTCACCTGAGAAGACAAGAATCGAGAAGACACAGGCCGCAAAAGCTGCAGTGCAGCCTTATTCACAATAGCCAAGACAGTGGAGCAATCAAAATGTCCAACAACAGGTGAATGGATAAAGAAGAAGTGGTCCATGTACACAATGGAATAATAGCCATGGAAAACAATGAACCACTGCTCTCTGAGGCACCACAAATGAGTCTGGAGATAATCACGAAACATGAGGTAAGTCGGAAAGCAAAAGACCTATATTCTATGATATCCCTTATAGGCGTTATCTAATAACTGACACAAAGGAACATATTTCCACAGAGAAAGACACTCACAGACTTAGAAAACAAACTATGCTCATCTAAAAGGAAAGGTGGGGGGAATGGATAAATTAAGATTAGTGTTACTATATGTATACAAACACATATTATATCCATATCTCAAAAAGACCAACCATATAGCAAGGGAGGTCTGCGGAACCGTCAGTAACATTTTACATGGGAAGAGGATCTGTACTTGAATAGACATCTATAATGTACAAACGAACCAGATGGTGTACACCTAGGACAAACAATATTCTAAGCTTTACCCCAATTAAAAAAAAATTTTAAAACCAAGAAGAAATAATGAGACATATACTTATGGGGCTTTCTCCATGCACATTCCAATGTAATTTACAAACTAGGAACACGACTTCCAGAAAGGCTCTGCTGCCCTAGTACCCAGATATGGGAATGGAGATATGCTGCCTGCTTGAGGCCACTTCCCACAACAGCAGATTTAAACCCATTGCTAAAGGTCACTAAATATTCACCAAACTTGCAGTTCGGTAAAAGACACCTGCTTTCTAAAAAAATTCTGGAGTGGAAAATCGACCAAAAATTTCAAAAGAGGGCAACCTTCCAAGAACACAATTTCAAGAGTTCTATTGTACTCCCAATTGTTTCCTTTTTTTTTAACAGAAAAGAAAACGGTGGAGAAAAATGATGAGTTTTACGAATTTTCAAAGACATGCAAACCCAAATTACAAAAACCTATCAGCTCACAGCAGCCAGAAGGGCCATTAGCATAAATGCTGCAAACAATATATGCTGAAGCGATTGTGGAGAAATGCGTACCCTGGATTCTAAGGGGGACGTGGTAAGAGCCACTAATGAAAACACAAAGAAGGTGCTTTGAAAAGGGAAACACGGTGCTACCAGTCAATCAATCACACCCACTGCTGGGCCTATCACCTGAGAAAAAATGAGAATCGAAAAGTCACAGCCTGGCAATCCTGCACTCCAACAATATTTACCATAGCCAACACTTGGAAGCAATGAAAATGTCCATCAACCGAGGAATGCACAAAGTAGAAGTGGTCCACGTACACAGTGGAAAATTACTCCAATAAAAAATAAAAATTAAATGTAAAAATCCAACAAAAGTAAGGAGACATCAGCTTGTGTGGGTTTGTCCGGGCACACTCCACTCTAATTTATAACCGAGAAACACCACAGGCCGCAAGGGCTTTTCCCTAGTTACCAGGGTGGGGGACATAGAAAGGCTGCCGCCCTCTGGCAGTTACCTGCAAAAGCAGCTTTAAAGCCTGTGCTAATGGTCACTTCATAGGAACAAGTACTGCAGAACTGTAAATGAAACAGGCCCTCAAAATGTCTTGAGGGAGGTAAAGGCCAAAACATTTCAAAATGTGACACATACTTAAAGAGAACACTTTGAAGAACTAAGGGGTAATCACAGCTTGAAAAATAGCAAAGGACATGCCTTAAAGCTCAATTTCAACAGATTATGTGGCACATTCGAATTCAACCACAGAGAGGTATCAGCTCACACTTGTCAGAATAACCATCAGCAAGAAAACTACAAACAATAAATGCTGAAAGTGTTGTGGAGAAATGCATACCCTCAACTTCAAAGGGGACGTAACTTGGAAAGGGCCACGAATGAGAACAGAATGGAGGTGCCTTAAAAAGGTAAACATTGAGCTACTATATGATCCAGCAGGCCCACTCCTCGACGTAAAACCTAAGAAGAGAGAATTGGAAAGACACAGGCAGGCAAATCTGCACTGCACAGTATTACAATAGCCAAGATATGGAAGTAACCAAAAAGTCCACCAACAGATGGATGGACAAAGAAGAACTCCTCCATGTACAGATGGAATATTCGCTAGTGAAAAAAATGAAACAATGCCGTTTGCAGCACCATAGATGAGTCTAGACGTAATCACGCCACGTGCAGTAAGTGAGAAAGCAAAAGACACATATCCTATCATATCACTTTTAAGAGTTACTTAAAAATTGATACCAATGAAGATATTTCCACAGAGAAAGGCAATCACAGATTCATTAAAAAACTTATGGTTCACCAAATAGAAAGGGATGAGGATTGGATACATTGCCACATTGGGGTTAACAGAGATATACAAACCATGTGAAATATATAACCACCAAAGACGTACGGAAGACCAGGAGAAGACTACTCAACATTGTGTCATAACCTACATGGGAAAAGGATGCGAGGAACAATAGATACATGTATATGTGTGAAAGAACCACATCTTGCACACCTAGAACAAACAAACCATTGTAATCATATTTACTGGGATAAAAAATAAAAAGTAAACTACAAATATGAACAAGAAGTAATGAGACATAAACTTAAAGGGCTTTTCCCTGGCACATTCCATTCTAATTTACAACCTACAACACCACTTCCATTAAGGCTCTGTTTCCCTAGTAACCAAATATGGTAAAGGGGAAATGCTGCCACCTTGTGGCCGTTTCCTGCAAGAACAGCTTTAAACTCACAGCTAATGGTCACTTAACATTCCCAAGGACTCAGGGCTGTAAAGGACACCTGCCCTAAAAAATTGTGCTGAAGGAGGGAATGGACAAAACAATTCAAAACAGGCAAATGTTTCAAGAAGAGAGTATGAAGAGTTAAGTTTTACTCACGCTCTTTTAAAAAAAAAGGAAAATGGATAAAAGCTCAACCTCAGGGAGTGTTAGACCCATGCAATCTAATCTACAAAAAGTTTCAACTTACACCAGTCGCCTGAACATGAGCAAAAAGTCTACAAACAATAAATGCTGAAAGGGTTTTAGAGAACTGTGTACCCTCTACCTGCCGGTGAGACGTGAAGGGGTAACAGCCAATAATGAGAACAGAAAGGAGCTGTGTTTAAAAGTAAAACTGCAGGCACCATTCAATGCAGCAGGCGCACCATTGGACCTCTCACCTGAGAAGACAAGAATCGAGAAGACACAGGCCGCAAAAGCTGCAGTGCAGCCTTATTCACAATAGCCAAGACAGTGGAGCAATCAAAATGTCCAACAACAGGTGAATGGATAAAGAAGAAGTGGTCCATGTACACAATGGAATAATAGCCATGGAAAACAATGAACCACTGCTCTCTGAGGCACCACAAATGAGTCTGGAGATAATCACGAAACATGAGGTAAGTCGGAAAGCAAAAGACCTATATTCTATGATATCCCTTATAGGCGTTATCTAATAACTGACACAAAGGAACATATTTCCACAGAGAAAGACACTCACAGACTTAGAAAACAAACTATGCTCATCTAAAAGGAAAGGTGGGGGGAATGGATAAATTAAGATTAGTGTTACTATATGTATACAAACACATATTATATCCATATCTCAAAAAGACCAACCATATAGCAAGGGAGGTCTGCGGAACCGTCAGTAACATTTTACATGGGAAGAGGATCTGTACTTGAATAGACATCTATAATGTACAAACGAACCAGATGGTGTACACCTAGGACAAACAATATTCTAAGCTTTACCCCAATTAAAAAAAAATTTTAAAACCAAGAAGAAATAATGAGACATATACTTATGGGGCTTTCTCCATGCACATTCCAATGTAATTTACAAACTAGGAACACGACTTCCAGAAAGGCTCTGCTGCCCTAGTACCCAGATATGGGAATGGAGATATGCTGCCTGCTTGAGGCCACTTCCCACAACAGCAGATTTAAACCCATTGCTAAAGGTCACTAAATATTCACCAAACTTGCAGTTCGGTAAAAGACACCTGCTTTCTAAAAAAATTCTGGAGTGGAAAATCGACCAAAAATTTCAAAAGAGGGCAACCTTCCAAGAACACAATTTCAAGAGTTCTATTGTACTCCCAATTGTTTCCTTTTTTTTTAACAGAAAAGAAAACGGTGGAGAAAAATGATGAGTTTTACGAATTTTCAAAGACATGCAAACCCAAATTACAAAAACCTATCAGCTCACAGCAGCCAGAAGGGCCATTAGCATAAATGCTGCAAACAATATATGCTGAAGCGATTGTGGAGAAATGCGTACCCTCGATTCTAAGGGGGACGTGGTAAGAGCCACTAATGAAAACACAAAGAAGGTGCTTTGAAAAGGGAAACACGGTGCTACCAGTCAATCAATCACACCCACTGCTGGGCCTATCACCTGAGAAAAAATGAGAATCGAAAAGTCACAGCCTGGCAATCCTGCACTCCAACAATATTTACCATAGCCAACACTTGGAAGCAATGAAAATGTCCATCAACCGAGGAATGCACAAAGTAGAAGTGGTCCACGTACACAGTGGAAAATTACTCCAATAAAAAATAAAAATTAAATGTAAAAATCCAACAAAAGTAAGGAGACATCAGCTTGTGTGGGTTTGTCCGGGCACACTCCACTCTAATTTATAACCGAGAAACACCACAGGCCGCAAGGGCTTTTCCCTAGTTACCAGGGTGGGGGACCTAGAAAGGCTGCCGCCCTCTGGCAGTTACCTGCAAAAGCAGCTTTAAAGCCTGTGCTAATGGTCACTTCATAGGAACAAGTACTGCAGAACTGTAAATGAAACAGGCCCTCAAAATGTCTTGAGGGAGGTAAAGGCCAAAACATTTCAAAATGTGACACATACTTAAAGAGAACACTTTGAAGAACTAAGGGGTAATCACAGCTTGAAAAATAGCAAAGGACATGCCTTAAAGCTCAATTTCAACAGATTATGTGGCACATTCGAATTCAACCACAGAGAGGTATCAGCTCACACTTGTCAGAATAACCATCAGCAAGAAAACTACAAACAATAAATGCTGAAAGTGTTGTGGAGAAATGCATACCCTCAACTTCAAAGGGGACGTAACTTGGAAAGGGCCACGAATGAGAACAGAATGGAGGTGCCTTAAAAAGGTAAACATTGAGCTACTATATGATCCAGCAGGCCCACTCCTCGACGTAAAACCTAAGAAGAGAGAATTGGAAAGACACAGGCAGGCAAATCTGCACTGCACAGTATTACAATAGCCAAGATATGGAAGTAACCAAAAAGTCCACCAACAGATGGATGGACAAAGAAGAACTCCTCCATGTACAGATGGAATATTCGCTAGTGAAAAAAATGAAACAATGCCGTTTGCAGCACCATAGATGAGTCTAGACGTAATCACGCCACGTGTAGTAAGTGAGAAAGCAAAAGACACATATCCTATCATATCACTTGTAAGAGTTACTTAAAAATTGATACCAATGAAGATATTTCCACAGAGAAAGGCAATCACAGATTCATTAAAAAACTTATGGTTCACCAAATAGAAAGGGATGAGGATTGGATACATTGCCACATTGGGGTTAACAGAGATATACAAACCATGTGAAATATATAACCACCAAAGACGTACGGAAGACCAGGAGAAGACTACTCAACATTGTGTCATAACCTACATGGGAAAAGGATGCGAGGAACAATAGATACATGTATATGTGTGAAAGAACCACATCTTGCACACCTAGAACAAACAAACCATTGTAATCATATTTACTGGGATAAAAAATAAAAAGTAAACTACAAATATGAACAAGAAGTAATGAGACATAAACTTAAAGGGCTTTTCCCTGGCACATTCCATTCTAATTTACAACCTACAACACCACTTCCATTAAGGCTCTGTTTCCCTAGTAACCAAATATGGTAAAGGGGAAATGCTGCCACCTTGTGGCCGTTTCCTGCAAGAACAGCTTTAAACTCACAGCTAATGGTCACTTAACATTCCCAAGGACTCAGGGCTGTAAAGGACACCTGCCCTAAAAAATTGTGCTGAAGGAGGGAATGGACAAAACAATTCAAAACAGGCAAATGTTTCAAGAAGAGAGTATGAAGAGTTAAGTTTTACTCACGCTCTTTTAAAAAAAAAGGAAAATGGATAAAAGCTCAACCTCAGGGAGTGTTAGACCCATGCAATCTAATCTACAAAAAGTTTCAACTTACACCAGTCGCCTGAACATGAGCAAAAAGTCTACAAACAATAAATGCTGAAAGGGTTTTAGAGAACTGTGTACCCTCTACCTGCTGGTGAGACGTGAAGGGGTAACAGCCAATAATGAGAACAGAAAGGAGCTGTGTTTAAAAGTAAAACTGCAGGCACCATTCAATGCAGCAGGCGCACCATTGGACCTCTCACCTGAGAAGACAAGAATCGAGAAGACACAGGCCGCAAAAGCTGCAGTGCAGCCTTATTCACAATAGCCAAGACAGTGGAGCAATCAAAATGTCCAACAACAGGTGAATGGATAAAGAAGAAGTGGTCCATGTACACAATGGAATAATAGCCATGGAAAACAATGAACCACTGCTCTCTGAGGCACCACAAATGAGTCTGGAGATAATCACGAAACATGAGGTAAGTCGGAAAGCAAAAGACCTATATTCTATGATATCCCTTATAGGCGTTATCTAATAACTGACACAAAGGAACATATTTCCACAGAGAAAGACACTCACAGACTTAGAAAACAAACTATGCTCATCTAAAAGGAAAGGTGGGGGGAATGGATAAATTAAGATTAGTGTTACTATATGTATACAAACACATATTATATCCATATCTCAAAAAGACCAACCATATAGCAAGGGAGGTCTGCGGAACCGTCAGTAACATTTTACATGGGAAGAGGATCTGTACTTGAATAGACATCTATAATGTACAAACGAACCAGATGGTGTACACCTAGGACAAACAATATTCTCAGCTTTACCCCAATTAAAAAAAAAATTTTAAAACCAAGAAGAAATAATGAGACATATACTTATGGGGCTTTCTCCATGCACATTCCAATGTAATTTACAAACTAGGAACACGACTTCCAGAAAGGCTCTGCTGCCCTAGTACCCAGATATGGGAATGGAGATATGCTGCCTGCTTGAGGCCACTTCCCACAACAGCAGATTTAAACCCATTGCTAAAGGTCACTAAATATTCACCAAACTTGCAGTTCGGTAAAAGACACCTGCTTTCTAAAAAAATTCTGGAGTGGAAAATCGACCAAAAATTTCAAAGGAGGGCAACCTTCCAAGAACACAATTTCAAGAGTTCTATTGTACTCCCAATTGTTTCCTTTTTTTTTAACAGAAAAGAAAACGGTGGAGAAAAATGATGAGTTTTACGAATTTTCAAAGACATGCAAACCCAAATTACAAAAACCTATCAGCTCACAGCAGCCAGAAGGGCCATTAGCATAAATGCTGCAAACAATATATGCTGAAGCGATTGTGGAGAAATGCGTACCCTCGATTCTAAGGGGGACGTGGTAAGAGCCACTAATGAAAACACAAAGAAGGTGCTTTGAAAAGGGAAACACGGTGCTACCAGTCAATCAATCACACCCACTGCTGGGCCTATCACCTGAGAAAAAATGAGAATCGAAAAGTCACAGCCTGGCAATCCTGCACTCCAACAATATTTACCATAGCCAGCACTTGGAAGCAATGAAAATGTCCATCAACCGAGGAATGCACAAAGTAGAAGTGGTCCACGTACACAGTGGAAAATTACTCCAATAAAAAATAAAAATTAAATGTAAAAATCCAACAAAAGTAAGGAGACATCAGCTTGTGTGGGTTTGTCCGGGCACACTCCACTCTAATTTATAACCGAGAAACACCACAGGCCGCAAGGGCTTTTCCCTAGTTACCAGGGTGGGGGACATAGAAAGGCTGCCGCCCTCTGGCAGTTACCTGCAAAAGCAGCTTTAAAGCCTGTGCTAATGGTCACTTCATAGGAACAAGTACTGCAGAACTGTAAATGAAACAGGCCCTCAAAATGTCTTGAGGGAGGTAAAGGCCAAAACATTTCAAAATGTGACACATACTTAAAGAGAACACTTTGAAGAACTAAGGGGTAATCACAGCTTGAAAAATAGCAAAGGACATGCCTTAAAGCTCAATTTCAACAGATTATGTGGCACATTCGAATTCAACCACAGAGAGGTATCAGCTCACACTTGTCAGAATAACCATCAGCAAGAAAACTACAAACAATAAATGCTGAAAGTGTTGTGGAGAAATGCATACCCTCAACTTCAAAGGGGACGTAACTTGGAAAGGGCCACGAATGAGAACAGAATGGAGGTGCCTTAAAAAGGTAAACATTGAGCTACTATATGATCCAGCAGGCCCACTCCTCGACGTAAAACCTAAGAAGAGAGAATTGGAAAGACACAGGCAGGCAAATCTGCACTGCACAGTATTACAATAGCCAAGATATGGAAGTAACCAAAAAGTCCACCAACAGATGGATGGACAAAGAAGAACTCCTCCATGTACAGATGGAATATTCGCTAGTGAAAAAAATGAAACAATGCCGTTTGCAGCACCATAGATGAGTCTAGACGTAATCACGCCACGTGTAGTAAGTGAGAAAGCAAAAGACACATATCCTATCATATCACTTTTAAGAGTTACTTAAAAATTGATACCAATGAAGATATTTCCACAGAGAAAGGCAATCACAGATTCATTAAAAAACTTATGGTTCACCAAATAGAAAGGGATGAGGATTGGATACATTGCCACATTGGGGTTAACAGAGATATACAAACCATGTGAAATATATAACCACCAAAGACGTACGGAAGACCAGGAGAAGACTACTCAACATTGTGTCATAACCTACATGGGAAAAGGATGCGAGGAACAATAGATACATGTATATGTGTGAAAGAACCACATCTTGCACACCTAGAACAAACAAACCATTGTAATCATATTTACTGGGATAAAAAATAAAAAGTAAACTACAAATATGAACAAGAAGTAATGAGACATAAACTTAAAGGGCTTTTCCCTGGCACATTCCATTCTAATTTACAACCTACAACACCACTTCCATTAAGGCTCTGTTTCCCTAGTAACCAAATATGGTAAAGGGGAAATGCTGCCACCTTGTGGCCGTTTCCTGCAAGAACAGCTTTAAACTCACAGCTAATGGTCACTTAACATTCCCAAGGACTCAGGGCTGTAAAGGACACCTGCCCTAAAAAATTGTGCTGAAGGAGGGAATGGACAAAACAATTCAAAACAGGCAAATGTTTCAAGAAGAGAGTATGAAGAGTTAAGTTTTACTCACGCTCTTTTAAAAAAAAAGGAAAATGGATAAAAGCTCAACCTCAGGGAGTGTTAGACCCATGCAATCTAATCTACAAAAAGTTTCAACTTACACCAGTCGACTGAACATGAGCAAAAACTCTACAAACAATAAATGCTGAAGGGGTTTTAGGGAACTGTGTACCCTCTACCTGCTGGTGAGACGTGAAGGGGTAACAGCCAATAATGAGAACAGAAAGGAGCTGTGTTTAAAAGTAAAACTGCAGGCACCATTCAATGCAGCAGGCGCACCATTGGACCTCTCACCTGAGAAGACAAGAATCGAGAAGACACAGGCCGCAAAAGCTGCAGTGCAGCCTTATTCACAATAGCCAAGACAGTGGAGCAATCAAAATGTCCAACAACAGGTGAATGGATAAAGAAGAAGTGGTCCATGTACACAATGGAATAATAGCCATGGAAAACAATGAACCACTGCTCTCTGAGGCACCTCAAATGAGTCTGGAGATAATCACGAAACATGAGGTAAGTCGGAAAGCAAAAGACCTATATTCTATGATATCACTTATAGGCGTTATCTAATAACTGACACAAAGGAACATATTTCCACAGAGAAAGACACTCACAGACTTAGAAAACAAACTATACTCATCTAAAAGGAAAGGTGGGGGGAATGGATAAATTAAGATTAGTGTTACTATATGTATACAAACACATATTATATCCATATCTCAAAAAGACCAACCATATAGCAAGGGAGGTCTGCGGAACCGTCAGTAACATTTTACATGGGAAGAGGATCTGTACTTGAATAGACATCTATAATGTACAAACGAACCAGATGGTGTACACCTAGGACAAACAATATTCTCAGCTTTACCCCAATTAAAAAAAACTTTAAAACCAAGAAGAAATAATGAGACATATACTTATGGGGCTTTCTCCATGCACATTCCAATGTAATTTACAAACTAGGAACACGACTTCCAGAAAGGCTCTGCTGCCCTAGTACCCAGATATGGGAATGGAGATATGCTGCCTGCTTGAGGCCACTTCCCACAACAGCAGATTTAAACCCATTGCTAAAGGTCACTAAATATTCACCAAACTTGCAGTTCGGTAAAAGACACCTGCTTTCTAAAAAAATTCTGGAGTGGAAAATCGACCAAAAATTTCAAAGGAGGGCAACCTTCCAAGAACACAATTTCAAGAGTTCTATTGTACTCCCAATTGTTTCCTTTTTTTTTAACAGAAAAGAAAACGGTGGAGAAAAATGATGAGTTTTACGAATTTTCAAAGACATGCAAACCCAAATTACAAAAACCTATCAGCTCACAGCAGCCAGAAGGGCCATTAGCATAAATGCTGCAAACAATATATGCTGAAGCGATTGTGGAGAAATGCGTACCCTCGATTCTAAGGGGGACGTGGTAAGAGCCACTAATGAAAACACAAAGAAGGTGCTTTGAAAAGGGAAACACGGTGCTACCAGTCAATCAATCACACCCACTGCTGGGCCTATCACCTGAGAAAAAATGAGAATCGAAAAGTCACAGCCTGGCAATCCTGCACTCCAACAATATTTACCATAGCCAACACTTGGAAGCAATGAAAATGTCCATCAACCGAGGAATGCACAAAGTAGAAGTGGTCCACGTACACAGTGGAAAATTACTCCAATAAAAAATAAAAATTAAATGTAAAAATCCAACAAAAGTAAGGAGACATCAGCTTGTGTGGGTTTGTCCGGGCACACTCCACTCTAATTTATAACCGAGAAACACCACAGGCCGCAAGGGCTTTTCCCTAGTTACCAGGGTGGGGGACCTAGAAAGGCTGCCGCCCTCTGGCAGTTACCTGCAAAAGCAGCTTTAAAGCCTGTGCTAATGGTCACTTCATAGGAACAAGTACTGCAGAACTGTAAATGAAACAGGCCCTCAAAATGTCTTGAGGGAGGTAAAGGCCAAAACATTTCAAAATGTGACACATACTTAAAGAGAACACTTTGAAGAACTAAGGGGTAATCACAGCTTGAAAAATAGCAAAGGACATGCCTTAAAGCTCAATTTCAACAGATTATGTGGCACATTCGAATTCAACCACAGAGAGGTATCAGCTCACACTTGTCAGAATAACCATCAGCAAGAAAACTACAAACAATAAATGCTGAAAGTGTTGTGGAGAAATGCATACCCTCAACTTCAAAGGGGACGTAACTTGGAAAGGGCCACGAATGAGAACAGAATGGAGGTGCCTTAAAAAGGTAAACATTGAGCTACTATATGATCCAGCAGGCCCACTCCTCGACGTAAAACCTAAGAAGAGAGAATTGGAAAGACACAGGCAGGCAAATCTGCACTGCACAGTATTACAATAGCCAAGATATGGAAGTAACCAAAAAGTCCACCAACAGATGGATGGACAAAGAAGAACTCCTCCATGTACAGATGGAATATTCGCTAGTGAAAAAAATGAAACAATGCCGTTTGCAGCACCATAGATGAGTCTAGACGTAATCACGCCACGTGCAGTAAGTGAGAAAGCAAAAGACACATATCCTATCATATCACTTTTAAGAGTTACTTAAAAATTGATACCAATGAAGATATTTCCACAGAGAAAGGCAATCACAGATTCATTAAAAAACTTATGGTTCACCAAATAGAAAGGGATGAGGATTGGATACATTGCCACATTGGGGTTAACAGAGATATACAAACCATGTGAAATATATAACCACCAAAGACGTACGGAAGACCAGGAGAAGACTACTCAACATTGTGTCATAACCTACATGGGAAAAGGATGCGAGGAACAATAGATACATGTATATGTGTGAAAGAACCACATCTTGCACACCTAGAACAAACAAACCATTGTAATCATATTTACTGGGATAAAAAATAAAAAGTAAACTACAAATATGAACAAGAAGTAATGAGACATAAACTTAAAGGGCTTTTCCCTGGCACATTCCATTCTAATTTACAACCTACAACACCACTTCCATTAAGGCTCTGTTTCCCTAGTAACCAAATATGGTAAAGGGGAAATGCTGCCACCTTGTGGCCGTTTCCTGCAAGAACAGCTTTAAACTCACAGCTAATGGTCACTTAACATTCCCAAGGACTCAGGGCTGTAAAGGACACCTGCCCTAAAAAATTGTGCTGAAGGAGGGAATGGACAAAACAATTCAAAACAGGCAAATGTTTCAAGAAGAGAGTATGAAGAGTTAAGTTTTACTCACGCTCTTTTAAAAAAAAAGGAAAATGGATAAAAGCTCAACCTCAGGGAGTGTTAGACCCATGCAATCTAATCTACAAAAAGTTTCAACTTACACCAGTCGACTGAACATGAGCAAAAAGTCTACAAACAATAAATGCTGAAGGGGTTTTAGGGAACTGTGTACCCTCTACCTGCTGGTGAGACGTGAAGGGGTAACAGCCAATAATGAGAACAGAAAGGAGCTGTGTTTAAAAGTAAAACTGCAGGCACCATTCAATGCAGCAGGCGCACCATTGGACCTCTCACCTGAGAAGACAAGAATCGAGAAGACACAGGCCGCAAAAGCTGCAGTGCAGCCTTATTCACAATAGCCAAGACAGTGGAGCAATCAAAATGTCCAACAACAGGTGAATGGATAAAGAAGAAGTGGTCCATGTACACAATGGAATAATAGCCATGGAAAACAATGAACCACTGCTCTCTGAGGCACCTCAAATGAGTCTGGAGATAATCACGAAACATGAGGTAAGTCGGAAAGCAAAAGACCTATATTCTATGATATCACTTATAGGCGTTATCTAATAACTGACACAAAGGAACATATTTCCACAGAGAAAGACACTCACAGACTTAGAAAACAAACTATACTCATCTAAAAGGAAAGGTGGGGGGAATGGATAAATTAAGATTAGTGTTACTATATGTATACAAACACATATTATATCCATATCTCAAAAAGACCAACCATATAGCAAGGGAGGTCTGCGGAACCGTCAGTAACATTTTACATGGGAAGAGGATCTGTACTTGAATAGACATCTATAATGTACAAACGAACCAGATGGTGTACACCTAGGACAAACAATATTCTCAGCTTTACCCCAATTAAAAAAAACTTTAAAACCAAGAAGAAATAATGAGACATATACTTATGGGGCTTTCTCCATGCACATTCCAATGTAATTTACAAACTAGGAACACGACTTCCAGAAAGGCTCTGCTGCCCTAGTACCCAGATATGGGAATGGAGATATGCTGCCTGCTTGAGGCCACTTCCCACAACAGCAGATTTAAACCCATTGCTAAAGGTCACTAAATATTCACCAAACTTGCAGTTCGGTAAAAGACACCTGCTTTCTAAAAAAATTCTGGAGTGGAAAATCGACCAAAAATTTCAAAGGAGGGCAACCTTCCAAGAACACAATTTCAAGAGTTCTATTGTACTCCCAATTGTTTCCTTTTTTTTTAACAGAAAAGAAAACGGTGGAGAAAAATGATGAGTTTTACGAATTTTCAAAGACATGCAAACCCAAATTACAAAAACCTATCAGCTCACAGCAGGCAGAAGGGCCATTAGCATAAATGCTGCAAACAATATATGCTGAAGCGATTGTGGAGAAATGCGTACCCTCGATTCTAAGGGGGACGTGGTAAGAGCCACTAATGAAAACACAAAGAAGGTGCTTTGAAAAGGGAAACACGGTGCTACCAGTCAATCAATCACACCCACTGCTGGGCCTATCACCTGAGAAAAAATGAGAATCGAAAAGTCACAGCCTGGCAATCCTGCACTCCAACAATATTTACCATAGCCAACACTTGGAAGCAATGAAAATGTCCATCAACCGAGGAATGCACAAAGTAGAAGTGGTCCACGTACACAGTGGAAAATTACTCCAATAAAAAATAAAAATTAAATGTAAAAATCCAACAAAAGTAAGGAGACATCAGCTTGTGTGGGTTTGTCCGGGCACACTCCACTCTAATTTATAACCGAGAAACACCACAGGCCGCAAGGGCTTTTCCCTAGTTACCAGGGTGGGGGACCTAGAAAGGCTGCCGCCCTCTGGCAGTTACCTGCAAAAGCAGCTTTAAAGCCTGTGCTAATGGTCACTTCATAGGAACAAGTACTGCAGAACTGTAAATGAAACAGGCCCTCAAAATGTCTTGAGGGAGGTAAAGGCCAAAACATTTCAAAATGTGACACATACTTAAAGAGAACACTTTGAAGAACTAAGGGGTAATCACAGCTTGAAAAATAGCAAAGGACATGCCTTAAAGCTCAATTTCAACAGATTATGTGGCACATTCGAATTCAACCACAGAGAGGTATCAGCTCACACTTGTCAGAATAACCATCAGCAAGAAAACTACAAACAATAAATGCTGAAAGTGTTGTGGAGAAATGCATACCCTCAACTTCAAAGGGGACGTAACTTGGAAAGGGCCACGAATGAGAACAGAATGGAGGTGCCTTAAAAAGGTAAACATTGAGCTACTATATGATCCAGCAGGCCCACTCCTCGACGTAAAACCTAAGAAGAGAGAATTGGAAAGACACAGGCAGGCAAATCTGCACTGCACAGTATTACAATAGCCAAGATATGGAAGTAACCAAAAAGTCCACCAACAGATGGATGGACAAAGAAGAACTCCTCCATGTACAGATGGAATATTCGCTAGTGAAAAAAATGAAACAATGCCGTTTGCAGCACCATAGATGAGTCTAGACGTAATCACGCCACGTGCAGTAAGTGAGAAAGCAAAAGACACATATCCTATCATATCACTTTTAAGAGTTACTTAAAAATTGATACCAATGAAGATATTTCCACAGAGAAAGGCAATCACAGATTCATTAAAAAACTTATGGTTCACCAAATAGAAAGGGATGAGGATTGGATACATTGCCACATTGGGGTTAACAGAGATATACAAACCATGTGAAATATATAACCACCAAAGACGTACGGAAGACCAGGAGAAGACTACTCAACATTGTGTCATAACCTACATGGGAAAAGGATGCGAGGAACAATAGATACATGTATATGTGTGAAAGAACCACATCTTGCACACCTAGAACAAACAAACCATTGTAATCATATTTACTGGGATAAAAAATAAAAAGTAAACTACAAATATGAACAAGAAGTAATGAGACATAAACTTAAAGGGCTTTTCCCTGGCACATTCCATTCTAATTTACAACCTACAACACCACTTCCATTAAGGCTCTGTTTCCCTAGTAACCAAATATGGTAAAGGGGAAATGCTGCCACCTTGTGGCCGTTTCCTGCAAGAACAGCTTTAAACTCACAGCTAATGGTCACTTAACATTCCCAAGGACTCAGGGCTGTAAAGGACACCTGCCCTAAAAAATTGTGCTGAAGGAGGGAATGGACAAAACAATTCAAAACAGGCAAATGTTTCAAGAAGAGAGTATGAAGAGTTAAGTTTTACTCACGCTCTTTTAAAAAAAAAGGAAAATGGATAAAAGCTCAACCTCAGGGAGTGTTAGACCCATGCAATCTAATCTACAAAAAGTTTCAACTTACACCAGTCGACTGAACATGAGCAAAAAGTCTACAAACAATAAATGCTGAAGGGGTTTTAGGGAACTGTGTACCCTCTACCTGCTGGTGAGACGTGAAGGGGTAACAGCCAATAATGAGAACAGAAAGGAGCTGTGTTTAAAAGTAAAACTGCAGGCACCATTCAATGCAGCAGGCGCACCATTGGACCTCTCACCTGAGAAGACAAGAATCGAGAAGACACAGGCCGCAAAAGCTGCAGTGCAGCCTTATTCACAATAGCCAAGACAGTGGAGCAATCAAAATGTCCAACAACAGGTGAATGGATAAAGAAGAAGTGGTCCATGTACACAATGGAATAATAGCCATGGAAAACAATGAACCACTGCTCTCTGAGGCACCTCAAATGAGTCTGGAGATAATCACGAAACATGAGGTAAGTCGGAAAGCAAAAGACCTATATTCTATGATATCACTTATAGGCGTTATCTAATAACTGACACAAAGGAACATATTTCCACAGAGAAAGACACTCACAGACTTAGAAAACAAACTATACTCATCTAAAAGGAAAGGTGGGGGGAATGGATAAATTAAGATTAGTGTTACTATATGTATACAAACACATATTATATCCATATCTCAAAAAGACCAACCATATAGCAAGGGAGGTCTGCGGAACCGTCAGTAACATTTTACATGGGAAGAGGATCTGTACTTGAATAGACATCTATAATGTACAAACGAACCAGATGGTGTACACCTAGGACAAACAATATTCTCAGCTTTACCCCAATTAAAAAAAACTTTAAAACCAAGAAGAAATAATGAGACATATACTTATGGGGCTTTCTCCATGCACATTCCAATGTAATTTACAAACTAGGAACACGACTTCCAGAAAGGCTCTGCTGCCCTAGTACCCAGATATGGGAATGGAGATATGCTGCCTGCTTGAGGCCACTTCCCACAACAGCAGATTTAAACCCATTGCTAAAGGTCACTAAATATTCACCAAACTTGCAGTTCGGTAAAAGACACCTGCTTTCTAAAAAAATTCTGGAGTGGAAAATCGACCAAAAATTTCAAAGGAGGGCAACCTTCCAAGAACACAATTTCAAGAGTTCTATTGTACTCCCAATTGTTTCCTTTTTTTTTAACAGAAAAGAAAACGGTGGAGAAAAATGATGAGTTTTACGAATTTTCAAAGACATGCAAACCCAAATTACAAAAACCTATCAGCTCACAGCAGGCAGAAGGGCCATTAGCATAAATGCTGCAAACAATATATGCTGAAGCGATTGTGGAGAAATGCGTACCCTCGATTCTAAGGGGGACGTGGTAAGAGCCACTAATGAAAACACAAAGAAGGTGCTTTGAAAAGGGAAACACGGTGCTACCAGTCAATCAATCACACCCACTGCTGGGCCTATCACCTGAGAAAAAATGAGAATCGAAAAGTCACAGCCTGGCAATCCTGCACTCCAACAATATTTACCATAGCCAACACTTGGAAGCAATGAAAATGTCCATCAACCGAGGAATGCACAAAGTAGAAGTGGTCCACGTACACAGTGGAAAATTACTCCAATAAAAAATAAAAATTAAATGTAAAAATCCAACAAAAGTAAGGAGACATCAGCTTGTGTGGGTTTGTCCGGGCACACTCCACTCTAATTTATAACCGAGAAACACCACAGGCCGCAAGGGCTTTTCCCTAGTTACCAGGGTGGGGGACCTAGAAAGGCTGCCGCCCTCTGGCAGTTACCTGCAAAAGCAGCTTTAAAGCCTGTGCTAATGGTCACTTCATAGGAACAAGTACTGCAGAACTGTAAATGAAACAGGCCCTCAAAATGTCTTGAGGGAGGTAAAGGCCAAAACATTTCAAAATGTGACACATACTTAAAGAGAACACTTTGAAGAACTAAGGGGTAATCACAGCTTGAAAAATAGCAAAGGACATGCCTTAAAGCTCAATTTCAACAGATTATGTGGCACATTCGAATTCAACCACAGAGAGGTATCAGCTCACACTTGTCAGAATAACCATCAGCAAGAAAACTACAAACAATAAATGCTGAAAGTGTTGTGGAGAAATGCATACCCTCAACTTCAAAGGGGACGTAACTTGGAAAGGGCCACGAATGAGAACAGAATGGAGGTGCCTTAAAAAGGTAAACATTGAGCTACTATATGATCCAGCAGGCCCACTCCTCGACGTAAAACCTAAGAAGAGAGAATTGGAAAGACACAGGCAGGCAAATCTGCACTGCACAGTATTACAATAGCCAAGATATGGAAGTAACCAAAAAGTCCACCAACAGATGGATGGACAAAGAAGAACTCCTCCATGTACAGATGGAATATTCGCTAGTGAAAAAAATGAAACAATGCCGTTTGCAGCACCATAGATGAGTCTAGACGTAATCACGCCACGTGCAGTAAGTGAGAAAGCAAAAGACACATATCCTATCATATCACTTTTAAGAGTTACTTAAAAATTGATACCAATGAAGATATTTCCACAGAGAAAGGCAATCACAGATTCATTAAAAAACTTATGGTTCACCAAATAGAAAGGGATGAGGATTGGATACATTGCCACATTGGGGTTAACAGAGATATACAAACCATGTGAAATATATAACCACCAAAGACGTACGGAAGACCAGGAGAAGAGTACTCAACATTGTGTCATAACCTACATGGGAAAAGGATGCGAGGAACAATAGATACATGTATATGTGTGAAAGAACCACATCTTGCACACCTAGAACAAACAAACCATTGTAATCATATTTACTGGGATAAAAAATAAAAAGTAAACTACAAATATGAACAAGAAGTAATGAGACATAAACTTAAAGGGCTTTTCCCTGGCACATTCCATTCTAATTTACAACCTACAACACCACTTCCATTAAGGCTCTGTTTCCCTAGTAACCAAATATGGTAAAGGGGAAATGCTGCCACCTTGTGGCCGTTTCCTGCAAGAACAGCTTTAAACTCACAGCTAATGGTCACTTAACATTCCCAAGGACTCAGGGCTGTAAAGGACACCTGCCCTAAAAAATTGTGCTGAAGGAGGGAATGGACAAAACAATTCAAAACAGGCAAATGTTTCAAGAAGAGAGTATGAAGAGTTAAGTTTTACTCACGCTCTTTTAAAAAAAAAGGAAAATGGATAAAAGCTCAACCTCAGGGAGTGTTAGACCCATGCAATCTAATCTACAAAAAGTTTCAACTTACACCAGTCGACTGAACATGAGCAAAAAGTCTACAAACAATAAATGCTGAAGGGGTTTTAGGGAACTGTGTACCCTCTACCTGCTGGTGAGACGTGAAGGGGTAACAGCCAATAATGAGAACAGAAAGGAGCTGTGTTTAAAAGTAAAACTGCAGGCACCATTCAATGCAGCAGGCGCACCATTGGACCTCTCACCTGAGAAGACAAGAATCGAGAAGACACAGGCCGCAAAAGCTGCAGTGCAGCCTTATTCACAATAGCCAAGACAGTGGAGCAATCAAAATGTCCAACAACAGGTGAATGGATAAAGAAGAAGTGGTCCATGTACACAATGGAATAATAGCCATGGAAAACAATGAACCACTGCTCTCTGAGGCACCACAAATGAGTCTGGAGATAATCACGAAACATGAGGTAAGTCGGAAAGCAAAAGACCTATATTCTATGATATCCCTTATAGGCGTTATCTAATAACTGACACAAAGGAACATATTTCCACAGAGAAAGACACTCACAGACTTAGAAAACAAACTATGCTCATCTAAAAGGAAAGGTGGGGGGAGTGGATAAATTAAGATTAGTGTTACTATATGTATACAAACACATATTATATCCATATCTCAAAAAGACCAACCATATAGCAAGGGAGGTCTGCGGAACCGTCAGTAACATTTTACATGGGAAGAGGATCTGTACTTGAATAGACATCTATAATGTACAAACGAACCAGATGGTGTACACCTAGGACAAACAATATTCTCAGCTTTACCCCAATTAAAAAAAAACTTTAAAACCAAGAAGAAATAATGAGACATATACTTATGGGGCTTTCTCCATGCACATTCCAATGTAATTTACAAACTAGGAACACGACTTCCAGAAAGGCTCTGCTGCCCTAGTACCCAGATATGGGAATGGAGATATGCTGCCTGCTTGAGGCCACTTCCCACAACAGCAGATTTAAACCCATTGCTAAAGGTCACTAAATATTCACCAAACTTGCAGTTCGGTAAAAGACACCTGCTTTCTAAAAAAATTCTGGAGTGGAAAATCGACCAAAAATTTCAAAGGAGGGCAACCTTCCAAGAACACAATTTCAAGAGTTCTATTGTACTCCCAATTGTTTCCTTTTTTTTTAACAGAAAAGAAAACGGTGGAGAAAAATGATGAGTTTTACGAATTTTCAAAGACATGCAAACCCAAATTACAAAAACCTATCAGCTCACAGCAGGCAGAAGGGCCATTAGCATAAATGCTGCAAACAATATATGCTGAAGCGATTGTGGAGAAATGCGTACCCTCGATTCTAAGGGGGACGTGGTAAGAGCCACTAATGAAAACACAAAGAAGGTGCTTTGAAAAGGGAAACACGGTGCTACCAGTCAATCAATCACACCCACTGCTGGGCCTATCACCTGAGAAAAAATGAGAATCGAAAAGTCACAGCCTGGCAATCCTGCACTCCAACAATATTTACCATAGCCAACACTTGGAAGCAATGAAAATGTCCATCAACCGAGGAATGCACAAAGTAGAAGTGGTCCACGTACACAGTGGAAAATTACTCCAATAAAAAATAAAAATTAAATGTAAAAATCCAACAAAAGTAAGGAGACATCAGCTTGTGTGGGTTTGTCCGGGCACACTCCACTCTAATTTATAACCGAGAAACACCACAGGCCGCAAGGGCTTTTCCCTAGTTACCAGGGTGGGGGACCTAGAAAGGCTGCCGCCCTCTGGCAGTTACCTGCAAAAGCAGCTTTAAAGCCTGTGCTAATGGTCACTTCATAGGAACAAGTACTGCAGAACTGTAAATGAAACAGGCCCTCAAAATGTCTTGAGGGAGGTAAAGGCCAAAACATTTCAAAATGTGACACATACTTAAAGAGAACACTTTGAAGAACTAAGGGGTAATCACAGCTTGAAAAATAGCAAAGGACATGCCTTAAAGCTCAATTTCAACAGATTATGTGGCACATTCGAATTCAACCACAGAGAGGTATCAGCTCACACTTGTCAGAATAACCATCAGCAAGAAAACTACAAACAATAAATGCTGAAAGTGTTGTGGAGAAATGCATACCCTCAACTTCAAAGGGGACGTAACTTGGAAAGGGCCACGAATGAGAACAGAATGGAGGTGCCTTAAAAAGGTAAACATTGAGCTACTATATGATCCAGCAGGCCCACTCCTCGACGTAAAACCTAAGAAGAGAGAATTGGAAAGACACAGGCAGGCAAATCTGCACTGCACAGTATTACAATAGCCAAGATATGGAAGTAACCAAAAAGTCCACCAACAGATGGATGGACAAAGAAGAACTCCTCCATGTACAGATGGAATATTCGCTAGTGAAAAAAATGAAACAATGCCGTTTGCAGCACCATAGATGAGTCTAGACGTAATCACGCCACGTGCAGTAAGTGAGAAAGCAAAAGACACATATCCTATCATATCACTTTTAAGAGTTACTTAAAAATTGATACCAATGAAGATATTTCCACAGAGAAAGGCAATCACAGATTCATTAAAAAACTTATGGTTCACCAAATAGAAAGGGATGAGGATTGGATACATTGCCACATTGGGGTTAACAGAGATATACAAACCATGTGAAATATATAACCACCAAAGACGTACGGAAGACCAGGAGAAGACTACTCAACATTGTGTCATAACCTACATGGGAAAAGGATGCGAGGAACAATAGATACATGTATATGTGTGAAAGAACCACATCTTGCACACCTAGAACAAACAAACCATTGTAATCATATTTACTGGGATAAAAAATAAAAAGTAAACTACAAATATGAACAAGAAGTAATGAGACATAAACTTAAAGGGCTTTTCCCTGGCACATTCCATTCTAATTTACAACCTACAACACCACTTCCATTAAGGCTCTGTTTCCCTAGTAACCAAATATGGTAAAGGGGAAATGCTGCCACCTTGTGGCCGTTTCCTGCAAGAACAGCTTTAAACTCACAGCTAATGGTCACTTAACATTCCCAAGGACTCAGGGCTGTAAAGGACACCTGCCCTAAAAAATTGTGCTGAAGGAGGGAATGGACAAAACAATTCAAAACAGGCAAATGTTTCAAGAAGAGAGTATGAAGAGTTAAGTTTTACTCACGCTCTTTTAAAAAAAAAGGAAAATGGATAAAAGCTCAACCTCAGGGAGTGTTAGACCCATGCAATCTAATCTAGAAAAAGTTTCAACTTACACCAGTCGACTGAACATGAGCAAAAAGTCTACAAACAATAAATGCTGAAGGGGTTTTAGGGAACTGTGTACCCTCTACCTGCTGGTGAGACGTGAAGGGGTAACAGCCAATAATGAGAACAGAAAGGAGCTGTGTTTAAAAGTAAAACTGCAGGCACCATTCAATGCAGCAGGCGCACCATTGGACCTCTCACCTGAGAAGACAAGAATCGAGAAGACACAGGCCGCAAAAGCTGCAGTGCAGCCTTATTCACAATAGCCAAGACAGTGGAGCAATCAAAATGTCCAACAACAGGTGAATGGATAAAGAAGAAGTGGTCCATGTACACAATGGAATAATAGCCATGGAAAACAATGAACCACTGCTCTCTGAGGCACCACAAATGAGTCTGGAGATAATCACGAAACATGAGGTAAGTCGGAAAGCAAAAGACCTATATTCTATGATATCCCTTATAGGCGTTATCTAATAACTGACACAAAGGAACATATTTCCACAGAGAAAGACACTCACAGACTTAGAAAACAAACTATGCTCATCTAAAAGGAAAGGTGGGGGGAGTGGATAAATTAAGATTAGTGTTACTATATGTATACAAACACATATTATATCCATATCTCAAAAAGACCAACCATATAGCAAGGGAGGTCTGCGGAACCGTCAGTAACATTTTACATGGGAAGAGGATCTGTACTTGAATAGACATCTATAATGTACAAACGAACCAGATGGTGTACACCTAGGACAAACAATATTCTCAGCTTTACCCCAATTAAAAAAAAACTTTAAAACCAAGAAGAAATAATGAGACATATACTTATGGGGCTTTCTCCATGCACATTCCAATGTAATTTACAAACTAGGAACACGACTTCCAGAAAGGCTCTGCTGCCCTAGTACCCAGATATGGGAATGGAGATATGCTGCCTGCTTGAGGCCACTTCCCACAACAGCAGATTTAAACCCATTGCTAAAGGTCACTAAATATTCACCAAACTTGCAGTTCGGTAAAAGACACCTGCTTTCTAAAAAAATTCTGGAGTGGAAAATCGACCAAAAATTTCAAAGGAGGGCAACCTTCCAAGAACACAATTTCAAGAGTTCTATTGTACTCCCAATTGTTTCCTTTTTTTTTAACAGAAAAGAAAACGGTGGAGAAAAATGATGAGTTTTACGAATTTTCAAAGACATGCAAACCCAAATTACAAAAACCTATCAGCTCACAGCAGGCAGAAGGGCCATTAGCATAAATGCTGCAAACAATATATGCTGAAGCGATTGTGGAGAAATGCGTACCCTCGATTCTAAGGGGGACGTGGTAAGAGCCACTAATGAAAACACAAAGAAGGTGCTTTGAAAAGGGAAACACGGTGCTACCAGTCAATCAATCACACCCACTGCTGGGCCTATCACCTGAGAAAAAATGAGAATCGAAAAGTCACAGCCTGGCAATCCTGCACTCCAACAATATTTACCATAGCCAACACTTGGAAGCAATGAAAATGTCCATCAACCGAGGAATGCACAAAGTAGAAGTGGTCCACGTACACAGTGGAAAATTACTCCAATAAAAAATAAAAATTAAATGTAAAAATCCAACAAAAGTAAGGAGACATCAGCTTGTGTGGGTTTGTCCGGGCACACTCCACTCTAATTTATAACCGAGAAACACCACAGGCCGCAAGGGCTTTTCCCTAGTTACCAGGGTGGGGGACCTAGAAAGGCTGCCGCCCTCTGGCACTTACCTGCAAAAGCAGCTTTAAAGCCTGTGCTAATGGTCACTTCATAGGAACAAGTACTGCAGAACTGTAAATGAAACAGGCCCTCAAAATGTCTTGAGGGAGGTAAAGGCCAAAACATTTCAAAATGTGACACATACTTAAAGAGAACACTTTGAAGAACTAAGGGGTAATCACAGCTTGAAAAATAGCAAAGGACATGCCTTAAAGCTCAATTTCAACAGATTATGTGGCACATTCGAATTCAACCACAGAGAGGTATCAGCTCACACTTGTCAGAATAACCATCAGCAAGAAAACTACAAACAATAAATGCTGAAAGTGTTGTGGAGAAATGCATACCCTCAACTTCAAAGGGGACGTAACTTGGAAAGGGCCACGAATGAGAACAGAATGGAGGTGCCTTAAAAAGGTAAACATTGAGCTACTATATGATCCAGCAGGCCCACTCCTCGACGTAAAACCTAAGAAGAGAGAATTGGAAAGACACAGGCAGGCAAATCTGCACTGCACAGTATTACAATAGCCAAGATATGGAAGTAACCAAAAAGTCCACCAACAGATGGATGGACAAAGAAGAACTCCTCCATGTACAGATGGAATATTCGCTAGTGAAAAAAATGAAACAATGCCGTTTGCAGCACCATAGATGAGTCTAGACGTAATCACGCCACGTGTAGTAAGTGAGAAAGCAAAAGACACATATCCTATCATATCACTTGTAAGAGTTACTTAAAAATTGATACCAATGAAGATATTTCCACAGAGAAAGGCAATCACAGATTCATTAAAAAACTTATGGTTCACCAAATAGAAAGGGATGAGGATTGGATACATTGCCACATTGGGGTTAACAGAGATATACAAACCATGTGAAATATATAACCACCAAAGACGTACGGAAGACCAGGAGAAGACTACTCAACATTGTGTCATAACCTACATGGGAAAAGGATGCGAGGAACAATAGATACATGTATATGTGTGAAAGAACCACATCTTGCACACCTAGAACAAACAAACCATTGTAATCATATTTACTGGGATAAAAAATAAAAAGTAAACTACAAATATGAACAAGAAGTAATGAGACATAAACTTAAAGGGCTTTTCCCTGGCACATTCCATTCTAATTTACAACCTACAACACCACTTCCATTAAGGCTCTGTTTCCCTAGTAACCAAATATGGTAAAGGGGAAATGCTGCCACCTTGTGGCCGTTTCCTGCAAGAACAGCTTTAAACTCACAGCTAATGGTCACTTAACATTCCCAAGGACTCAGGGCTGTAAAGGACACCTGCCCTAAAAAATTGTGCTGAAGGAGGGAATGGACAAAACAATTCAAAACAGGCAAATGTTTCAAGAAGAGAGTATGAAGAGTTAAGTTTTACTCACGCTCTTTTAAAAAAAAAGGAAAATGGATAAAAGCTCAACCTCAGGGAGTGTTAGACCCATGCAATCTAATCTAGAAAAAGTTTCAACTTACACCAGTCGACTGAACATGAGCAAAAAGTCTACAAACAATAAATGCTGAAGGGGTTTTAGGGAACTGTGTACCCTCTACCTACTGGTGAGACGTGAAGGGGTAACAGCCAATAATGAGAACAGAAAGGAGCTGTGTTTAAAAGTAAAACTGCAGGCACCATTCAATGCAGCAGGCGCACCATTGGACCTCTCACCTGAGAAGACAAGAATCGAGAAGACACAGGCCGCAAAAGCTGCAGTGCAGCCTTATTCACAATAGCCAAGACAGTGGAGCAATCAAAATGTCCAACAACAGGTGAATGGATAAAGAAGAAGTGGTCCATGTACACAATGGAATAATAGCCATGGAAAACAATGAACCACTGCTCTCTGAGGCACCACAAATGAGTCTGGAGATAATCACGAAACATGAGGTAAGTCGGAAAGCAAAAGACCTATATTCTATGATATCCCTTATAGGCGTTATCTAATAACTGACACAAAGGAACATATTTCCACAGAGAAAGACACTCACAGACTTAGAAAACAAACTATGCTCATCTAAAAGGAAAGGTGGGGGGAGTGGATAAATTAAGATTAGTGTTACTATATGTATACAAACACATATTATATCCATATCTCAAAAAGACCAACCATATAGCAAGGGAGGTCTGCGGAACCGTCAGTAACATTTTACATGGGAAGAGGATCTGTACTTGAATAGACATCTATAATGTACAAACGAACCAGATGGTGTACACCTAGGACAAACAATATTCTCAGCTTTACCCCAATTAAAAAAAAACTTTAAAACCAAGAAGAAATAATGAGACATATACTTATGGGGCTTTCTCCATGCACATTCCAATGTAATTTACAAACTAGGAACACGACTTCCAGAAAGGCTCTGCTGCCCTAGTACCCAGATATGGGAATGGAGATATGCTGCCTGCTTGAGGCCACTTCCCACAACAGCAGATTTAAACCCATTGCTAAAGGTCACTAAATATTCACCAAACTTGCAGTTCGGTAAAAGACACCTGCTTTCTAAAAAAATTCTGGAGTGGAAAATCGACCAAAAATTTCAAAGGAGGGCAACCTTCCAAGAACACAATTTCAAGAGTTCTATTGTACTCCCAATTGTTTCCTTTTTTTTTAACAGAAAAGAAAACGGTGGAGAAAAATGATGAGTTTTACGAATTTTCAAAGACATGCAAACCCAAATTACAAAAACCTATCAGCTCACAGCAGGCAGAAGGGCCATTAGCATAAATGCTGCAAACAATATATGCTGAAGCGATTGTGGAGAAATGCGTACCCTCGATTCTAAGGGGGACGTGGTAAGAGCCACTAATGAAAACACAAAGAAGGTGCTTTGAAAAGGGAAACACGGTGCTACCAGTCAATCAATCACACCCACTGCTGGGCCTATCACCTGAGAAAAAATGAGAATCGAAAAGTCACAGCCTGGCAATCCTGCACTCCAACAATATTTACCATAGCCAACACTTGGAAGCAATGAAAATGTCCATCAACCGAGGAATGCACAAAGTAGAAGTGGTCCACGTACACAGTGGAAAATTACTCCAATAAAAAATAAAAATTAAATGTAAAAATCCAACAAAAGTAAGGAGACATCAGCTTGTGTGGGTTTGTCCGGGCACACTCCACTCTAATTTATAACCGAGAAACACCACAGGCCGCAAGGGCTTTTCCCTAGTTACCAGGGTGGGGGACCTAGAAAGGCTGCCGCCCTCTGGCAGTTACCTGCAAAAGCAGCTTTAAAGCCTGTGCTAATGGTCACTTCATAGGAACAAGTACTGCAGAACTGTAAATGAAACAGGCCCTCAAAATGTCTTGAGGGAGGTAAAGGCCAAAACATTTCAAAATGTGACACATACTTAAAGAGAACACTTTGAAGAACTAAGGGGTAATCACAGCTTGAAAAATAGCAAAGGACATGCCTTAAAGCTCAATTTCAACAGATTATGTGGCACATTCGAATTCAACCACAGAGAGGTATCAGCTCACACTTGTCAGAATAACCATCAGCAAGAAAACTACAAACAATAAATGCTGAAAGTGTTGTGGAGAAATGCATACCCTCAACTTCAAAGGGGACGTAACTTGGAAAGGGCCACGAATGAGAACAGAATGGAGGTGCCTTAAAAAGGTAAACATTGAGCTACTATATGATCCAGCAGACCCACTCCTCGACGTAAAACCTAAGAAGAGAGAATTGGAAAGACACAGGCAGGCAAATCTGCACTGCACAGTATTACAATAGCCAAGATATGGAAGTAACCAAAAAGTCCACCAACAGATGGATGGACAAAGAAGAACTCCTCCATGTACAGATGGAATATTCGCTAGTGAAAAAAATGAAACAATGCCGTTTGCAGCACCATAGATGAGTCTAGACGTAATCACGCCACGTGTAGTAAGTGAGAAAGCAAAAGACACATATCCTATCATATCACTTGTAAGAGTTACTTAAAAATTGATACCAATGAAGATATTTCCACAGAGAAAGGCAATCACAGATTCATTAAAAAACTTATGGTTCACCAAATAGAAAGGGATGAGGATTGGATACATTGCCACATTGGGGTTAACAGAGATATACAAACCATGTGAAATATATAACCACCAAAGACGTACGGAAGACCAGGAGAAGACTACTCAACATTGTGTCATAACCTACATGGGAAAAGGATGCGAGGAACAATAGATACATGTATATGTGTGAAAGAACCACATCTTGCACACCTAGAACAAACAAACCATTGTAATCATATTTACTGGGATAAAAAATAAAAAGTAAACTACAAATATGAACAAGAAGTAATGAGACATAAACTTAAAGGGCTTTTCCCTGGCACATTCCATTCTAATTTACAACCTACAACACCACTTCCATTAAGGCTCTGTTTCCCTAGTAACCAAATATGGTAAAGGGGAAATGCTGCCACCTTGTGGCCGTTTCCTGCAAGAACAGCTTTAAACTCACAGCTAATGGTCACTTAACATTCCCAAGGACTCAGGGCTGTAAAGGACACCTGCCCTAAAAAATTGTGCTGAAGGAGGGAATGGACAAAACAATTCAAAACAGGCAAATGTTTCAAGAAGAGAGTATGAAGAGTTAAGTTTTACTCACGCTCTTTTAAAAAAAAAGGAAAATGGATAAAAGCTCAACCTCAGGGAGTGTTAGACCCATGCAATCTAATCTAGAAAAAGTTTCAACTTACACCAGTCGACTGAACATGAGCAAAAAGTCTACAAACAATAAATGCTGAAGGGGTTTTAGGGAACTGTGTACCCTCTACCTACTGGTGAGACGTGAAGGGGTAACAGCCAATAATGAGAACAGAAAGGAGCTGTGTTTAAAAGTAAAACTGCAGGCACCATTCAATGCAGCAGGCGCACCATTGGACCTCTCACCTGAGAAGACAAGAATCGAGAAGACACAGGCCGCAAAAGCTGCAGTGCAGCCTTATTCACAATAGCCAAGACAGTGGAGCAATCAAAATGTCCAACAACAGGTGAATGGATAAAGAAGAAGTGGTCCATGTACACAATGGAATAATAGCCATGGAAAACAATGAACCACTGCTCTCTGAGGCACCACAAATGAGTCTGGAGATAATCACGAAACATGAGGTAAGTCGGAAAGCAAAAGACCTATATTCTATGATATCCCTTATAGGCGTTATCTAATAACTGACACAAAGGAACATATTTCCACAGAGAAAGACACTCACAGACTTAGAAAACAAACTATGCTCATCTAAAAGGAAAGGTGGGGGGAGTGGATAAATTAAGATTAGTGTTACTATATGTATACAAACACATATTATATCCATATCTCAAAAAGACCAACCATATAGCAAGGGAGGTCTGCGGAACCGTCAGTAACATTTTACATGGGAAGAGGATCTGTACTTGAATAGACATCTATAATGTACAAACGAACCAGATGGTGTACACCTAGGACAAACAATATTCTCAGCTTTACCCCAATTAAAAAAAAACTTTAAAACCAAGAAGAAATAATGAGACATATACTTATGGGGCTTTCTCCATGCACATTCCAATGTAATTTACAAACTAGGAACACGACTTCCAGAAAGGCTCTGCTGCCCTAGTACCCAGATATGGGAATGGAGATATGCTGCCTGCTTGAGGCCACTTCCCACAACAGCAGATTTAAACCCATTGCTAAAGGTCACTAAATATTCACCAAACTTGCAGTTCGGTAAAAGACACCTGCTTTCTAAAAAAATTCTGGAGTGGAAAATCGACCAAAAATTTCAAAGGAGGGCAACCTTCCAAGAACACAATTTCAAGAGTTCTATTGTACTCCCAATTGTTTCCTTTTTTTTTAACAGAAAAGAAAACGGTGGAGAAAAATGATGAGTTTTACGAATTTTCAAAGACATGCAAACCCAAATTACAAAAACCTATCAGCTCACAGCAGGCAGAAGGGCCATTAGCATAAATGCTGCAAACAATATATGCTGAAGCGATTGTGGAGAAATGCGTACCCTCGATTCTAAGGGGGACGTGGTAAGAGCCACTAATGAAAACACAAAGAAGGTGCTTTGAAAAGGGAAACACGGTGCTACCAGTCAATCAATCACACCCACTGCTGGGCCTATCACCTGAGAAAAAATGAGAATCGAAAAGTCACAGCCTGGCAATCCTGCACTCCAACAATATTTACCATAGCCAACACTTGGAAGCAATGAAAATGTCCATCAACCGAGGAATGCACAAAGTAGAAGTGGTCCACGTACACAGTGGAAAATTACTCCAATAAAAAATAAAAATTAAATGTAAAAATCCAACAAAAGTAAGGAGACATCAGCTTGTGTGGGTTTGTCCGGGCACACTCCACTCTAATTTATAACCGAGAAACACCACAGGCCGCAAGGGCTTTTCCCTAGTTACCAGGGTGGGGGACCTAGAAAGGCTGCCGCCCTCTGGCAGTTACCTGCAAAAGCAGCTTTAAAGCCTGTGCTAATGGTCACTTCATAGGAACAAGTACTGCAGAACTGTAAATGAAACAGGCCCTCAAAATGTCTTGAGGGAGGTAAAGGCCAAAACATTTCAAAATGTGACACATACTTAAAGAGAACACTTTGAAGAACTAAGGGGTAATCACAGCTTGAAAAATAGCAAAGGACATGCCTTAAAGCTCAATTTCAACAGATTATGTGGCACATTCGAATTCAACCACAGAGAGGTATCAGCTCACACTTGTCAGAATAACCATCAGCAAGAAAACTACAAACAATAAATGCTGAAAGTGTTGTGGAGAAATGCATACCCTCAACTTCAAAGGGGACGTAACTTGGAAAGGGCCACGAATGAGAACAGAATGGAGGTGCCTTAAAAAGGTAAACATTGAGCTACTATATGATCCAGCAGACCCACTCCTCGACGTAAAACCTAAGAAGAGAGAATTGGAAAGACACAGGCAGGCAAATCTGCACTGCACAGTATTACAATAGCCAAGATATGGAAGTAACCAAAAAGTCCACCAACAGATGGATGGACAAAGAAGAACTCCTCCATGTACAGATGGAATATTCGCTAGTGAAAAAAATGAAACAATGCCGTTTGCAGCACCATAGATGAGTCTAGACGTAATCACGCCACGTGTAGTAAGTGAGAAAGCAAAAGACACATATCCTATCATATCACTTGTAAGAGTTACTTAAAAATTGATACCAATGAAGATATTTCCACAGAGAAAGGCAATCACAGATTCATTAAAAAACTTATGGTTCACCAAATAGAAAGGGATGAGGATTGGATACATTGCCACATTGGGGTTAACAGAGATATACAAACCATGTGAAATATATAACCACCAAAGACGTACGGAAGACCAGGAGAAGACTACTCAACATTGTGTCATAACCTACATGGGAAAAGGATGCGAGGAACAATAGATACATGTATATGTGTGAAAGAACCACATCTTGCACACCTAGAACAAACAAACCATTGTAATCATATTTACTGGGATAAAAAATAAAAAGTAAACTACAAATATGAACAAGAAGTAATGAGACATAAACTTAAAGGGCTTTTCCCTGGCACATTCCATTCTAATTTACAACCTACAACACCACTTCCATTAAGGCTCTGTTTCCCTAGTAACCAAATATGGTAAAGGGGAAATGCTGCCACCTTGTGGCCGTTTCCTGCAAGAACAGCTTTAAACTCACAGCTAATGGTCACTTAACATTCCCAAGGACTCAGGGCTGTAAAGGACACCTGCCCTAAAAAATTGTGCTGAAGGAGGGAATGGACAAAACAATTCAAAACAGGCAAATGTTTCAAGAAGAGAGTATGAAGAGTTAAGTTTTACTCACGCTCTTTTAAAAAAAAAGGAAAATGGATAAAAGCTCAACCTCAGGGAGTGTTAGACCCATGCAATCTAATCTAGAAAAAGTTTCAACTTACACCAGTCGACTGAACATGAGCAAAAAGTCTACAAACAATAAATGCTGAAGGGGTTTTAGGGAACTGTGTACCCTCTACCTACTGGTGAGACGTGAAGGGGTAACAGCCAATAATGAGAACAGAAAGGAGCTGTGTTTAAAAGTAAAACTGCAGGCACCATTCAATGCAGCAGGCGCACCATTGGACCTCTCACCTGAGAAGACAAGAATCGAGAAGACACAGGCCGCAAAAGCTGCAGTGCAGCCTTATTCACAATAGCCAAGACAGTGGAGCAATCAAAATGTCCAACAACAGGTGAATGGATAAAGAAGAAGTGGTCCATGTACACAATGGAATAATAGCCATGGAAAACAATGAACCACTGCTCTCTGAGGCACCACAAATGAGTCTGGAGATAATCACGAAACATGAGGTAAGTCGGAAAGCAAAAGACCTATATTCTATGATATCCCTTATAGGCGTTATCTAATAACTGACACAAAGGAACATATTTCCACAGAGAAAGACACTCACAGACTTAGAAAACAAACTATGCTCATCTAAAAGGAAAGGTGGGGGGAGTGGATAAATTAAGATTAGTGTTACTATATGTATACAAACACATATTATATCCATATCTCAAAAAGACCAACCATATAGCAAGGGAGGTCTGCGGAACCGTCAGTAACATTTTACATGGGAAGAGGATCTGTACTTGAATAGACATCTATAATGTACAAACGAACCAGATGGTGTACACCTAGGACAAACAATATTCTCAGCTTTACCCCAATTAAAAAAAAACTTTAAAACCAAGAAGAAATAATGAGACATATACTTATGGGGCTTTCTCCATGCACATTCCAATGTAATTTACAAACTAGGAACACGACTTCCAGAAAGGCTCTGCTGCCCTAGTACCCAGATATGGGAATGGAGATATGCTGCCTGCTTGAGGCCACTTCCCACAACAGCAGATTTAAACCCATTGCTAAAGGTCACTAAATATTCACCAAACTTGCAGTTCGGTAAAAGACACCTGCTTTCTAAAAAAATTCTGGAGTGGAAAATCGACCAAAAATTTCAAAGGAGGGCAACCTTCCAAGAACACAATTTCAAGAGTTCTATTGTACTCCCAATTGTTTCCTTTTTTTTTAACAGAAAAGAAAACGGTGGAGAAAAATGATGAGTTTTACGAATTTTCAAAGACATGCAAACCCAAATTACAAAAACCTATCAGCTCACAGCAGCCAGAAGGGCCATTAGCATAAATGCTGCAAACAATATATGCTGAAGCGATTGTGGAGAAATGCGTACCCTCGATTCTAAGGGGGACGTGGTAAGAGCCACTAATGAAAACACAAAGAAGGTGCTTTGAAAAGGGAAACACGGTGCTACCAGTCAATCAATCACACCCACTGCTGGGCCTATCACCTGAGAAAAAATGAGAATCGAAAAGTCACAGCCTGGCAATCCTGCACTCCAACAATATTTACCATAGCCAACACTTGGAAGCAATGAAAATGTCCATCAACCGAGGAATGCACAAAGTAGAAGTGGTCCACGTACACAGTGGAAAATTACTCCAATAAAAAATAAAAATTAAATGTAAAAATCCAACAAAAGTAAGGAGACATCAGCTTGTGTGGGTTTGTCCGGGCACACTCCACTCTAATTTATAACCGAGAAACACCACAGGCCGCAAGGGCTTTTCCCTAGTTACCAGGGTGGGGGACCTAGAAAGGCTGCCGCCCTCTGGCAGTTACCTGCAAAAGCAGCTTTAAAGCCTGTGCTAATGGTCACTTCATAGGAACAAGTACTGCAGAACTGTAAATGAAACAGGCCCTCAAAATGTCTTGAGGGAGGTAAAGGCCAAAACATTTCAAAATGTGACACATACTTAAAGAGAACACTTTGAAGAACTAAGGGGTAATCACAGCTTGAAAAATAGCAAAGGACATGCCTTAAAGCTCAATTTCAACAGATTATGTGGCACATTCGAATTCAACCACAGAGAGGTATCAGCTCACACTTGTCAGAATAACCATCAGCAAGAAAACTACAAACAATAAATGCTGAAAGTGTTGTGGAGAAATGCATACCCTCAACTTCAAAGGGGACGTAACTTGGAAAGGGCCACGAATGAGAACAGAATGGAGGTGCCTTAAAAAGGTAAACATTGAGCTACTATATGATCCAGCAGACCCACTCCTCGACGTAAAACCTAAGAAGAGAGAATTGGAAAGACACAGGCAGGCAAATCTGCACTGCACAGTATTACAATAGCCAAGATATGGAAGTAACCAAAAAGTCCACCAACAGATGGATGGACAAAGAAGAACTCCTCCATGTACAGATGGAATATTCGCTAGTGAAAAAAATGAAACAATGCCGTTTGCAGCACCATAGATGAGTCTAGACGTAATCACGCCACGTGTAGTAAGTGAGAAAGCAAAAGACACATATCCTATCATATCACTTGTAAGAGTTACTTAAAAATTGATACCAATGAAGATATTTCCACAGAGAAAGGCAATCACAGATTCATTAAAAAACTTATGGTTCACCAAATAGAAAGGGATGAGGATTGGATACATTGCCACATTGGGGTTAACAGAGATATACAAACCATGTGAAATATATAACCACCAAAGACGTACGGAAGACCAGGAGAAGACTACTCAACATTGTGTCATAACCTACATGGGAAAAGGATGCGAGGAACAATAGATACATGTATATGTGTGAAAGAACCACATCTTGCACACCTAGAACAAACAAACCATTGTAATCATATTTACTGGGATAAAAAATAAAAAGTAAACTACAAATATGAACAAGAAGTAATGAGACATAAACTTAAAGGGCTTTTCTCTGGCACATTCCATTCTAATTTACAACCTACAACACCACTTCCATTAAGGCTCTGTTTCCCTAGTAACCAAATATGGTAAAGGGGAAATGCTGCCACCTTGTGGCCGTTTCCTGCAAGAACAGCTTTAAACTCACAGCTAATGGTCACGTAACATTCCCAAGGACTCAGGGCTGTAAAGGACACCTGCCCTAAAAAATTGTGCTGAAGGAGGGAATGGACAAAACAATTCAAAACAGGCAAATGTTTCAAGAAGAGAGTATGAAGAGTTAAGTTTTACTCACGCTCTTTTAAAAAAAAAGGAAAATGGATAAAAGCTCAACCTCAGGGAGTGTTAGACCCATGCAATCTAATCTAGAAAAAGTTTCAACTTACACCAGTCGACTGAACATGAGCAAAAAGTCTACAAACAATAAATGCTGAAGGGGTTTTAGGGAACTGTGTACCCTCTACCTACTGGTGAGACGTGAAGGGGTAACAGCCAATAATGAGAACAGAAAGGAGCTGTGTTTAAAAGTAAAACTGCAGGCACCATTCAATGCAGCAGGCGCACCATTGGACCTCTCACCTGAGAAGACAAGAATCGAGAAGACACAGGCCGCAAAAGCTGCAGTGCAGCCTTATTCACAATAGCCAAGACAGTGGAGCAATCAAAATGTCCAACAACAGGTGAATGGATAAAGAAGAAGTGGTCCATGTACACAATGGAATAATAGCCATGGAAAACAATGAACCACTGCTCTCTGAGGCACCACAAATGAGTCTGGAGATAATCACGAAACATGAGGTAAGTCGGAAAGCAAAAGACCTATATTCTATGATATCCCTTATAGGCGTTATCTAATAACTGACACAAAGGAACATATTTCCACAGAGAAAGACACTCACAGACTTAGAAAACAAACTATGCTCATCTAAAAGGAAAGGTGGGGGGAGTGGATAAATTAAGATTAGTGTTACTATATGTATACAAACACATATTATATCCATATCTCAAAAAGACCAACCATATAGCAAGGGAGGTCTGCGGAACCGTCAGTAACATTTTACATGGGAAGAGGATCTGTACTTGAATAGACATCTATAATGTACAAACGAACCAGATGGTGTACACCTAGGACAAACAATATTCTCAGCTTTACCCCAATTAAAAAAAAACTTTAAAACCAAGAAGAAATAATGAGACATATACTTATGGGGCTTTCTCCATGCACATTCCAATGTAATTTACAAACTAGGAACACGACTTCCAGAAAGGCTCTGCTGCCCTAGTACCCAGATATGGGAATGGAGATATGCTGCCTGCTTGAGGCCACTTCCCACAACAGCAGATTTAAACCCATTGCTAAAGGTCACTAAATATTCACCAAACTTGCAGTTCGGTAAAAGACACCTGCTTTCTAAAAAAATTCTGGAGTGGAAAATCGACCAAAAATTTCAAAGGAGGGCAACCTTCCAAGAACACAATTTCAAGAGTTCTATTGTACTCCCAATTGTTTCCTTTTTTTTTAACAGAAAAGAAAACGGTGGAGAAAAATGATGAGTTTTACGAATTTTCAAAGACATGCAAACCCAAATTACAAAAACCTATCAGCTCACAGCAGCCAGAAGGGCCATTAGCATAAATGCTGCAAACAATATATGCTGAAGCGATTGTGGAGAAATGCGTACCCTCGATTCTAAGGGGGACGTGGTAAGAGCCACTAATGAAAACACAAAGAAGGTGCTTTGAAAAGGGAAACACGGTGCTACCAGTCAATCAATCACACCCACTGCTGGGCCTATCACCTGAGAAAAAATGAGAATCGAAAAGTCACAGCCTGGCAATCCTGCACTCCAACAATATTTACCATAGCCAACACTTGGAAGCAATGAAAATGTCCATCAACCGAGGAATGCACAAAGTAGAAGTGGTCCACGTACACAGTGGAAAATTACTCCAATAAAAAATAAAAATTAAATGTAAAAATCCAACAAAAGTAAGGAGACATCAGCTTGTGTGGGTTTGTCCGGGCACACTCCACTCTAATTTATAACCGAGAAACACCACAGGCCGCAAGGGCTTTTCCCTAGTTACCAGGGTGGGGGACCTAGAAAGGCTGCCGCCCTCTGGCAGTTACCTGCAAAAGCAGCTTTAAAGCCTGTGCTAATGGTCACTTCATAGGAACAAGTACTGCAGAACTGTAAATGAAACAGGCCCTCAAAATGTCTTGAGGGAGGTAAAGGCCAAAACATTTCAAAATGTGACACATACTTAAAGAGAACACTTTGAAGAACTAAGGGGTAATCACAGCTTGAAAAATAGCAAAGGACATGCCTTAAAGCTCAATTTCAACAGATTATGTGGCACATTCGAATTCAACCACAGAGAGGTATCAGCTCACACTTGTCAGAATAACCATCAGCAAGAAAACTACAAACAATAAATGCTGAAAGTGTTGTGGAGAAATGCATACCCTCAACTTCAAAGGGGACGTAACTTGGAAAGGGCCACGAATGAGAACAGAATGGAGGTGCCTTAAAAAGGTAAACATTGAGCTACTATATGATCCAGCAGACCCACTCCTCGACGTAAAACCTAAGAAGAGAGAATTGGAAAGACACAGGCAGGCAAATCTGCACTGCACAGTATTACAATAGCCAAGATATGGAAGTAACCAAAAAGTCCACCAACAGATGGATGGACAAAGAAGAACTCCTCCATGTACAGATGGAATATTCGCTAGTGAAAAAAATGAAACAATGCCGTTTGCAGCACCATAGATGAGTCTAGACGTAATCACGCCACGTGTAGTAAGTGAGAAAGCAAAAGACACATATCCTATCATATCACTTGTAAGAGTTACTTAAAAATTGATACCAATGAAGATATTTCCACAGAGAAAGGCAATCACAGATTCATTAAAAAACTTATGGTTCACCAAATAGAAAGGGATGAGGATTGGATACATTGCCACATTGGGGTTAACAGAGATATACAAACCATGTGAAATATATAACCACCAAAGACGTACGGAAGACCAGGAGAAGACTACTCAACATTGTGTCATAACCTACATGGGAAAAGGATGCGAGGAACAATAGATACATGTATATGTGTGAAAGAACCACATCTTGCACACCTAGAACAAACAAACCATTGTAATCATATTTACTGGGATAAAAAATAAAAAGTAAACTACAAATATGAACAAGAAGTAATGAGACATAAACTTAAAGGGCTTTTCCCTGGCACATTCCATTCTAATTTACAACCTACAACACCACTTCCATTAAGGCTCTGTTTCCCTAGTAACCAAATATGGTAAAGGGGAAATGCTGCCACCTTGTGGCCGTTTCCTGCAAGAACAGCTTTAAACTCACAGCTAATGGTCACTTAACATTCCCAAGGACTCAGGGCTGTAAAGGACACCTGCCCTAAAAAATTGTGCTGAAGGAGGGAATGGACAAAACAATTCAAAACAGGCAAATGTTTCAAGAAGAGAGTATGAAGAGTTAAGTTTTACTCACGCTCTTTTAAAAAAAAAGGAAAATGGATAAAAGCTCAACCTCAGGGAGTGTTAGACCCATGCAATCTAATCTAGAAAAAGTTTCAACTTACACCAGTCGACTGAACATGAGCAAAAAGTCTACAAACAATAAATGCTGAAGGGGTTTTAGGGAACTGTGTACCCTCTACCTACTGGTGAGACGTGAAGGGGTAACAGCCAATAATGAGAACAGAAAGGAGCTGTGTTTAAAAGTAAAACTGCAGGCACCATTCAATGCAGCAGGCGCACCATTGGACCTCTCACCTGAGAAGACAAGAATCGAGAAGACACAGGCCGCAAAAGCTGCAGTGCAGCCTTATTCACAATAGCCAAGACAGTGGAGCAATCAAAATGTCCAACAACAGGTGAATGGATAAAGAAGAAGTGGTCCATGTACACAATGGAATAGTAGCCATGGAAAACAATGAACCACTGCTCTCTGAGGCACCACAAATGAGTCTGGAGATAATCACGAAACATGAGGTAAGTCGGAAAGCAAAAGACCTATATTCTATGATATCCCTTATAGGCGTTATCTAATAACTGACACAAAGGAACATATTTCCACAGAGAAAGACACTCACAGACTTAGAAAACAAACTATGCTCATCTAAAAGGAAAGGTGGGGGGAGTGGATAAATTAAGATTAGTGTTACTATATGTATACAAACACATATTATATCCATATCTCAAAAAGACCAACCATATAGCAAGGGAGGTCTGCGGAACCGTCAGTAACATTTTACATGGGAAGAGGATCTGTACTTGAATAGACATCTATAATGTACAAACGAACCAGATGGTGTACACCTAGGACAAACAATATTCTCAGCTTTACCCCAATTAAAAAAAAACTTTAAAACCAAGAAGAAATAATGAGACATATACTTATGGGGCTTTCTCCATGCACATTCCAATGTAATTTACAAACTAGGAACACGACTTCCAGAAAGGCTCTGCTGCCCTAGTACCCAGATATGGGAATGGAGATATGCTGCCTGCTTGAGGCCACTTCCCACAACAGCAGATTTAAACCCATTGCTAAAGGTCACTAAATATTCACCAAACTTGCAGTTCGGTAAAAGACACCTGCTTTCTAAAAAAATTCTGGAGTGGAAAATCGACCAAAAATTTCAAAGGAGGGCAACCTTCCAAGAACACAATTTCAAGAGTTCTATTGTACTCCCAATTGTTTCCTTTTTTTTTAACAGAAAAGAAAACGGTGGAGAAAAATGATGAGTTTTACGAATTTTCAAAGACATGCAAACCCAAATTACAAAAACCTATCAGCTCACAGCAGGCAGAAGGGCCATTAGCATAAAAGCTGCAAACAATATATGCTGAAGCGATTGTGGAGAAATGCGTACCCTCGATTCTAAGGGGGACGTGGTAAGAGCCACTAATGAAAACACAAAGAAGGTGCTTTGAAAAGGGAAACACGGTGCTACCAGTCAATCAATCACACCCACTGCTGGGCCTATCACCTGAGAAAAAATGAGAATCGAAAAGTCACAGCCTGGCAATCCTGCACTCCAACAATATTTACCATAGCCAACACTTGGAAGCAATGAAAATGTCCATCAACCGAGGAATGCACAAAGTAGAAGTGGTCCACGTACACAGTGGAAAATTACTCCAATAAAAAATAAAAATTAAATGTAAAAATCCAACAAAAGTAAGGAGACATCAGCTTGTGTGGGTTTGTCCGGGCACACTCCACTCTAATTTATAACCGAGAAACACCACAGGCCGCAAGGGCTTTTCCCTAGTTACCAGGGTGGGGGACCTAGAAAGGCTGCCGCCCTCTGGCAGTTACCTGCAAAAGCAGCTTTAAAGCCTGTGCTAATGGTCACTTCATAGGAACAAGTACTGCAGAACTGTAAATGAAACAGGCCCTCAAAATGTCTTGAGGGAGGTAAAGGCCAAAACATTTCAAAATGTGACACATACTTAAAGAGAACACTTTGAAGAACTAAGGGGTAATCACAGCTTGAAAAATAGCAAAGGACATGCCTTAAAGCTCAATTTCAACAGATTATGTGGCACATTCGAATTCAACCACAGAGAGGTATCAGCTCACACTTGTCAGAATAACCATCAGCAAGAAAACTACAAACAATAAATGCTGAAAGTGTTGTGGAGAAATGCATACCCTCAACTTCAAAGGGGACGTAACTTGGAAAGGGCCACGAATGAGAACAGAATGGAGGTGCCTTAAAAAGGTAAACATTGAGCTACTATATGATCCAGCAGACCCACTCCTCGACGTAAAACCTAAGAAGAGAGAATTGGAAAGACACAGGCAGGCAAATCTGCACTGCACAGTATTACAATAGCCAAGATATGGAAGTAACCAAAAAGTCCACCAACAGATGGATGGACAAAGAAGAACTCCTCCATGTACAGATGGAATATTCGCTAGTGAAAAAAATGAAACAATGCCGTTTGCAGCACCATAGATGAGTCTAGACGTAATCACGCCACGTGTAGTAAGTGAGAAAGCAAAAGACACATATCCTATCATATCACTTGTAAGAGTTACTTAAAAATTGATACCAATGAAGATATTTCCACAGAGAAAGGCAATCACAGATTCATTAAAAAACTTATGGTTCACCAAATAGAAAGGGATGAGGATTGGATACATTGCCACATTGGGGTTAACAGAGATATACAAACCATGTGAAATATATAACCACCAAAGACGTACGGAAGACCAGGAGAAGACTACTCAACATTGTGTCATAACCTACATGGGAAAAGGATGCGAGGAACAATAGATACATGTATATGTGTGAAAGAACCACATCTTGCACACCTAGAACAAACAAACCATTGTAATCATATTTACTGGGATAAAAAATAAAAAGTAAACTACAAATATGAACAAGAAGTAATGAGACATAAACTTAAAGGGCTTTTCTCTGGCACATTCCATTCTAATTTACAACCTACAACACCACTTCCATTAAGGCTCTGTTTCCCTAGTAACCAAATATGGTAAAGGGGAAATGCTGCCACCTTGTGGCCGTTTCCTGCAAGAACAGCTTTAAACTCACAGCTAATGGTCACGTAACATTCCCAAGGACTCAGGGCTGTAAAGGACACCTGCCCTAAAAAATTGTGCTGAAGGAGGGAATGGACAAAACAATTCAAAACAGGCAAATGTTTCAAGAAGAGAGTATGAAGAGTTAAGTTTTACTCACGCTCTTTTAAAAAAAAAGGAAAATGGATAAAAGCTCAACCTCAGGGAGTGTTAGACCCATGCAATCTAATCTAGAAAAAGTTTCAACTTACACCAGTCGACTGAACATGAGCAAAAAGTCTACAAACAATAAATGCTGAAGGGGTTTTAGGGAACTGTGTACCCTCTACCTACTGGTGAGACGTGAAGGGGTAACAGCCAATAATGAGAACAGAAAGGAGCTGTGTTTAAAAGTAAAACTGCAGGCACCATTCAATGCAGCAGGCGCACCATTGGACCTCTCACCTGAGAAGACAAGAATCGAGAAGACACAGGCCGCAAAAGCTGCAGTGCAGCCTTATTCACAATAGCCAAGACAGTGGAGCAATCAAAATGTCCAACAACAGGTGAATGGATAAAGAAGAAGTGGTCCATGTACACAATGGAATAATAGCCATGGAAAACAATGAACCACTGCTCTCTGAGGCACCACAAATGAGTCTGGAGATAATCACGAAACATGAGGTAAGTCGGAAAGCAAAAGACCTATATTCTATGATATCCCTTATAGGCGTTATCTAATAACTGACACAAAGGAACATATTTCCACAGAGAAAGACACTCACAGACTTAGAAAACAAACTATGCTCATCTAAAAGGAAAGGTGGGGGGAGTGGATAAATTAAGATTAGTGTTACTATATGTATACAAACACATATTATATCCATATCTCAAAAAGACCAACCATATAGCAAGGGAGGTCTGCGGAACCGTCAGTAACATTTTACATGGGAAGAGGATCTGTACTTGAATAGACATCTATAATGTACAAACGAACCAGATGGTGTACACCTAGGACAAACAATATTCTCAGCTTTACCCCAATTAAAAAAAAACTTTAAAACCAAGAAGAAATAATGAGACATATACTTATGGGGCTTTCTCCATGCACATTCCAATGTAATTTACAAACTAGGAACACGACTTCCAGAAAGGCTCTGCTGCCCTAGTACCCAGATATGGGAATGGAGATATGCTGCCTGCTTGAGGCCACTTCCCACAACAGCAGATTTAAACCCATTGCTAAAGGTCACTAAATATTCACCAAACTTGCAGTTCGGTAAAAGACACCTGCTTTCTAAAAAAATTCTGGAGTGGAAAATCGACCAAAAATTTCAAAGGAGGGCAACCTTCCAAGAACACAATTTCAAGAGTTCTATTGTACTCCCAATTGTTTCCTTTTTTTTTAACAGAAAAGAAAACGGTGGAGAAAAATGATGAGTTTTACGAATTTTCAAAGACATGCAAACCCAAATTACAAAAACCTATCAGCTCACAGCAGCCAGAAGGGCCATTAGCATAAATGCTGCAAACAATATATGCTGAAGCGATTGTGGAGAAATGCGTACCCTCGATTCTAAGGGGGACGTGGTAAGAGCCACTAATGAAAACACAAAGAAGGTGCTTTGAAAAGGGAAACACGGTGCTACCAGTCAATCAATCACACCCACTGCTGGGCCTATCACCTGAGAAAAAATGAGAATCGAAAAGTCACAGCCTGGCAATCCTGCACTCCAACAATATTTACCATAGCCAACACTTGGAAGCAATGAAAATGTCCATCAACCGAGGAATGCACAAAGTAGAAGTGGTCCACGTACACAGTGGAAAATTACTCCAATAAAAAATAAAAATTAAATGTAAAAATCCAACAAAAGTAAGGAGACATCAGCTTGTGTGGGTTTGTCCGGGCACACTCCACTCTAATTTATAACCGAGAAACACCACAGGCCGCAAGGGCTTTTCCCTAGTTACCAGGGTGGGGGACCTAGAAAGGCTGCCGCCCTCTGGCAGTTACCTGCAAAAGCAGCTTTAAAGCCTGTGCTAATGGTCACTTCATAGGAACAAGTACTGCAGAACTGTAAATGAAACAGGCCCTCAAAATGTCTTGAGGGAGGTAAAGGCCAAAACATTTCAAAATGTGACACATACTTAAAGAGAACACTTTGAAGAACTAAGGGGTAATCACAGCTTGAAAAATAGCAAAGGACATGCCTTAAAGCTCAATTTCAACAGATTATGTGGCACATTCGAATTCAACCACAGAGAGGTATCAGCTCACACTTGTCAGAATAACCATCAGCAAGAAAACTACAAACAATAAATGCTGAAAGTGTTGTGGAGAAATGCATACCCTCAACTTCAAAGGGGACGTAACTTGGAAAGGGCCACGAATGAGAACAGAATGGAGGTGCCTTAAAAAGGTAAACATTGAGCTACTATATGATCCAGCAGACCCACTCCTCGACGTAAAACCTAAGAAGAGAGAATTGGAAAGACACAGGCAGGCAAATCTGCACTGCACAGTATTACAATAGCCAAGATATGGAAGTAACCAAAAAGTCCACCAACAGATGGATGGACAAAGAAGAACTCCTCCATGTACAGATGGAATATTCGCTAGTGAAAAAAATGAAACAATGCCGTTTGCAGCACCATAGATGAGTCTAGACGTAATCACGCCACGTGTAGTAAGTGAGAAAGCAAAAGACACATATCCTATCATATCACTTGTAAGAGTTACTTAAAAATTGATACCAATGAAGATATTTCCACAGAGAAAGGCAATCACAGATTCATTAAAAAACTTATGGTTCACCAAATAGAAAGGGATGAGGATTGGATACATTGCCACATTGGGGTTAACAGAGATATACAAACCATGTGAAATATATAACCACCAAAGACGTACGGAAGACCAGGAGAAGACTACTCAACATTGTGTCATAACCTACATGGGAAAAGGATGCGAGGAACAATAGATACATGTATATGTGTGAAAGAACCACATCTTGCACACCTAGAACAAACAAACCATTGTAATCATATTTACTGGGATAAAAAATAAAAAGTAAACTACAAATATGAACAAGAAGTAATGAGACATAAACTTAAAGGGCTTTTCCCTGGCACATTCCATTCTAATTTACAACCTACAACACCACTTCCATTAAGGCTCTGTTTCCCTAGTAACCAAATATGGTAAAGGGGAAATGCTGCCACCTTGTGGCCGTTTCCTGCAAGAACAGCTTTAAACTCACAGCTAATGGTCACTTAACATTCCCAAGGACTCAGGGCTGTAAAGGACACCTGCCCTAAAAAATTGTGCTGAAGGAGGGAATGGACAAAACAATTCAAAACAGGCAAATGTTTCAAGAAGAGAGTATGAAGAGTTAAGTTTTACTCACGCTCTTTTAAAAAAAAAGGAAAATGGATAAAAGCTCAACCTCAGGGAGTGTTAGACCCATGCAATCTAATCTAGAAAAAGTTTCAACTTACACCAGTCGACTGAACATGAGCAAAAAGTCTACAAACAATAAATGCTGAAGGGGTTTTAGGGAACTGTGTACCCTCTACCTACTGGTGAGACGTGAAGGGGTAACAGCCAATAATGAGAACAGAAAGGAGCTGTGTTTAAAAGTAAAACTGCAGGCACCATTCAATGCAGCAGGCGCACCATTGGACCTCTCACCTGAGAAGACAAGAATCGAGAAGACACAGGCCGCAAAAGCTGCAGTGCAGCCTTATTCACAATAGCCAAGACAGTGGAGCAATCAAAATGTCCAACAACAGGTGAATGGATAAAGAAGAAGTGGTCCATGTACACAATGGAATAGTAGCCATGGAAAACAATGAACCACTGCTCTCTGAGGCACCACAAATGAGTCTGGAGATAATCACGAAACATGAGGTAAGTCGGAAAGCAAAAGACCTATATTCTATGATATCCCTTATAGGCGTTATCTAATAACTGACACAAAGGAACATATTTCCACAGAGAAAGACACTCACAGACTTAGAAAACAAACTATGCTCATCTAAAAGGAAAGGTGGGGGGAGTGGATAAATTAAGATTAGTGTTACTATATGTATACAAACACATATTATATCCATATCTCAAAAAGACCAACCATATAGCAAGGGAGGTCTGCGGAACCGTCAGTAACATTTTACATGGGAAGAGGATCTGTACTTGAATAGACATCTATAATGTACAAACGAACCAGATGGTGTACACCTAGGACAAACAATATTCTCAGCTTTACCCCAATTAAAAAAAAACTTTAAAACCAAGAAGAAATAATGAGACATATACTTATGGGGCTTTCTCCATGCACATTCCAATGTAATTTACAAACTAGGAACACGACTTCCAGAAAGGCTCTGCTGCCCTAGTACCCAGATATGGGAATGGAGATATGCTGCCTGCTTGAGGCCACTTCCCACAACAGCAGATTTAAACCCATTGCTAAAGGTCACTAAATATTCACCAAACTTGCAGTTCGGTAAAAGACACCTGCTTTCTAAAAAAATTCTGGAGTGGAAAATCGACCAAAAATTTCAAAGGAGGGCAACCTTCCAAGAACACAATTTCAAGAGTTCTATTGTACTCCCAATTGTTTCCTTTTTTTTTAACAGAAAAGAAAACGGTGGAGAAAAATGATGAGTTTTACGAATTTTCAAAGACATGCAAACCCAAATTACAAAAACCTATCAGCTCACAGCAGGCAGAAGGGCCATTAGCATAAAAGCTGCAAACAATATATGCTGAAGCGATTGTGGAGAAATGCGTACCCTCGATTCTAAGGGGGACGTGGTAAGAGCCACTAATGAAAACACAAAGAAGGTGCTTTGAAAAGGGAAACACGGTGCTACCAGTCAATCAATCACACCCACTGCTGGGCCTATCACCTGAGAAAAAATGAGAATCGAAAAGTCACAGCCTGGCAATCCTGCACTCCAACAATATTTACCATAGCCAACACTTGGAAGCAATGAAAATGTCCATCAACCGAGGAATGCACAAAGTAGAAGTGGTCCACGTACACAGTGGAAAATTACTCCAATAAAAAATAAAAATTAAATGTAAAAATCCAACAAAAGTAAGGAGACATCAGCTTGTGTGGGTTTGTCCGGGCACACTCCACTCTAATTTATAACCGAGAAACACCACAGGCCGCAAGGGCTTTTCCCTAGTTACCAGGGTGGGGGACCTAGAAAGGCTGCCGCCCTCTGGCAGTTACCTGCAAAAGCAGCTTTAAAGCCTGTGCTAATGGTCACTTCATAGGAACAAGTACTGCAGAACTGTAAATGAAACAGGCCCTCAAAATGTCTTGAGGGAGGTAAAGGCCAAAACATTTCAAAATGTGACACATACTTAAAGAGAACACTTTGAAGAACTAAGGGGTAATCACAGCTTGAAAAATAGCAAAGGACATGCCTTAAAGCTCAATTTCAACAGATTATGTGGCACATTCGAATTCAACCACAGAGAGGTATCAGCTCACACTTGTCAGAATAACCATCAGCAAGAAAACTACAAACAATAAATGCTGAAAGTGTTGTGGAGAAATGCATACCCTCAACTTCAAAGGGGACGTAACTTGGAAAGGGCCACGAATGAGAACAGAATGGAGGTGCCTTAAAAAGGTAAACATTGAGCTACTATATGATCCAGCAGACCCACTCCTCGACGTAAAACCTAAGAAGAGAGAATTGGAAAGACACAGGCAGGCAAATCTGCACTGCACAGTATTACAATAGCCAAGATATGGAAGTAACCAAAAAGTCCACCAACAGATGGATGGACAAAGAAGAACTCCTCCATGTACAGATGGAATATTCGCTAGTGAAAAAAATGAAACAATGCCGTTTGCAGCACCATAGATGAGTCTAGACGTAATCACGCCACGTGTAGTAAGTGAGAAAGCAAAAGACACATATCCTATCATATCACTTGTAAGAGTTACTTAAAAATTGATACCAATGAAGATATTTCCACAGAGAAAGGCAATCACAGATTCATTAAAAAACTTATGGTTCACCAAATAGAAAGGGATGAGGATTGGATACATTGCCACATTGGGGTTAACAGAGATATACAAACCATGTGAAATATATAACCACCAAAGACGTACGGAAGACCAGGAGAAGACTACTCAACATTGTGTCATAACCTACATGGGAAAAGGATGCGAGGAACAATAGATACATGTATATGTGTGAAAGAACCACATCTTGCACACCTAGAACAAACAAACCATTGTAATCATATTTACTGGGATAAAAAATAAAAAGTAAACTACAAATATGAACAAGAAGTAATGAGACATAAACTTAAAGGGCTTTTCTCTGGCACATTCCATTCTAATTTACAACCTACAACACCACTTCCATTAAGGCTCTGTTTCCCTAGTAACCAAATATGGTAAAGGGGAAATGCTGCCACCTTGTGGCCGTTTCCTGCAAGAACAGCTTTAAACTCACAGCTAATGGTCACGTAACATTCCCAAGGACTCAGGGCTGTAAAGGACACCTGCCCTAAAAAATTGTGCTGAAGGAGGGAATGGACAAAACAATTCAAAACAGGCAAATGTTTCAAGAAGAGAGTATGAAGAGTTAAGTTTTACTCACGCTCTTTTAAAAAAAAAGGAAAATGGATAAAAGCTCAACCTCAGGGAGTGTTAGACCCATGCAATCTAATCTAGAAAAAGTTTCAACTTACACCAGTCGACTGAACATGAGCAAAAAGTCTACAAACAATAAATGCTGAAGGGGTTTTAGGGAACTGTGTACCCTCTACCTACTGGTGAGACGTGAAGGGGTAACAGCCAATAATGAGAACAGAAAGGAGCTGTGTTTAAAAGTAAAACTGCAGGCACCATTCAATGCAGCAGGCGCACCATTGGACCTCTCACCTGAGAAGACAAGAATCGAGAAGACACAGGCCGCAAAAGCTGCAGTGCAGCCTTATTCACAATAGCCAAGACAGTGGAGCAATCAAAATGTCCAACAACAGGTGAATGGATAAAGAAGAAGTGGTCCATGTACACAATGGAATAATAGCCATGGAAAACAATGAACCACTGCTCTCTGAGGCACCACAAATGAGTCTGGAGATAATCACGAAACATGAGGTAAGTCGGAAAGCAAAAGACCTATATTCTATGATATCCCTTATAGGCGTTATCTAATAACTGACACAAAGGAACATATTTCCACAGAGAAAGACACTCACAGACTTAGAAAACAAACTATGCTCATCTAAAAGGAAAGGTGGGGGGAGTGGATAAATTAAGATTAGTGTTACTATATGTATACAAACACATATTATATCCATATCTCAAAAAGACCAACCATATAGCAAGGGAGGTCTGCGGAACCGTCAGTAACATTTTACATGGGAAGAGGATCTGTACTTGAATAGACATCTATAATGTACAAACGAACCAGATGGTGTACACCTAGGACAAACAATATTCTCAGCTTTACCCCAATTAAAAAAAAACTTTAAAACCAAGAAGAAATAATGAGACATATACTTATGGGGCTTTCTCCATGCACATTCCAATGTAATTTACAAACTAGGAACACGACTTCCAGAAAGGCTCTGCTGCCCTAGTACCCAGATATGGGAATGGAGATATGCTGCCTGCTTGAGGCCACTTCCCACAACAGCAGATTTAAACCCATTGCTAAAGGTCACTAAATATTCACCAAACTTGCAGTTCGGTAAAAGACACCTGCTTTCTAAAAAAATTCTGGAGTGGAAAATCGACCAAAAATTTCAAAGGAGGGCAACCTTCCAAGAACACAATTTCAAGAGTTCTATTGTACTCCCAATTGTTTCCTTTTTTTTTAACAGAAAAGAAAACGGTGGAGAAAAATGATGAGTTTTACGAATTTTCAAAGACATGCAAACCCAAATTACAAAAACCTATCAGCTCACAGCAGCCAGAAGGGCCATTAGCATAAATGCTGCAAACAATATATGCTGAAGCGATTGTGGAGAAATGCGTACCCTCGATTCTAAGGGGGACGTGGTAAGAGCCACTAATGAAAACACAAAGAAGGTGCTTTGAAAAGGGAAACACGGTGCTACCAGTCAATCAATCACACCCACTGCTGGGCCTATCACCTGAGAAAAAATGAGAATCGAAAAGTCACAGCCTGGCAATCCTGCACTCCAACAATATTTACCATAGCCAACACTTGGAAGCAATGAAAATGTCCATCAACCGAGGAATGCACAAAGTAGAAGTGGTCCACGTACACAGTGGAAAATTACTCCAATAAAAAATAAAAATTAAATGTAAAAATCCAACAAAAGTAAGGAGACATCAGCTTGTGTGGGTTTGTCCGGGCACACTCCACTCTAATTTATAACCGAGAAACACCACAGGCCGCAAGGGCTTTTCCCTAGTTACCAGGGTGGGGGACCTAGAAAGGCTGCCGCCCTCTGGCAGTTACCTGCAAAAGCAGCTTTAAAGCCTGTGCTAATGGTCACTTCATAGGAACAAGTACTGCAGAACTGTAAATGAAACAGGCCCTCAAAATGTCTTGAGGGAGGTAAAGGCCAAAACATTTCAAAATGTGACACATACTTAAAGAGAACACTTTGAAGAACTAAGGGGTAATCACAGCTTGAAAAATAGCAAAGGACATGCCTTAAAGCTCAATTTCAACAGATTATGTGGCACATTCGAATTCAACCACAGAGAGGTATCAGCTCACACTTGTCAGAATAACCATCAGCAAGAAAACTACAAACAATAAATGCTGAAAGTGTTGTGGAGAAATGCATACCCTCAACTTCAAAGGGGACGTAACTTGGAAAGGGCCACGAATGAGAACAGAATGGAGGTGCCTTAAAAAGGTAAACATTGAGCTACTATATGATCCAGCAGACCCACTCCTCGACGTAAAACCTAAGAAGAGAGAATTGGAAAGACACAGGCAGGCAAATCTGCACTGCACAGTATTACAATAGCCAAGATATGGAAGTAACCAAAAAGTCCACCAACAGATGGATGGACAAAGAAGAACTCCTCCATGTACAGATGGAATATTCGCTAGTGAAAAAAATGAAACAATGCCGTTTGCAGCACCATAGATGAGTCTAGACGTAATCACGCCACGTGTAGTAAGTGAGAAAGCAAAAGACACATATCCTATCATATCACTTGTAAGAGTTACTTAAAAATTGATACCAATGAAGATATTTCCACAGAGAAAGGCAATCACAGATTCATTAAAAAACTTATGGTTCACCAAATAGAAAGGGATGAGGATTGGATACATTGCCACATTGGGGTTAACAGAGATATACAAACCATGTGAAATATATAACCACCAAAGACGTACGGAAGACCAGGAGAAGACTACTCAACATTGTGTCATAACCTACATGGGAAAAGGATGCGAGGAACAATAGATACATGTATATGTGTGAAAGAACCACATCTTGCACACCTAGAACAAACAAACCATTGTAATCATATTTACTGGGATAAAAAATAAAAAGTAAACTACAAATATGAACAAGAAGTAATGAGACATAAACTTAAAGGGCTTTTCCCTGGCACATTCCATTCTAATTTACAACCTACAACACCACTTCCATTAAGGCTCTGTTTCCCTAGTAACCAAATATGGTAAAGGGGAAATGCTGCCACCTTGTGGCCGTTTCCTGCAAGAACAGCTTTAAACTCACAGCTAATGGTCACGTAACATTCCCAAGGACTCAGGGCTGTAAAGGACACCTGCCCTAAAAAATTGTGCTGAAGGAGGGAATGGACAAAACAATTCAAAACAGGCAAATGTTTCAAGAAGAGAGTATGAAGAGTTAAGTTTTACTCACGCTCTTTTAAAAAAAAAGGAAAATGGATAAAAGCTCAACCTCAGGGAGTGTTAGACCCATGCAATCTAATCTAGAAAAAGTTTCAACTTACACCAGTCGACTGAACATGAGCAAAAAGTCTACAAACAATAAATGCTGAAGGGGTTTTAGGGAACTGTGTACCCTCTACCTACTGGTGAGACGTGAAGGGGTAACAGCCAATAATGAGAACAGAAAGGAGCTGTGTTTAAAAGTAAAACTGCAGGCACCATTCAATGCAGCAGGCGCACCATTGGACCTCTCACCTGAGAAGACAAGAATCGAGAAGACACAGGCCGCAAAAGCTGCAGTGCAGCCTTATTCACAATAGCCAAGACAGTGGAGCAATCAAAATGTCCAACAACAGGTGAATGGATAAAGAAGAAGTGGTCCATGTACACAATGGAATAATAGCCATGGAAAACAATGAACCACTGCTCTCTGAGGCACCACAAATGAGTCTGGAGATAATCACGAAACATGAGGTAAGTCGGAAAGCAAAAGACCTATATTCTATGATATCCCTTATAGGCGTTATCTAATAACTGACACAAAGGAACATATTTCCACAGAGAAAGACACTCACAGACTTAGAAAACAAACTATGCTCATCTAAAAGGAAAGGTGGGGGGAGTGGATAAATTAAGATTAGTGTTACTATATGTATACAAACACATATTATATCCATATCTCAAAAAGACCAACCATATAGCAAGGGAGGTCTGCGGAACCGTCAGTAACATTTTACATGGGAAGAGGATCTGTACTTGAATAGACATCTATAATGTACAAACGAACCAGATGGTGTACACCTAGGACAAACAATATTCTCAGCTTTACCCCAATTAAAAAAAAACTTTAAAACCAAGAAGAAATAATGAGACATATACTTATGGGGCTTTCTCCATGCACATTCCAATGTAATTTACAAACTAGGAACACGACTTCCAGAAAGGCTCTGCTGCCCTAGTACCCAGATATGGGAATGGAGATATGCTGCCTGCTTGAGGCCACTTCCCACAACAGCAGATTTAAACCCATTGCTAAAGGTCACTAAATATTCACCAAACTTGCAGTTCGGTAAAAGACACCTGCTTTCTAAAAAAATTCTGGAGTGGAAAATCGACCAAAAATTTCAAAAGAGGGCAACCTTCCAAGAACACAATTTCAAGAGTTCTATTGTACTCCCAATTGTTTCCTTTTTTTTTAACAGAAAAGAAAACGGTGGAGAAAAATGATGAGTTTTACGAATTTTCAAAGACATGCAAACCCAAATTACAAAAACCTATCAGCTCACAGCAGCCAGAAGGGCCATTAGCATAAATGCTGCAAACAATATATGCTGAAGCGATTGTGGAGAAATGCGTACCCTCGATTCTAAGGGGGACGTGGTAAGAGCCACTAATGAAAACACAAAGAAGGTGCTTTGAAAAGGGAAACACGGTGCTACCAGTCAATCAATCACACCCACTGCTGGGCCTATCACCTGAGAAAAAATGAGAATCGAAAAGTCACAGCCTGGCAATCCTGCACTCCAACAATATTTACCATAGCCAACACTTGGAAGCAATGAAAATGTCCATCAACCGAGGAATGCACAAAGTAGAAGTGGTCCACGTACACAGTGGAAAATTACTCCAATAAAAAATAAAAATTAAATGTAAAAATCCAACAAAAGTAAGGAGACATCAGCTTGTGTGGGTTTGTCCGGGCACACTCCACTCTAATTTATAACCGAGAAACACCACAGGCCGCAAGGGCTTTTCCCTAGTTACCAGGGTGGGGGACCTAGAAAGGCTGCCGCCCTCTGGCAGTTACCTGCAAAAGCAGCTTTAAAGCCTGTGCTAATGGTCACTTCATAGGAACAAGTACTGCAGAACTGTAAATGAAACAGGCCCTCAAAATGTCTTGAGGGAGGTAAAGGCCAAAACATTTCAAAATGTGACACATACTTAAAGAGAACACTTTGAAGAACTAAGGGGTAATCACAGCTTGAAAAATAGCAAAGGACATGCCTTAAAGCTCAATTTCAACGGATTATGTGGCACATTCGAATTCAACCACAGAGAGGTATCAGCTCACACTTGTCAGAATAACCATCAGCAAGAAAACTACAAACAATAAATGCTGAAAGTGTTGTGGAGAAATGCATACCCTCAACTTCAAAGGGGACGTAACTTGGAAAGGGCCACGAATGAGAACAGAATGGAGGTGCCTTAAAAAGGTAAACATTGAGCTACTATATGATCCAGCAGGCCCACTCCTCGACGTAAAACCTAAGAAGAGAGAATTGGAAAGACACAGGCAGGCAAATCTGCACTGCACAGTATTACAATAGCCAAGATATGGAAGTAACCAAAAAGTCCACCAACAGATGGATGGACAAAGAAGAACTCCTCCATGTACAGATGGAATATTCGCTAGTGAAAAAAATGAAACAATGCCGTTTGCAGCACCATAGATGAGTCTAGACGTAATCACGCCACGTGTAGTAAGTGAGAAAGCAAAAGACACATATCCTATCATATCACTTTTAAGAGTTACTTAAAAATTGATACCAATGAAGATATTTCCACAGAGAAAGGCAATCACAGATTCATTAAAAAACTTATAGTTCACCAAATAGAAAGGGATGAGGATTGGATACATTGCCACATTGGGGTTAACAGAGATATACAAACCATGTGAAATATATAACCACCAAAGACGTACGGAAGACCAGGAGAAGACTACTCAACATTGTGTCATAACCTACATGGGAAAAGGATGCGAGGAACAATAGATACATGTATATGTGTGAAAGAACCACATCTTGCACACCTAGAACAAACAAACCATTGTAATCATATTTACTGGGATAAAAAATAAAAAGTAAACTACAAATATGAACAAGAAGTAATGAGACATAAACTTAAAGGGCTTTTCCCTGGCACATTCCATTCTAATTTACAACCTACAACACCACTTCCATTAAGGCTCTGTTTCCCTAGTAACCAAATATGGTAAAGGGGAAATGCTGCCACCTTGTGGCCGTTTCCTGCAAGAACAGCTTTAAACTCACAGCTAATGGTCACTTAACATTCCCAAGGACTCAGGGCTGTAAAGGACACCTGCCCTAAAAAATTGTGCTGAAGGAGGGAATGGACAAAACAATTCAAAACAGGCAAATGTTTCAAGAAGAGAGTATGAAGAGTTAAGTTTTACTCACGCTCTTTTAAAAAAAAAGGAAAATGGATAAAAGCTCAACCTCAGGGAGTGTTAGACCCATGCAATCTAATCTAGAAAAAGTTTCAACTTACACCAGTCGACTGAACATGAGCAAAAAGTCTACAAACAATAAATGCTGAAGGGGTTTTAGGGAACTGTGTACCCTCTACCTGCTGGTGAGACGTAAAGGGGTAACAGCCAATAATGAGAACAGAAAGGAGCTGTGTTTAAAAGTAAAACTGCAGGCACCATTCAATGCAGCAGGCGCACCATTGGACCTCTCACCTGAGAAGACAAGAATCGAGAAGACACAGGCCGCAAAAGCTGCAGTGCAGCCTTATTCACAATAGCCAAGACAGTGGAGCAATCAAAATGTCCAACAACAGGTGAATGGATAAAGAAGAAGTGGTCCATGTACACAATGGAATAATAGCCATGGAAAACAATGAACCACTGCTCTCTGAGGCACCACAAATGAGTCTGGAGATAATCACGAAACATGAGGTAAGTCGGAAAGCAAAAGACCTATATTCTATGATATCCCTTATAGGCGTTATCTAATAACTGACACAAAGGAACATATTTCCACAGAGAAAGACACTCACAGACTTAGAAAACAAACTATGCTCATCTAAAAGGAAAGGTGGGGGGAGTGGATAAATTAAGATTAGTGTTACTATATGTATACAAACACATATTATATCCATATCTCAAAAAGACCAACCATATAGCAAGGGAGGTCTGTGGAACCGTCAGTAACATTTTACATGGGAAGAGGATCTGTACTTGAATAGACATCTATAATGTACAAACGAACCAGATGGTGTACACCTAGGACAAACAATATTCTAAGCTTTACCCCAATTAAAAAAAAACTTTAAAACCAAGAAGAAATAATGAGACATATACTTATGGGGCTTTCTCCATGCACATTCCAATGTAATTTACAAACTAGGAACACGACTTCCAGAAAGGCTCTGCTGCCCTAGTACCCAGATATGGGAATGGAGATATGCTGCCTGCTTGAGGCCACTTCCCACAACAGCAGATTTAAACCCATTGCTAAAGGTCACTAAATATTCACCAAACTTGCAGTTCGGTAAAAGACACCTGCTTTCTAAAAAAATTCTGGAGTGGAAAATCGACCAAAAATTTCAAAAGAGGGCAACCTTCCAAGAACACAATTTCAAGAGTTCTATTGTACTCCCAATTGTTTCCTTTTTTTTTAACAGAAAAGAAAACGGTGGAGAAAAATGATGAGTTTTACGAATTTTCAAAGACATGCAAACCCAAATTACAAAAACCTATCAGCTCACAGCAGCCAGAAGGGCCATTAGCATAAATGCTGCAAACAATATATGCTGAAGCGATTGTGGAGAAATGCGTACCCTCGATTCTAAGGGGGACGTGGTAAGAGCCACTAATGAAAACACAAAGAAGGTGCTTTGAAAAGGGAAACACGGTGCTACCAGTCAATCAATCACACCCACTGCTGGGCCTATCACCTGAGAAAAAATGAGAATCGAAAAGTCACAGCCTGGCAATCCTGCACTCCAACAATATTTACCATAGCCAACACTTGGAAGCAATGAAAATGTCCATCAACCGAGGAATGCACAAAGTAGAAGTGGTCCACGTACACAGTGGAAAATTACTCCAATAAAAAATAAAAATTAAATGTAAAAATCCAACAAAAGTAAGGAGACATCAGCTTGTGTGGGTTTGTCCGGGCACACTCCACTCTAATTTATAACCGAGAAACACCACAGGCCGCAAGGGCTTTTCCCTAGTTACCAGGGTGGGGGACATAGAAAGGCTGCCGCCCTCTGGCAGTTACCTGCAAAAGCAGCTTTAAAGCCTGTGCTAATGGTCACTTCATAGGAACAAGTACTGCAGAACTGTAAATGAAACAGGCCCTCAAAATGTCTTGAGGGAGGTAAAGGCCAAAACATTTCAAAATGTGACACATACTTAAAGAGAACACTTTGAAGAACTAAGGGGTAATCACAGCTTGAAAAATAGCAAAGGACATGCCTTAAAGCTCAATTTCAACGGATTATGTGGCACATTCGAATTCAACCACAGAGAGGTATCAGCTCACACTTGTCAGAATAACCATCAGCAAGAAAACTACAAACAATAAATGCTGAAAGTGTTGTGGAGAAATGCATACCCTCAACTTCAAAGGGGACGTAACTTGGAAAGGGCCACGAATGAGAACAGAATGGAGGTGCCTTAAAAAGGTAAACATTGAGCTACTATATGATCCAGCAGGCCCACTCCTCGACGTAAAACCTAAGAAGAGAGAATTGGAAAGACACAGGCAGGCAAATCTGCACTGCACAGTATTACAATAGCCAAGATATGGAAGTAACCAAAAAGTCCACCAACAGATGGATGGACAAAGAAGAACTCCTCCATGTACAGATGGAATATTCGCTAGTGAAAAAAATGAAACAATGCCGTTTGCAGCACCATAGATGAGTCTAGACGTAATCACGCCACGTGTAGTAAGTGAGAAAGCAAAAGACACATATCCTATCATATCACTTGTAAGAGTTACTTAAAAATTGATACCAATGAAGATATTTCCACAGAGAAAGGCAATCACAGATTCATTAAAAAACTTATGGTTCACCAAATAGAAAGGGATGAGGATTGGATACATTGCCACATTGGGGTTAACAGAGATATACAAACCATGTGAAATATATAACCACCAAAGACGTACGGAAGACCAGGAGAAGACTACTCAACATTGTGTCATAACCTACATGGGAAAAGGATGCGAGGAACAATAGATACATGTATATGTGTGAAAGAACCACATCTTGCACACCTAGAACAAACAAACCATTGTAATCATATTTACTGGGATAAAAAATAAAAAGTAAACTACAAATATGAACAAGAAGTAATGAGACATAAACTTAAAGGGCTTTTCCCTGGCACATTCCATTCTAATTTACAACCTACAACACCACTTCCATTAAGGCTCTGTTTCCCTAGTAACCAAATATGGTAAAGGGGAAATGCTGCCACCTTGTGGCCGTTTCCTGCAAGAACAGCTTTAAACTCACAGCTAATGGTCACTTAACATTCCCAAGGACTCAGGGCTGTAAAGGACACCTGCCCTAAAAAATTGTGCTGAAGGAGGGAATGGACAAAACAATTCAAAACAGGCAAATGTTTCAAGAAGAGAGTATGAAGAGTTAAGTTTTACTCACGCTCTTTTAAAAAAAAAGGAAAATGGATAAAAGCACAACCTCAGGGAGTGTTAGACCCATGCAATCTAATCTAGAAAAAGTTTCAACTTACACCAGTCGACTGAACATGAGCAAAAAGTCTACAAACAATAAATGCTGAAGGGGTTTTAGGGAACTGTGTACCCTCTACCTGCTGGTGAGACGTAAAGGGGTAACAGCCAATAATGAGAACAGAAAGGAGCTGTGTTTAAAAGTAAAACTGCAGGCACCATTCAATGCAGCAGGCGCACCATTGGACCTCTCACCTGAGAAGACAAGAATCGAGAAGACACAGGCCGCAAAAGCTGCAGTGCAGCCTTATTCACAATAGCCAAGACAGTGGAGCAATCAAAATGTCCAACAACAGGTGAATGGATAAAGAAGAAGTGGTCCATGTACACAATGGAATAATAGCCATGGAAAACAATGAACCACTGCTCTCTGAGGCACCACAAATGAGTCTGGAGATAATCACGAAACATGAGGTAAGTCGGAAAGCAAAAGACCTATATTCTATGATATCACTTATAGGCGTTATCTAATAACTGACACAAAGGAACATATTTCCACAGAGAAAGACACTCACAGACTTAGAAAACAAACTATGCTCATCTAAAAGGAAAGGTGGGGGGAATGGATAAATTAAGATTAGTGTTACTATATGTATACAAACACATATTATATCCATATCTCAAAAAGACCAACCATATAGCAAGGGAGGTCTGCGGAACCGTCAGTAACATTTTACATGGGAAGAGGATCTGTACTTGAATAGACATCTATAATGTACAAACGAACCAGATGGTGTACACCTAGGACAAACAATATTCTAAGCTTTACCCCAATTAAAAAAAACTTTAAAACCAAGAAGAAATAATGAGACATATACTTATGGGGCTTTCTCCATGCACATTCCAATGTAATTTACAAACTAGGAACACGACTTCCAGAAAGGCTCTGCTGCCCTAGTACCCAGATATGGGAATGGAGATATGCTGCCTGCTTGAGGCCACTTCCCACAACAGCAGATTTAAACCCATTGCTAAAGGTCACTAAATATTCACCAAACTTGCAGTTCGGTAAAAGACACCTGCTTTCTAAAAAAATTCTGGAGTGGAAAATCGACCAAAAATTTCAAAAGAGGGCAACCTTCCAAGAACACAATTTCAAGAGTTCTATTGTACTCCCAATTGTTTCCTTTTTTTTTAACAGAAAAGAAAACGGTGGAGAAAAATGATGAGTTTTACGAATTTTCAAAGACATGCAAACCCAAATTACAAAAACCTATCAGCTCACAGCAGCCAGAAGGGCCATTAGCATAAATGCTGCAAACAATATATGCTAAAGCGATTGTGGAGAAATGCGTACCCTCGATTCTAAGGGGGACGTGGTAAGAGCCACTAATGAAAACACAAAGAAGGTGCTTTGAAAAGGGAAACACGGTGCTACCAGTCAATCAATCACACCCACTGCTGGGCCTATCACCTGAGAAAAAATGAGAATCGAAAAGTCACAGCCTGGCAATCCTGCACTCCAACAATATTTACCATAGCCAACACTTGGAAGCAATGAAAATGTCCATCAACCGAGGAATGCACAAAGTAGAAGTGGTCCACGTACACAGTGGAAAATTACTCCAATAAAAAATAAAAATTAAATGTAAAAATCCAACAAAAGTAAGGAGACATCAGCTTGTGTGGGTTTGTCCGGGCACACTCCACTCTAATTTATAACCGAGAAACACCACAGGCCGCAAGGGCTTTTCCCTAGTTACCAGGGTGGGGGACATAGAAAGGCTGCCGCCCTCTGGCACTTACCTGCAAAAGCAGCTTTAAAGCCTGTGCTAATGGTCACTTCATAGGAACAAGTACTGCAGAACTGTAAATGAAACAGGCCCTCAAAATGTCTTGAGGGAGGTAAAGGCCAAAACATTTCAAAATGTGACACATACTTAAAGAGAACACTTTGAAGAACTAAGGGGTAATCACAGCTTGAAAAATAGCAAAGGACATGCCTTAAAGCTCAATTTCAACGGATTATGTGGCACATTCGAATTCAACCACAGAGAGGTATCAGCTCACACTTGTCAGAATAACCATCAGCAAGAAAACTACAAACAATAAATGCTGAAAGTGTTGTGGAGAAATGCATACCCTCAACTTCAAAGGGGACGTAACTTGGAAAGGGCCACGAATGAGAACAGAATGGAGGTGCCTTAAAAAGGTAAACATTGAGCTACTATATGATCCAGCAGGCCCACTCCTCGACGTAAAACCTAAGAAGAGAGAATTGGAAAGACACAGGCAGGCAAATCTGCACTGCACAGTATTACAATAGCCAAGATATGGAAGTAACCAAAAAGTCCACCAACAGATGGATGGACAAAGAAGAACTCCTCCATGTACAGATGGAATATTCGCTAGTGAAAAAAATGAAACAATGCCGTTTGCAGCACCATAGATGAGTCTAGACGTAATCACGCCACGTGTAGTGAGAAAGCAAAAGACACATATCCTATCATATCACTTTTAAGAGTTACTTAAAAATTGATACCAATGAAGATATTTCCACAGAGAAAGGCAATCACAGATTCATTAAAAAACTTATGGTTCACCAAATAGAAAGGGATGAGGATTGGATACATTGCCACATTGGGGTTAACAGAGATATACAAACCATGTGAAATATATAACCACCAAAGACGTACGGAAGACCAGGAGAAGACTACTCAACATTGTGTCATAACCTACATGGGAAAAGGATGCGAGGAACAATAGATACATGTATATGTGTGAAAGAACCACATCTTGCACACCTAGAACAAACAAACCATTGTAATCATATTTACTGGGATAAAAAATAAAAAGTAAACTACAAATATGAACAAGAAGTAATGAGACATAAACTTAAAGGGCTTTTCCCTGGCACATTCCATTCTAATTTACAACCTACAACACCACTTCCATTAAGGCTCTGTTTCCCTAGTAACCAAATATGGTAAAGGGGAAATGCTGCCACCTTGTGGCCGTTTCCTGCAAGAACAGCTTTAAACTCACAGCTAATGGTCACTTAACATTCCCAAGGACTCAGGGCTGTAAAGGACACCTGCCCTAAAAAATTGTGCTGAAGGAGGGAATGGACAAAACAATTCAAAACAGGCAAATGTTTCAAGAAGAGAGTATGAAGAGTTAAGTTTTACTCACGCTCTTTTAAAAAAAAAGGAAAATGGATAAAAGCTCAACCTCAGGGAGTGTTAGACCCATGCAATCTAATCTAGAAAAAGTTTCAACTTACACCAGTCGACTGAACATGAGCAAAAAGTCTACAAACAATAAATGCTGAAGGGGTTTTAGGGAACTGTGTACCCTCTACCTGCTGGTGAGACGTAAAGGGGTAACAGCCAATAATGAGAACAGAAAGGAGCTGTGTTTAAAAGTAAAACTGCAGGCACCATTCAATGCAGCAGGCGCACCATTGGACCTCTCACCTGAGAAGACAAGAATCGAGAAGACACAGGCCGCAAAAGCTGCAGTGCAGCCTTATTCACAATAGCCAAGACAGTGGAGCAATCAAAATGTCCAACAACAGGTGAATGGATAAAGAAGAAGTGGTCCATGTACACAATGGAATAATAGCCATGGAAAACAATGAACCACTGCTCTCTGAGGCACCACAAATGAGTCTGGAGATAATCACGAAACATGAGGTAAGTCGGAAAGCAAAAGACCTATATTCTATGATATCACTTATAGGCGTTATCTAATAACTGACACAAAGGAACATATTTCCACAGAGAAAGACACTCACAGACTTAGAAAACAAACTATGCTCATCTAAAAGGAAAGGTGGGGGGAATGGATAAATTAAGATTAGTGTTACTATATGTATACAAACACATATTATATCCATATCTCAAAAAGACCAACCATATAGCAAGGGAGGTCTGCGGAACCGTCAGTAACATTTTACATGGGAAGAGGATCTGTACTTGAATAGACATCTATAATGTACAAACGAACCAGATGGTGTACACCTAGGACAAACAATATTCTAAGCTTTACCCCAATTAAAAAAAAACTTTAAAACCAAGAAGAAATAATGAGACATATACTTATGGGGCTTTCTCCATGCACATTCCAATGTAATTTACAAACTAGGAACACGACTTCCAGAAAGGCTCTGCTGCCCTAGTACCCAGATATGGGAATGGAGATATGCTGCCTGCTTGAGGCCACTTCCCACAACAGCAGATTTAAACCCATTGCTAAAGGTCACTAAATATTCACCAAACTTGCAGTTCGGTAAAAGACACCTGCTTTCTAAAAAAATTCTGGAGTGGAAAATCGACCAAAAATTTCAAAAGAGGGCAACCTTCCAAGAACACAATTTCAAGAGTTCTATTGTACTCCCAATTGTTTCCTTTTTTTTTAACAGAAAAGAAAACGGTGGAGAAAAATGATGAGTTTTACGAATTTTCAAAGACATGCAAACCCAAATTACAAAAACCTATCAGCTCACAGCAGCCAGAAGGGCCATTAGCATAAATGCTGCAAACAATATATGCTGAAGCGATTGTGGAGAAATGCGTACCCTCGATTCTAAGGGGGACGTGGTAAGAGCCACTAATGAAAACACAAAGAAGGTGCTTTGAAAAGGGAAACACGGTGCTACCAGTCAATCAATCACACCCACTGCTGGGCCTATCACCTGAGAAAAAATGAGAATCGAAAAGTCACAGCCTGGCAATCCTGCACTCCAACAATATTTACCATAGCCAACACTTGGAAGCAATGAAAATGTCCATCAACCGAGGAATGCACAAAGTAGAAGTGGTCCACGTACACAGTGGAAAATTACTCCAATAAAAAATAAAAATTAAATGTAAAAATCCAACAAAAGTAAGGAGACATCAGCTTGTGTGGGTTTGTCCGGGCACACTCCACTCTAATTTATAACCGAGAAACACCACAGGCCGCAAGGGCTTTTCCCTAGTTACCAGGGTGGGGGACATAGAAAGGCTGCCGCCCTCTGGCAGTTACCTGCAAAAGCAGCTTTAAAGCCTGTGCTAATGGTCACTTCATAGGAACAAGTACTGCAGAACTGTAAATGAAACAGGCCCTCAAAATGTCTTGAGGGAGGTAAAGGCCAAAACATTTCAAAATGTGACACATACTTAAAGAGAACACTTTGAAGAACTAAGGGGTAATCACAGCTTGAAAAATAGCAAAGGACATGCCTTAAAGCTCAATTTCAACGGATTATGTGGCACATTCGAATTCAACCACAGAGAGGTATCAGCTCACACTTGTCAGAATAACCATCAGCAAGAAAACTACAAACAATAAATGCTGAAAGTGTTGTGGAGAAATGCATACCCTCAACTTCAAAGGGGACGTAACTTGGAAAGGGCCACGAATGAGAACAGAATGGAGGTGCCTTAAAAAGGTAAACATTGAGCTACTATATGATCCAGCAGGCCCACTCCTCGACGTAAAACCTAAGAAGAGAGAATTGGAAAGACACAGGCAGGCAAATCTGCACTGCACAGTATTACAATAGCCAAGATATGGAAGTAACCAAAAAGTCCACCAACAGATGGATGGACAAAGAAGAACTCCTCCATGTACAGATGGAATATTCGCTAGTGAAAAAAATGAAACAATGCCGTTTGCAGCACCATAGATGAGTCTAGACGTAATCACGCCACGTGTAGTAAGTGAGAAAGCAAAAGACACATATCCTATCATATCACTTGTAAGAGTTACTTAAAAATTGATACCAATGAAGATATTTCCACAGAGAAAGGCAATCACAGATTCATTAAAAAACTTATGGTTCACCAAATAGAAAGGGATGAGGATTGGATACATTGCCACATTGGGGTTAACAGAGATATACAAACCATGTGAAATATATAACCACCAAAGACGTACGGAAGACCAGGAGAAGACTACTCAACATTGTGTCATAACCTACATGGGAAAAGGATGCGAGGAACAATAGATACATGTATATGTGTGAAAGAACCACATCTTGCACACCTAGAACAAACAAACCATTGTAATCATATTTACTGGGATAAAAAATAAAAAGTAAACTACAAATATGAACAAGAAGTAATGAGACATAAACTTAAAGGGCTTTTCCCTGGCACATTCCATTCTAATTTACAACCTACAACACCACTTCCATTAAGGCTCTGTTTCCCTAGTAACCAAATATGGTAAAGGGGAAATGCTGCCACCTTGTGGCCGTTTCCTGCAAGAACAGCTTTAAACTCACAGCTAATGGTCACTTAACATTCCCAAGGACTCAGGGCTGTAAAGGACACCTGCCCTAAAAAATTGTGCTGAAGGAGGGAATGGACAAAACAATTCAAAACAGGCAAATGTTTCAAGAAGAGAGTATGAAGAGTTAAGTTTTACTCACGCTCTTTTAAAAAAAAAGGAAAATGGATAAAAGCTCAACCTCAGGGAGTGTTAGACCCATGCAATCTAATCTAGAAAAAGTTTCAACTTACACCAGTCGACTGAACATGAGCAAAAAGTCTACAAACAATAAATGCTGAAGGGGTTTTAGGGAACTGTGTACCCTCTACCTGCTGGTGAGACGTAAAGGGGTAACAGCCAATAATGAGAACAGAAAGGAGCTGTGTTTAAAAGTAAAACTGCAGGCACCATTCAATGCAGCAGGCGCACCATTGGACCTCTCACCTGAGAAGACAAGAATCGAGAAGACACAGGCCGCAAAAGCTGCAGTGCAGCCTTATTCACAATAGCCAAGACAGTGGAGCAATCAAAATGTCCAACAACAGGTGAATGGATAAAGAAGAAGTGGTCCATGTACACAATGGAATAATAGCCATGGAAAACAATGAACCACTGCTCTCTGAGGCACCACAAATGAGTCTGGAGATAATCACGAAACATGAGGTAAGTCGGAAAGCAAAAGACCTATATTCTATGATATCACTTATAGGCGTTATCTAATAACTGACACAAAGGAACATATTTCCACAGAGAAAGACACTCACAGACTTAGAAAACAAACTATGCTCATCTAAAAGGAAAGGTGGGGGGAATGGATAAATTAAGATTAGTGTTACTATATGTATACAAACACATATTATATCCATATCTCAAAAAGACCAACCATATAGCAAGGGAGGTCTGCGGAACCGTCAGTAACATTTTACATGGGAAGAGGATCTGTACTTGAATAGACATCTATAATGTACAAACGAACCAGATGGTGTACACCTAGGACAAACAATATTCTAAGCTTTACCCCAATTAAAAAAAACTTTAAAACCAAGAAGAAATAATGAGACATATACTTATGGGGCTTTCTCCATGCACATTCCAATGTAATTTACAAACTAGGAACACGACTTCCAGAAAGGCTCTGCTGCCCTAGTACCCAGATATGGGAATGGAGATATGCTGCCTGCTTGAGGCCACTTCCCACAACAGCAGATTTAAACCCATTGCTAAAGGTCACTAAATATTCACCAAACTTGCAGTTCGGTAAAAGACACCTGCTTTCTAAAAAAATTCTGGAGTGGAAAATCGACCAAAAATTTCAAAAGAGGGCAACCTTCCAAGAACACAATTTCAAGAGTTCTATTGTACTCCCAATTGTTTCCTTTTTTTTTAACAGAAAAGAAAACGGTGGAGAAAAATGATGAGTTTTACGAATTTTCAAAGACATGCAAACCCAAATTACAAAAACCTATCAGCTCACAGCAGCCAGAAGGGCCATTAGCATAAATGCTGCAAACAATATATGCTAAAGCGATTGTGGAGAAATGCGTACCCTCGATTCTAAGGGGGACGTGGTAAGAGCCACTAATGAAAACACAAAGAAGGTGCTTTGAAAAGGGAAACACGGTGCTACCAGTCAATCAATCACACCCACTGCTGGGCCTATCACCTGAGAAAAAATGAGAATCGAAAAGTCACAGCCTGGCAATCCTGCACTCCAACAATATTTACCATAGCCAACACTTGGAAGCAATGAAAATGTCCATCAACCGAGGAATGCACAAAGTAGAAGTGGTCCACGTACACAGTGGAAAATTACTCCAATAAAAAATAAAAATTAAATGTAAAAATCCAACAAAAGTAAGGAGACATCAGCTTGTGTGGGTTTGTCCGGGCACACTCCACTCTAATTTATAACCGAGAAACACCACAGGCCGCAAGGGCTTTTCCCTAGTTACCAGGGTGGGGGACATAGAAAGGCTGCCGCCCTCTGGCACTTACCTGCAAAAGCAGCTTTAAAGCCTGTGCTAATGGTCACTTCATAGGAACAAGTACTGCAGAACTGTAAATGAAACAGGCCCTCAAAATGTCTTGAGGGAGGTAAAGGCCAAAACATTTCAAAATGTGACACATACTTAAAGAGAACACTTTGAAGAACTAAGGGGTAATCACAGCTTGAAAAATAGCAAAGGACATGCCTTAAAGCTCAATTTCAACGGATTATGTGGCACATTCGAATTCAACCACAGAGAGGTATCAGCTCACACTTGTCAGAATAACCATCAGCAAGAAAACTACAAACAATAAATGCTGAAAGTGTTGTGGAGAAATGCATACCCTCAACTTCAAAGGGGACGTAACTTGGAAAGGGCCACGAATGAGAACAGAATGGAGGTGCCTTAAAAAGGTAAACATTGAGCTACTATATGATCCAGCAGGCCCACTCCTCGACGTAAAACCTAAGAAGAGAGAATTGGAAAGACACAGGCAGGCAAATCTGCACTGCACAGTATTACAATAGCCAAGATATGGAAGTAACCAAAAAGTCCACCAACAGATGGATGGACAAAGAAGAACTCCTCCATGTACAGATGGAATATTCGCTAGTGAAAAAAATGAAACAATGCCGTTTGCAGCACCATAGATGAGTCTAGACGTAATCACGCCACGTGTAGTGAGAAAGCAAAAGACACATATCCTATCATATCACTTTTAAGAGTTACTTAAAAATTGATACCAATGAAGATATTTCCACAGAGAAAGGCAATCACAGATTCATTAAAAAACTTATGGTTCACCAAATAGAAAGGGATGAGGATTGGATACATTGCCACATTGGGGTTAACAGAGATATACAAACCATGTGAAATATATAACCACCAAAGACGTACGGAAGACCAGGAGAAGACTACTCAACATTGTGTCATAACCTACATGGGAAAAGGATGCGAGGAACAATAGATACATGTATATGTGTGAAAGAACCACATCTTGCACACCTAGAACAAACAAACCATTGTAATCATATTTACTGGGATAAAAAATAAAAAGTAAACTACAAATATGAACAAGAAGTAATGAGACATAAACTTAAAGGGCTTTTCCCTGGCACATTCCATTCTAATTTACAACCTACAACACCACTTCCATTAAGGCTCTGTTTCCCTAGTAACCAAATATGGTAAAGGGGAAATGCTGCCACCTTGTGGCCGTTTCCTGCAAGAACAGCTTTAAACTCACAGCTAATGGTCACTTAACATTCCCAAGGACTCAGGGCTGTAAAGGACACCTGCCCTAAAAAATTGTGCTGAAGGAGGGAATGGACAAAACAATTCAAAACAGGCAAATGTTTCAAGAAGAGAGTATGAAGAGTTAAGTTTTACTCACGCTCTTTTAAAAAAAAAGGAAAATGGATAAAAGCTCAACCTCAGGGAGTGTTAGACCCATGCAATCTAATCTAGAAAAAGTTTCAACTTACACCAGTCGACTGAACATGAGCAAAAAGTCTACAAACAATAAATGCTGAAGGGGTTTTAGGGAACTGTGTACCCTCTACCTGCTGGTGAGACGTAAAGGGGTAACAGCCAATAATGAGAACAGAAAGGAGCTGTGTTTAAAAGTAAAACTGCAGGCACCATTCAATGCAGCAGGCGCACCATTGGACCTCTCACCTGAGAAGACAAGAATCGAGAAGACACAGGCCGCAAAAGCTGCAGTGCAGCCTTATTCACAATAGCCAAGACAGTGGAGCAATCAAAATGTCCAACAACAGGTGAATGGATAAAGAAGAAGTGGTCCATGTACACAATGGAATAATAGCCATGGAAAACAATGAACCACTGCTCTCTGAGGCACCACAAATGAGTCTGGAGATAATCACGAAACATGAGGTAAGTCGGAAAGCAAAAGACCTATATTCTATGATATCACTTATAGGCGTTATCTAATAACTGACACAAAGGAACATATTTCCACAGAGAAAGACACTCACAGACTTAGAAAACAAACTATGCTCATCTAAAAGGAAAGGTGGGGGGAATGGATAAATTAAGATTAGTGTTACTATATGTATACAAACACATATTATATCCATATCTCAAAAAGACCAACCATATAGCAAGGGAGGTCTGCGGAACCGTCAGTAACATTTTACATGGGAAGAGGATCTGTACTTGAATAGACATCTATAATGTACAAACGAACCAGATGGTGTACACCTAGGACAAACAATATTCTAAGCTTTACCCCAATTAAAAAAAAACTTTAAAACCAAGAAGAAATAATGAGACATATACTTATGGGGCTTTCTCCATGCACATTCCAATGTAATTTACAAACTAGGAACACGACTTCCAGAAAGGCTCTGCTGCCCTAGTACCCAGATATGGGAATGGAGATATGCTGCCTGCTTGAGGCCACTTCCCACAACAGCAGATTTAAACCCATTGCTAAAGGTCACTAAATATTCACCAAACTTGCAGTTCGGTAAAAGACACCTGCTTTCTAAAAAAATTCTGGAGTGGAAAATCGACCAAAAATTTCAAAAGAGGGCAACCTTCCAAGAACACAATTTCAAGAGTTCTATTGTACTCCCAATTGTTTCCTTTTTTTTTAACAGAAAAGAAAACGGTGGAGAAAAATGATGAGTTTTACGAATTTTCAAAGACATGCAAACCCAAATTACAAAAACCTATCAGCTCACAGCAGCCAGAAGGGCCATTAGCATAAATGCTGCAAACAATATATGCTGAAGCGATTGTGGAGAAATGCGTACCCTCGATTCTAAGGGGGACGTGGTAAGAGCCACTAATGAAAACACAAAGAAGGTGCTTTGAAAAGGGAAACACGGTGCTACCAGTCAATCAATCACACCCACTGCTGGGCCTATCACCTGAGAAAAAATGAGAATCGAAAAGTCACAGCCTGGCAATCCTGCACTCCAACAATATTTACCATAGCCAACACTTGGAAGCAATGAAAATGTCCATCAACCGAGGAATGCACAAAGTAGAAGTGGTCCACGTACACAGTGGAAAATTACTCCAATAAAAAATAAAAATTAAATGTAAAAATCCAACAAAAGTAAGGAGACATCAGCTTGTGTGGGTTTGTCCGGGCACACTCCACTCTAATTTATAACCGAGAAACACCACAGGCCGCAAGGGCTTTTCCCTAGTTACCAGGGTGGGGGACATAGAAAGGCTGCCGCCCTCTGGCACTTACCTGCAAAAGCAGCTTTAAAGCCTGTGCTAATGGTCACTTCATAGGAACAAGTACTGCAGAACTGTAAATGAAACAGGCCCTCAAAATGTCTTGAGGGAGGTAAAGGCCAAAACATTTCAAAATGTGACACATACTTAAAGAGAACACTTTGAAGAACTAAGGGGTAATCACAGCTTGAAAAATAGCAAAGGACATGCCTTAAAGCTCAATTTCAACGGATTATGTGGCACATTCGAATTCAACCACAGAGAGGTATCAGCTCACACTTGTCAGAATAACCATCAGCAAGAAAACTACAAACAATAAATGCTGAAAGTGTTGTGGAGAAATGCATACCCTCAACTTCAAAGGGGACGTAACTTGGAAAGGGCCACGAATGAGAACAGAATGGAGGTGCCTTAAAAAGGTAAACATTGAGCTACTATATGATCCAGCAGGCCCACTCCTCGACGTAAAACCTAAGAAGAGAGAATTGGAAAGACACAGGCAGGCAAATCTGCACTGCACAGTATTACAATAGCCAAGATATGGAAGTAACCAAAAAGTCCACCAACAGATGGATGGACAAAGAAGAACTCCTCCATGTACAGATGGAATATTCGCTAGTGAAAAAAATGAAACAATGCCGTTTGCAGCACCATAGATGAGTCTAGACGTAATCACGCCACGTGTAGTAAGTGAGAAAGCAAAAGACACATATCCTATCATATCACTTGTAAGAGTTACTTAAAAATTGATACCAATGAAGATATTTCCACAGAGAAAGGCAATCACAGATTCATTAAAAAACTTATGGTTCACCAAATAGAAAGGGATGAGGATTGGATACATTGCCACATTGGGGTTAACAGAGATATACAAACCATGTGAAATATATAACCACCAAAGACGTACGGAAGACCAGGAGAAGACTACTCAACATTGTGTCATAACCTACATGGGAAAAGGATGCGAGGAAGAATAGATACATGTATATGTGTGAAAGAACCACATCTTGCACACCTAGAACAAACAAACCATTGTAATCATATTTACTGGGATAAAAAATAAAAAGTAAACTACAAATATGAACAAGAAGTAATGAGACATAAACTTAAAGGGCTTTTCCCTGGCACATTCCATTCTAATTTACAACCTACAACACCACTTCCATTAAGGCTCTGTTTCCCTAGTAACCAAATATGGTAAAGGGGAAATGCTGCCACCTTGTGGCCGTTTCCTGCAAGAACAGCTTTAAACTCACAGCTAATGGTCACGTAACATTCCCAAGGACTCAGGGCTGTAAAGGACACCTGCCCTAAAAAATTGTGCTGAAGGAGGGAATGGACAAAACAATTCAAAACAGGCAAATGTTTCAAGAAGAGAGTATGAAGAGTTAAGTTTTACTCACGCTCTTTTAAAAAAAAAGGAAAATGGATAAAAGCTCAACCTCAGGGAGTGTTAGACCCATGCAATCTAATCTAGAAAAAGTTTCAACTTACACCAGTCGCCTGAACATGAGCAAAAAGTCTACAAACAATAAATGCTGAAGGGGTTTTAGGGAACTGTGTACCCTCTACCTGCTGGTGAGACGTAAAGGGGTAACAGCCAATAATGAGAACAGAAAGGAGCTGTGTTTAAAAGTAAAAATGGAGGTATCATTCAATCCAGCAGGCGCACCAATGGACCTCTCACCTGAGAAGACAAGAATCGAGAAGACACAGGCCGCAAAAGCTGCAGTGCAGCCTTATTCACAATAGCCAAGACAGTGGAGCAATCAAAATGTCCAACAACAGGTGAATGGATAAAGAAGAAGTGGTCCATGTACACAATGGAATAATAGCCATGGAAAACAATGAACCACTGCTCTCTGAGGCACCACAAATGAGTCTGGAGATAATCACGAAACATGAGGTAAGTCGGAAAGCAAAAGACCTATATTCTATGATATCACTTATAGGCGTTATCTAATAACTGACACAAAGGAACATATTTCCACAGAGAAAGACACTCACAGACTTAGAAAACAAACTATGCTCATCTAAAAGGAAAGGTGGGGGGAATGGATAAATTAAGATTAGTGTTACTATATGTATACAAACACATATTATATCCATATCTCAAAAAGACCAACCATATAGCAAGGGAGGTCTGCGGAACCGTCAGTAACATTTTACATGGGAAGAGGATCTGTACTTGAATAGACATCTATAATGTACAAACGAACCAGATGGTGTACACCTAGGACAAACAATATTCTAAGCTTTACCCCAATTAAAAAAAAACTTTAAAACCAAGAAGAAATAATGAGACATATACTTATGGGGCTTTCTCCATGCACATTCCAATGTAATTTACAAACTAGGAACACGACTTCCAGAAAGGCTCTGCTGCCCTAGTACCCAGATATGGGAATGGAGATATGCTGCCTGCTTGAGGCCACTTCCCACAACAGCAGATTTAAACCCATTGCTAAAGGTCACTAAATATTCACCAAACTTGCAGTTCGGTAAAAGACACCTGCTTTCTAAAAAAATTCTGGAGTGGAAAATCGACCAAAAATTTCAAAAGAGGGCAACCTTCCAAGAACACAATTTCAAGAGTTCTATTGTACTCCCAATTGTTTCCTTTTTTTTTAACAGAAAAGAAAACGGTGGAGAAAAATGATGAGTTTTACGAATTTTCAAAGACATGCAAACCCAAATTACAAAAACCTATCAGCTCACAGCAGCCAGAAGGGCCATTAGCATAAATGCTGCAAACAATATATGCTGAAGCGATTGTGGAGAAATGCGTACCCTCGATTCTAAGGGGGACGTGGTAAGAGCCACTAATGAAAACACAAAGAAGGTGCTTTGAAAAGGGAAACACGGTGCTACCAGTCAATCAATCACACCCACTGCTGGGCCTATCACCTGAGAAAAAATGAGAATCGAAAAGTCACAGCCTGGCAATCCTGCACTCCAACAATATTTACCATAGCCAACACTTGGAAGCAATGAAAATGTCCATCAACCGAGGAATGCACAAAGTAGAAGTGGTCCACGTACACAGTGGAAAATTACTCCAATAAAAAATAAAAATTAAATGTAAAAATCCAACAAAAGTAAGGAGACATCAGCTTGTGTGGGTTTGTCCGGGCACACTCCACTCTAATTTATAACCGAGAAACACCACAGGCCGCAAGGGCTTTTCCCTAGTTACCAGGGTGGGGGACATAGAAAGGCTGCCGCCCTCTGGCACTTACCTGCAAAAGCAGCTTTAAAGCCTGTGCTAATGGTCACTTCATAGGAACAAGTACTGCAGAACTGTAAATGAAACAGGCCCTCAAAATGTCTTGAGGGAGGTAAAGGCCAAAACATTTCAAAATGTGACACATACTTAAAGAGAACACTTTGAAGAACTAAGGGGTAATCACAGCTTGAAAAATAGCAAAGGACATGCCTTAAAGCTCAATTTCAACGGATTATGTGGCACATTCGAATTCAACCACAGAGAGGTATCAGCTCACACTTGTCAGAATAACCATCAGCAAGAAAACTACAAACAATAAATGCTGAAAGTGTTGTGGAGAAATGCATACCCTCAACTTCAAAGGGGACGTAACTTGGAAAGGGCCACGAATGAGAACAGAATGGAGGTGCCTTAAAAAGGTAAACATTGAGCTACTATATGATCCAGCAGGCCCACTCCTCGACGTAAAACCTAAGAAGAGAGAATTGGAAAGACACAGGCAGGCAAATCTGCACTGCACAGTATTACAATAGCCAAGATATGGAAGTAACCAAAAAGTCCACCAACAGATGGATGGACAAAGAAGAACTCCTCCATGTACAGATGGAATATTCGCTAGTGAAAAAAATGAAACAATGCCGTTTGCAGCACCATAGATGAGTCTAGACGTAATCACGCCACGTGTAGTAAGTGAGAAAGCAAAAGACACATATCCTATCATATCACTTGTAAGAGTTACTTAAAAATTGATACCAATGAAGATATTTCCACAGAGAAAGGCAATCACAGATTCATTAAAAAACTTATGGTTCACCAAATAGAAAGGGATGAGGATTGGATACATTGCCACATTGGGGTTAACAGAGATATACAAACCATGTGAAATATATAACCACCAAAGACGTACGGAAGACCAGGAGAAGACTACTCAACATTGTGTCATAACCTACATGGGAAAAGGATGCGAGGAAGAATAGATACATGTATATGTGTGAAAGAACCACATCTTGCACACCTAGAACAAACAAACCATTGTAATCATATTTACTGGGATAAAAAATAAAAAGTAAACTACAAATATGAACAAGAAGTAATGAGACATAAACTTAAAGGGCTTTTCCCTGGCACATTCCATTCTAATTTACAACCTACAACACCACTTCCATTAAGGCTCTGTTTCCCTAGTAACCAAATATGGTAAAGGGGAAATGCTGCCACCTTGTGGCCGTTTCCTGCAAGAACAGCTTTAAACTCACAGCTAATGGTCACGTAACATTCCCAAGGACTCAGGGCTGTAAAGGACACCTGCCCTAAAAAATTGTGCTGAAGGAGGGAATGGACAAAACAATTCAAAACAGGCAAATGTTTCAAGAAGAGAGTATGAAGAGTTAAGTTTTACTCACGCTCTTTTAAAAAAAAAGGAAAATGGATAAAAGCTCAACCTCAGGGAGTGTTAGACCCATGCAATCTAATCTAGAAAAAGTTTCAACTTACACCAGTCGCCTGAACATGAGCAAAAAGTCTACAAACAATAAATGCTGAAGGGGTTTTAGGGAACTGTGTACCCTCTACCTGCTGGTGAGACGTAAAGGGGTAACAGCCAATAATGAGAACAGAAAGGAGCTGTGTTTAAAAGTAAAAATGGAGGTATCATTCAATCCAGCAGGCGCACCAATGGACCTCTCACCTGAGAAGACAAGAATCGAGAAGACACAGGCCGCAAAAGCTGCAGTGCAGCCTTATTCACAATAGCCAAGACAGTGAAGCAATCAAAATGTCCAACAACAGGTGAATGGATAAAGAAGAAGTGGTCCATGTACACAATGGAATAATAGCCATGGAAAACAATGAACCACTGCTCTCTGAGGCACCACAAATGAGTCTGGAGATAATCACGAAACATGAGGTAAGTCGGAAAGCAAAAGACCTATATTCTATGATATCACTTATAGGCGTTATCTAATAACTGACACAAAGGAACATATTTCCACAGAGAAAGACACTCACAGACTTAGAAAACAAACTATGCTCATCTAAAAGGAAAGGTGGGGGGAATGGATAAATTAAGATTAGTGTTACTATATGTATACAAACACATATTATATCCATATCTCAAAAAGACCAACCATATAGCAAGGGAGGTCTGCGGAACCGTCAGTAACATTTTACATGGGAAGAGGATCTGTACTTGAATAGACATCTATAATGTACAAACGAACCAGATGGTGTACACCTAGGACAAACAATATTCTAAGCTTTACCCCAATTAAAAAAAAATTTTAAAACCAAGAAGAAATAATGAGACATATACTTATGGGGCTTTCTCCATGCACATTCCAATGTAATTTACAAACTAGGAACACGACTTCCAGAAAGGCTCTGCTGCCCTAGTACCCAGATATGGGAATGGAGATATGCTGCCTGCTTGAGGCCACTTCCCACAACAGCAGATTTAAACCCATTGCTAAAGGTCACTAAATATTCACCAAACTTGCAGTTCGGTAAAAGACACCTGCTTTCTAAAAAAATTCTGGAGTGGAAAATCGACCAAAAATTTCAAAAGAGGGCAACCTTCCAAGAACACAATTTCAAGAGTTCTATTGTACTCCCAATTGTTTCCTTTTTTTTTAACAGAAAAGAAAACGGTGGAGAAAAATGATGAGTTTTACGAATTTTCAAAGACATGCAAACCCAAATTACAAAAACCTATCAGCTCACAGCAGCCAGAAGGGCCATTAGCATAAATGCTGCAAACAATATATGCTGAAGCGATTGTGGAGAAATGCGTACCCTCGATTCTAAGGGGGACGTGGTAAGAGCCACTAATGAAAACACAAAGAAGGTGCTTTGAAAAGGGAAACACGGTGCTACCAGTCAATCAATCACACCCACTGCTGGGCCTATCACCTGAGAAAAAATGAGAATCGAAAAGTCACAGCCTGGCAATCCTGCACTCCAACAATATTTACCATAGCCAACACTTGGAAGCAATGAAAATGTCCATCAACCGAGGAATGCACAAAGTAGAAGTGGTCCACGTACACAGTGGAAAATTACTCCAATAAAAAATAAAAATTAAATGTAAAAATCCAACAAAAGTAAGGAGACATCAGCTTGTGTGGGTTTGTCCGGGCACACTCCACTCTAATTTATAACCGAGAAACACCACAGGCCGCAAGGGCTTTTCCCTAGTTACCAGGGTGGGGGACATAGAAAGGCTGCCGCCCTCTGGCACTTACCTGCAAAAGCAGCTTTAAAGCCTGTGCTAATGGTCACTTCATAGGAACAAGTACTGCAGAACTGTAAATGAAACAGGCCCTCAAAATGTCTTGAGGGAGGTAAAGGCCAAAACATTTCAAAATGTGACACATACTTAAAGAGAACACTTTGAAGAACTAAGGGGTAATCACAGCTTGAAAAATAGCAAAGGACATGCCTTAAAGCTCAATTTCAACGGATTATGTGGCACATTCGAATTCAACCACAGAGAGGTATCAGCTCACACTTGTCAGAATAACCATCAGCAAGAAAACTACAAACAATAAATGCTGAAAGTGTTGTGGAGAAATGCATACCCTCAACTTCAAAGGGGACGTAACTTGGAAAGGGCCACGAATGAGAACAGAATGGAGGTGCCTTAAAAAGGTAAACATTGAGCTACTATATGATCCAGCAGGCCCACTCCTCGACGTAAAACCTAAGAAGAGAGAATTGGAAAGACACAGGCAGGCAAATCTGCACTGCACAGTATTACAATAGCCAAGATATGGAAGTAACCAAAAAGTCCACCAACAGATGGATGGACAAAGAAGAACTCCTCCATGTACAGATGGAATATTCGCTAGTGAAAAAAATGAAACAATGCCGTTTGCAGCACCATAGATGAGTCTAGACGTAATCACGCCACGTGTAGTAAGTGAGAAAGCAAAAGACACATATCCTATCATATCACTTTTAAGAGTTACTTAAAAATTGATACCAATGAAGATATTTCCACAGAGAAAGGCAATCACAGATTCATTAAAAAACTTATGGTTCACCAAATAGAAAGGGATGAGGATTGGATACATTGCCACATTGGGGTTAACAGAGATATACAAACCATGTGAAATATATAACCACCAAAGACGTACGGAAGACCAGGAGAAGACTACTCAACATTGTGTCATAACCTACATGGGAAAAGGATGCGAGGAAGAATAGATACATGTATATGTGTGAAAGAACCACATCTTGCACACCTAGAACAAACAAACCATTGTAATCATATTTACTGGGATAAAAAATTAAAAAGTAAACTACAAATATGAACAAGAAGTAATGAGACATAAACTTAAAGGGCTTTTCCCTGGCACATTCCATTCTAATTTACAACCTACAACACCACTTCCATTAAGGCTCTGTTTCCCTAGTAACCAAATATGGTAAAGGGGAAATGCTGCCACCTTGTGGCCGTTTCCTGCAAGAACAGCTTTAAACTCACAGCTAATGGTCACGTAACATTCCCAAGGACTCAGGGCTGTAAAGGACACCTGCCCTAAAAAATTGTGCTGAAGGAGGGAATGGACAAAACAATTCAAAACAGGCAAATGTTTCAAGAAGAGAGTATGAAGAGTTAAGTTTTACTCATGCTCTTTTAAAAAAAAAGGAAAATGAATAAAAGCTCAACCTCAGGGAGTGTTAGACCCATGCAATCTAATCTACAAAAAGTTTCAACTTACACCAGTCGACTGAACATGAGCAAAAAGTCTACAAACAATAAATGCTGAAGGGGTTTTAGGGAACTCTGTACACTCTACCTGCTGGTGAGACGTGAAGGGGTAACAGCCAATAATGAGAACAGAAAGGAGCTGTGTTTAAAAGTAAAACTGCAGGCACCATTCAATGCAGCAGGCGCACCATTGGACCTCTCACCTGAGAAGACAAGAATCGAGAAGACACAGGCCGCAAAAGCTGCAGTGCAGCCTTATTCACAATAGCCAAGACAGTGGAGCAATCAAAATGTCCAACAACAGGTGAATGGATAAAGAAGAAGTGGTCCATGTACACAATGGAATAATAGCCATGGAAAACAATGAACCACTGCTCTCTGAGGCACCACAAATGAGTCTGGAGATAATCACGAAACATGAGGTAAGTCGGAAAGCAAAAGACCTATATTCTATGATATCACTTATAGGCGTTATCTAATAACTGACACAAAGGAACATATTTCCACAGAGAAAGACACTCACAGACTTAGAAAACAAACTATGCTCATCTAAAAGGAAAGGTGGGGGGAATGGATAAATTAAGATTAGTGTTACTATATGTATACAAACACATATTATATCCATATCTCAAAAAGACCAACCATATAGCAAGGGAGGTCTGCGGAACCGTCAGTAACATTTTACATGGGAAGAGGATCTGTACTTGAATAGACATCTATAATGTACAAACGAACCAGATGGTGTACACCTAGGACAAACAATATTCTAAGCTTTACCCCAATTAAAAAAAAAATTTAAAACCAAGAAGAAATAATGAGACATAAACTTATGGGGCTTTCTCCATGCACATTCCAATGTAATTTACAAACTAGGAACACGACTTCCAGAAAGGCTCTGCTGCCCTAGTACCCAGATATGGGAATGGAGATATGCTGCCTGCTTGAGGCCACTTCCCACAACAGCAGATTTAAACCCATTGCTAAAGGTCACTAAATATTCACCAAACTTGCAGTTCGCTAAAAGACACCTGCTTTCTAAAAAAATTCTGGAGTGGAAAATCGACCAAAAATTTCAAAAGAGGGCAACCTTCCAAGAACACAATTTCAAGAGTTCTATTGTACTCCCAATTGTTTCCTTTTTTTTTAACAGAAAAGAAAACGGTGGAGAAAAATGATGAGTTTTACGAATTTTCAAAGACATGCAAACCCAAATTACAAAAACCTATCAGCTCACAGCAGCCAGAAGGGCCATTAGCATAAATGCTGCAAACAATATATGCTGAAGCGATTGTGGAGAAATGCGTACCCTCGATTCTAAGGGGGACGTGGTAAGAGCCACTAATGAAAACACAAAGAAGGTGCTTTGAAAAGGGAAACACGGTGCTACCAGTCAATCAATCACACCCACTGCTGGGCCTATCACCTGAGAAAAAATGAGAATCGAAAAGTCACAGCCTGGCAATCCTGCACTCCAACAATATTTACCATAGCCAGCACTTGGAAGCAATGAAAATGTCCATCAACCGAGGAATGCACAAAGTAGAAGTGGTCCACGTACACAGTGGAAAATTACTCCAATAAAAAATAAAAATTAAATGTAAAAATCCAACAAAAGTAAGGAGACATCAGCTTGTGTGGGTTTGTCCGGGCACACTCCACTCTAATTTATAACCGAGAAACACCACAGGCCGCAAGGGCTTTTCCCTAGTTACCAGGGTGGGGGACATAGAAAGGCTGCCGCCCTCTGGCACTTACCTGCAAAAGCAGCTTTAAAGCCTGTGCTAATGGTCACTTCATAGGAACAAGTACTGCAGAACTGTAAATGAAACAGGCCCTCAAAATGTCTTGAGGGAGGTAAAGGCCAAAACATTTCAAAATGTGACACATACTTAAAGAGAACACTTTGAAGAACTAAGGGGTAATCACAGCTTGAAAAATAGCAAAGGACATGCCTTAAAGCTCAATTTCAACAGATTATGTGGCACATTCGAATTCAACCACAGAGAGGTATCAGCTCACACTTGTCAGAATAACCATCAGCAAGAAAACTACAAACAATAAATGCTGAAAGTGTTGTGGAGAAATGCATACCCTCAACTTCAAAGGGGACGTAACTTGGAAAGGGCCACGAATGAGAACAGAATGGAGGTGCCTTAAAAAGGTAAACATTGAGCTACTATATGATCCAGCAGGCCCACTCCTCGACGTAAAACCTAAGAAGAGAGAATTGGAAAGACACAGGCAGGCAAATCTGCACTGCACAGTATTACAATAGCCAAGATATGGAAGTAACCAAAAAGTCCACCAACAGATGGATGGACAAAGAAGAACTCCTCCATGTACAGATGGAATATTCGCTAGTGAAAAAAATGAAACAATGCCGTTTGCAGCACCATAGATGAGTCTAGACGTAATCACGCCACGTGTAGTAAGTGAGAAAGCAAAAGACACATATCCTATCATATCACTTTTAAGAGTTACTTAAAAATTGATACCAATGAAGATATTTCCACAGAGAAAGGCAATCACAGATTCATTAAAAAACTTATGGTTCACCAAATAGAAAGGGATGAGGATTGGATACATTGCCACATTGGGGTTAACAGAGATATACAAACCATGTGAAATATATAACCACCAAAGACGTACGGAAGACCAGGAGAAGACTACTCAACATTGTGTCATAACCTACATGGGAAAAGGATGCGAGGAACAATAGATACATGTATATGTGTGAAAGAACCACATCTTGCACACCTAGAACAAACAAACCATTGTAATCATATTTACTGGGATAAAAAATTAAAAAGTAAACTACAAATATGAACAAGAAGTAATGAGACATAAACTTAAAGGGCTTTTCCCTGGCACATTCCATTCTAATTTACAACCTACAACACCACTTCCATTAAGGCTCTGTTTCCCTAGTAACCAAATATGGTAAAGGGGAAATGCTGCCACCTTGTGGCCGTTTCCTGCAAGAACAGCTTTAAACTCACAGCTAATGGTCACTTAACATTCCCAAGGACTCAGGGCTGTAAAGGACACCTGCCCTAAAAAATTGTGCTGAAGGAGGGAATGGACAAAACAATTCAAAACAGGCAAATGTTTCAAGAAGAGAGTATGAAGAGTTAAGTTTTACTCACGCTCTTTTAAAAAAAAAGGAAAATGGATAAAAGCTCAACCTCAGGGAGTGTTAGACCCATGCAATCTAATCTACAAAAAGTTTCAACTTACACCAGTCGACTGAACATGAGCAAAAAGTCTACAAACAATAAATGCTGAAGGGGTTTTAGGGAACTCTGTACACTCTACCTGCTGGTGAGACGTGAAGGGGTAACAGCCAATAATGAGAACAGAAAGGAGCTGTGTTTAAAAGTAAAACTGCAGGCACCATTCAATGCAGCAGGCGCACCATTGGACCTCTCACCTGAGAAGACAAGAATCGAGAAGACACAGGCCGCAAAAGCTGCAGTGCAGCCTTATTCACAATAGCCAAGACAGTGGAGCAATCAAAATGTCCAACAACAGGTGAATGGATAAAGAAGAAGTGGTCCATGTACACAATGGAATAATAGCCATGGAAAACAATGAACCACTGCTCTCTGAGGCACCACAAATGAGTCTGGAGATAATCACGAAACATGAGGTAAGTCGGAAAGCAAAAGACCTATATTCTATGATATCACTTATAGGCGTTATCTAATAACTGACACAAAGGAACATATTTCCACAGAGAAAGACACTCACAGACTTAGAAAACAAACTATGCTCATCTAAAAGGAAAGGTGGGGGGAATGGATAAATTAAGATTAGTGTTACTATATGTATACAAACACATATTATATCCATATCTCAAAAAGACCAACCATATAGCAAGGGAGGTCTGCGGAACCGTCAGTAACATTTTACATGGGAAGAGGATCTGTACTTGAATAGACATCTATAATGTACAAACGAACCAGATGGTGTACACCTAGGACAAACAATATTCTAAGCTTTACCCCAATTAAAAAAAAAATTTAAAACCAAGAAGAAATAATGAGACATAAACTTATGGGGCTTTCTCCATGCACATTCCAATGTAATTTACAAACTAGGAACACGACTTCCAGAAAGGCTCTGCTGCCCTAGTACCCAGATATGGGAATGGAGATATGCTGCCTGCTTGAGGCCACTTCCCACAACAGCAGATTTAAACCCATTGCTAAAGGTCACTAAATATTCACCAAACTTGCAGTTCGCTAAAAGACACCTGCTTTCTAAAAAAATTCTGGAGTGGAAAATCGACCAAAAATTTCAAAAGAGGGCAACCTTCCAAGAACACAATTTCAAGAGTTCTATTGTACTCCCAATTGTTTCCTTTTTTTAACAGAAAAGAAAACGGTGGAGAAAAATGATGAGGTTTACGAATTTTCAAAGACATGCAAACCCAAATTACAAAAACCTATCAGCTCACAGCAGCCAGAAGGGCCATTAGCATAAATGCTGCAAACAATATATGCTGAAGCGATTGTGGAGAAATGCGTACCCTCGATTCTAAGGGGGACGTGGTAAGAGCCACTAATGAAAACACAAAGAAGGTGCTTTGAAAAGGGAAACACGGTGCTACCAGTCAATCAATCACACCCACTGCTGGGCCTATCACCTGAGAAAAAATGAGAATCGAAAAGTTACAGCCTGGCAATCCTGCACTCCAACAATATTTACCATAGCCAGCACTTGGAAGCAATGAAAATGTCCATCAACCGAGGAATGCACAAAGTAGAAGTGGTCCACGTACACAGTGGAAAATTACTCCAATAAAAAATAAAAATTAAATGTAAAAATCCAACAAAAGTAAGGAGACATCAGCTTGTGTGGGTTTGTCCGGGCACACTCCACTCTAATTTATAACCGAGAAACACCACAGGCCGCAAGGGCTTTTCCCTAGTTACCAGGGTGGGGGACATAGAAAGGCTGCCGCCCTCTGGCACTTACCTGCAAAAGCAGCTTTAAAGCCTGTGCTAATGGTCACTTCATAGGAACAAGTACTGCAGAACTGTAAATGAAACAGGCCCTCAAAATGTCTTGAGGGAGGTAAAGGCCAAAACATTTCAAAATGTGACACATACTTAAAGAGAACACTTTGAAGAACTAAGGGGTAATCACAGCTTGAAAAATAGCAAAGGACATGCCTTAAAGCTCAATTTCAACAGATTATGTGGCACATTCGAATTCAACCACAGAGAGGTATCAGCTCACACTTGTCAGAATAACCATCAGCAAGAAAACTACAAACAATAAATGCTGAAAGTGTTGTGGAGAAATGCATACCCTCAACTTCAAAGGGGACGTAACTTGGAAAGGGCCACGAATGAGAACAGAATGGAGGTGCCTTAAAAAGGTAAACATTGAGCTACTATATGATCCAGCAGGCCCACTCCTCGACGTAAAACCTAAGAAGAGAGAATTGGAAAGACACAGGCAGGCAAATCTGCACTGCACAGTATTACAATAGCCAAGATATGGAAGTAACCAAAAAGTCCACCAACAGATGGATGGACAAAGAAGAACTCCTCCATGTACAGATGGAATATTCGCTAGTGAAAAAAATGAAACAATGCCGTTTGCAGCACCATAGATGAGTCTAGACGTAATCACGCCACGTGTAGTAAGTGAGAAAGCAAAAGACACATATCCTATCATATCACTTTTAAGAGTTACTTAAAAATTGATACCAATGAAGATATTTCCACAGAGAAAGGCAATCACAGATTCATTAAAAAACTTATGGTTCACCAAATAGAAAGGGATGAGGATTGGATACATTGCCACATTGGGGTTAACAGAGATATACAAACCATGTGAAATATATAACCACCAAAGACGTACGGAAGACCAGGAGAAGACTACTCAACATTGTGTCATAACCTACATGGGAAAAGGATGCGAGGAACAATAGATACATGTATATGTGTGAAAGAACCACATCTTGCACACCTAGAACAAACAAACCATTGTAATCATATTTACTGGGATAAAAAATTAAAAAGTAAACTACAAATATGAACAAGAAGTAATGAGACATAAACTTAAAGGGCTTTTCCCTGGCACATTCCATTCTAATTTACAACCTACAACACCACTTCCATTAAGGCTCTGTTTCCCTAGTAACCAAATATGGTAAAGGGGAAATGCTGCCACCTTGTGGCCGTTTCCTGCAAGAACAGCTTTAAACTCACAGCGAATGGTCACTTAACATTCCCAAGGACTCAGGGCTGTAAAGGACACCTGCCCTAAAAAATTGTGCTGAAGGAGGGAATGGACAAAACAATTCAAAACAGGCAAATGTTTCAAGAAGAGAGTATGAAGAGTTAAGTTTTACTCACGCTCTTTTAAAAAAAAAGGAAAATGGATAAAAGCTCAACCTCAGGGAGTGTTAGACCCATGCAATCTAATCTACAAAAAGTTTCAACTTACACCAGTCGACTGAACATGAGCAAAAAGTCTACAAACAATAAATGCTGAAGGGGTTTTAGGGAACTCTGTACACTCTACCTGCTGGTGAGACGTGAAGGGGTAACAGCCAATAATGAGAACAGAAAGGAGCTGTGTTTAAAAGTAAAACTGCAGGCACCATTCAATGCAGCAGGCGCACCATTGGACCTCTCACCTGAGAAGACAAGAATCGAGAAGACACAGGCCGCAAAAGCTGCAGTGCAGCCTTATTCACAATAGCCAAGACAGTGGAGCAATCAAAATGTCCAACAACAGGTGAATGGATAAAGAAGAAGTGGTCCATGTACACAATGGAATAATAGCCATGGAAAACAATGAACCACTGCTCTCTGAGGCACCACAAATGAGTCTGGAGATAATCACGAAACATGAGGTAAGTCGGAAAGCAAAAGACCTATATTCTATGATATCACTTATAGGCGTTATCTAATAACTGACACAAAGGAACATATTTCCACAGAGAAAGACACTCACAGACTTAGAAAACAAACTATGCTCATCTAAAAGGAAAGGTGGGGGGAATGGATAAATTAAGATTAGTGTTACTATATGTATACAAACACATATTATATACATATCTCAAAAAGACCAACCATATAGCAAGGGAGGTCTGTGGAACCCTCAGTAACATTTTACATGGGAAGAGGATCTGTACTTGAATAGACATCTATAATGTACAAACGAACCAGATGGTGTACACCTAGGACAAACAATATTCTAAGCTTTACCCCAATTAAAAAAAAAATTTAAAACCAAGAAGAAATAATGAGACATAAACTTATGGGGCTTTCTCCATGCACATTCCAATGTAATTTACAAACTAGGAACACGACTTCCAGAAAGGCTCTGCTGCCCTAGTACCCAGATATGGGAATGGAGATATGCTGCCTGCTTGAGGCCACTTCCCACAACAGCAGATTTAAACCCATTGCTAAAGGTCACTAAATATTCACCAAACTTGCAGTTCGCTAAAAGACACCTGCTTTCTAAAAAAATTCTGGGGTGGAAAATCGACCAAAAATTTCAAAAGAGGGCAACCTTCCAAGAACACAATTTCAAGAGTTCTATTGTACTCCCAATTGTTTCCTTTTTTTAACAGAAAAGAAAACGGTGGAGAAAAATGATGAGTTTTACGAATTTTCAAAGACATGCAAACCCAAATTACAAAAACCTATCAGCTCACAGCAGCCAGAAGGGCCATTAGCATAAATGCTGCAAACAATAAATGCTGAAGCGATTGTGGAGAAATGCATACCGTCGATTCTAAGGGGGACGTGGTAAGAGCCACTAATGAAAACACAAAGAAGTTGCTTTGAAAAGGGTAACACGGTGCTACCAGTCAATCAATCACACCCACTGCTGGGCCTATCACCTGAGAAAATGAGAATCAAAAAGTCACAGGCTGGCAATCCTGCACTCCAACAATATTTACCATAGCCAACACTTGGAAGCAATGAAAATGTCCATCAACCGAGGAATGCACAAAGTAGAAGTGGTCCACGTACACAGTGGAAAATTAGTCCAATAAAAAATAAAAATTAAAATTAAAAATCCAACAAAACTAATGAGACATCAGCTTGTGTGGGTTTGTCCGGGCACACTCCACTCTAATTTATAACCGAGAAACACCACAGGCCACAAGGGCTTTTCCCTATTTACCAGGGTGGGGGACATAGAAAGGCTGCCGCCCTCTGGCAGTTACCTGCAAAAGCAGCTTTAAAGCCTGTGCTAATGGTCACTTCATAGGAACAAGTACTGCAGAACTGTAAATGAAACAGGCCCTCAAAATGTCTTGAGGGAGGTAAAGGCCAAAATATTTCAAAATGTGACACATACTTAAAGAGAACACTTTGAAGAACTAAGGGGTAATCACAGCTTGAAAAATAGAAAAGGACATGCCTTAAAGCTCAATTTCAACCGATTATGTGGCACATTCGAATTCAACCACAGAGAGGTATCAGCTCACTCTTGTCAGAATAACCATCAGCAAGAAAACTACAAACAATAAATGCTGAAGGTGTTGTGGAGAAATGCATACCCTCAACATCAAAGGGGACGTAACTTGGAAAGGGCCACGAATGAGAACAGAATGGAGGTGCCTTAAAAAGGTAAACATTGAGCTACCATATGATCCAGCAGGCCCACTCCTCGACGTATAACCTAAGAAGAGAGAATTGGAAAGACACAGGCAGGCAAATCTGCACTGCACAGTATTACAATAGCCAAGATATGGAAGTAACCAAAATGTCCACCAACAGATGGATGGACAAAGAAGAACTCCTCCATGTACAGATGGAATATTCGCTAGTGAAAAAAATGAAACAATGCTATTTGAAGCACCATAGATGAGTCTAGACGTAATCACGCCACGTGTAGTAAGTGAGAAAGCAAAAGGCACATATCCTATCATATCACTTTTAAGAGTTACTTAAAAATTGATACCAATGAAGATATTTCCACAGAGAAAGGCAATCACAGATTCATTAAAAAACTTATGGTTCACCAAATAGAAAGGGATGAGGATTGGATACATTGCCACATTGGGGTTAACAGAGATATACAAACCATGTGAAATATATAATCACCAAAGACGTACGGAAGACCAGGAGAAGACTACTCAACATTGTGTCATAACCTACATGGGAAAAGGATGCGAGGAAGAATAGATACATGTATATGTGTGAAAGAACCACATCTTGCACACCTAGAACAAACAAACCATTGTAATCATATTTACTGGGATAAAAAATAAAAAGTAAACTACAAATATGAACAAGAAGTAATGAGACATAAACTTAAAGGGCTTTTCCCTGGCACATTCCATTCTAATTTACAACCTACAACACCACTTCCATTAAGGCTCTGTTTCCCTAGTAACCAAATATGGTAAAGGGGAAATGCTGCCACCTTGTGGCCGTTTCCTGCAAGAACAGCTTTAAACTCACAGCTAATGGTCACGTAACATTCCCAAGGACTCAGGGCTGTAAAGGACACCTGCCCTAAAAAATTGTGCTGAAGGAGGGAATGGACAAAACAATTCAAAACAGGCAAATGTTTCAAGAAGAGAGTATGAAGAGTTAAGTTTTACTCACGCTCTTTTAAAAAAAAAGGAAAATGGATAAAAGCTCAACCTCAGGGAGTGTTAGACCCATGCAATCTAATCTACAAAAAGTTTCAACTTACACCAGTTGACTTACCATCAGCAAAAAGTCAACAAACAATAAATGCTGAAGGGGTTTTAGAGAACTGTGTACACTCTACCTGCTGGTGAGACGTGAAGGAGTAACAGCCAATAATGAGAACAGAAAGGAGCTGTGTTTAAAAGTAAAACTGCAGGCACCATTCAATGCAGCAGGCGCACCATTGGACCTCTCACCTGAGAAGACAAGAATCGAGAAGACACAGGCCACAAAAGCTGCAGTGCAGCCTTATTCACAATAGCCAAGACAGTGGAGCAATCAAAATGTCCAACAACAGGTGAATGGATAAAGAAGTGGTCCATGTACACAATGGAATAATAGCCATGGAAAACAATGAACCACTGCTCTCTGAGGCACCACAAATGAGTCTGGAGATAATCACGAAACATGAGGTAAGTCGGAAAGCAAAAGACCTATATTCTATGATATCACTTATAGGCGTTATCTAATAACTGACACAAAGGAACATATTTCCACAGAGAAAGACACTCACAGACTTAGAAAACAAACTATGCTCATCTAAAAGGAAAGGTGGGGGGAATGGATAAATTAAGATTAGTGTTACTATATGTATACAAACACATATTATATCCATATCTCAAAAAGACCAACCATATAGCAAGGGAGGTCTGCGGAACCGACAGTAACATTTTACATGGGAAGAGGATCTGTACTTGAATAGACATATATAATGTACAAACGAACCAGATTGTGTACACCTAGGACAAACAATATTCTCAGCTTTACCCCAATTAAAAACAACTTTAAAACCAAGAAGAAATAATGAGACATATACTTATGGGGCTTTCTCCATGCACATTCCAATGTAATTTACAAACTAGGAACACGACTTCCAGAAAGGCTCTGCTGCCCTAGTACCCAGATATGGGAATGGAGATATGCTGCCTGCCTGAGGCCACTTCCCACAACAGCAGCTTTAAACCCATTGCTAAAGGTCACTAAATATTCACCAAACTTGCAGTTCGGTAAAAGACACCTGCTTTCTAAAAAAATTCTGGAGTGGAAAATCGACCAAAAATTTCAAAAGAGGGCAACCTTCCAAGAACACAATTTCAAGAGTTCTATTGTACTCCCAATTGTTTCCTTTTTTTTAACAGAAAAGAAAACGGTGGAGAAAAATGATGAGTTTTACGAATTTTCAAAGACATGCAAACCCAAATTACAAAAACCTATCAGCTCACAGCAGCCAGAAGGGCCATTAGCATAAATGCTGCAAACAATATATGCTGAAGCGATTGTGGAGAAATGCGTACCCTCGATTCTAAGGGGGACGTGGTAAGAGCCACTAATGAAAACACAAAGAAAGTGCTTTGAAAAGGGAAACACGGTGCTACCAGTCAATCAATTACACCCACTGCTGGGCCTATCACCTGAGAAAATGAGAATCGAAAAGTCACAGCCTGGCAATCCTGCACTCCAACAATATTTACCATAGCCAACACTTGGAAGCAATGAAAATGTCCATCAACCGAGGAATGCACAAAGTAGAAGTGGTCCACGTACACAGTGGAAAATTACTCCAATAAAAAATAAAAATTAAATGTAAAAATCCAACAAAAGTAAGGAGACATCAGCTTGTGTGGGTTTGTCCGGGCACACTCCACTCTAATTTATAACCGAGAAACACCACAGGCCGCAAGGGCTTTTCCCTAGTTACCAGGGTGGGGGACATAGAAAGGCTGCCGCCCTCTGGCAGTTACCTGCAAAAGCAGCTTTAAAGCCTGTGCTAATGGTCACTTCATAGGAACAAGTACTGCAGAATTGTAAATGAAACAGGCCCTCAAAATGTCTTGAGGGAGGTAAAGGCCAAAACATTTCAAAATGTGACACATACTTAAAGAGAACACTTTGAAGAACTAAGGGGTAATCACAGCTTGAAAAATAGAAAAGGACATGCCTTAAAGCTCAATTTCAACAGATTATGTGGCACATTCGAATTCAACCACAGAGAGGTATCAGCTCACACTTGTCAGAATAACCATCAGCAAGAAAACTACAAACAATAAATGCTGAAAGTGTTGTGGAGAAATGCATACCCTCAACTTCAAAGGGGACGTAACTTGGAAAGGGCCACGAATGAGAACAGAATGGAGGTGCCTTAAAAAGGTAAACATTGAGCTACTATATGATCCAGCAGGCCCACTCCTCGACGTATAACCTAAGAAGAGAGAATTGGAAAGACACAGGCAGGCAAATCTGCACTGCACAGTATTACAATAGCCAAGATATGGAAGTAACCAAAAAGTCCACCAACAGATGGAGGGACAAAGAAGAACTCCTCCATGTACAGATGGAATATTCGCTAGTGAAAAAAATGAAACAATGCCGTTTGCAGCACCATAGATGAGTCTAGACGTAATCACGCCACGTGTAGTAAGTGAGAAAGCAGAAGACACATATCCTATCATATCACTTTTAAGAGTTACTTAAAAATTGATACCAATGAAGATATTTCCACAGAGAAAGGCAATCACAGATTCATTAAAAAACTTATGGTTCACCAAATAGAAAGGGATGAGGATTGGATACACTGCCACTTTGGGGTTAACAGAGATATACAAACCATGTGAAATATATAACCACCAAAGACGTACGGAAGACCAGGAGAAGACTACTCAACATTGTGTCATAACCTACATGGGAAAAGGATGCGAGGAACAATAGATACATGTATATGTGTGAAAGAACCACATCTTGCACACCTAGAACAAACAAACCATTGTAATCATATTTACTGGGATAAAAAATAAAAAGTAAACTACAAATATGAACAAGAAGTAATGAGACATAAACTTAAAGGGCTTTTCCCTGGCACATTCCATTCTAATTTACAACCTACAACACCACTTCCATTAAGGCTCTGTTTCCCTAGTAACCAAATATGGTAAAGGGGAAATGCTGCCACCTTGTGGCCGTTTCCTGCAAGAACAGCTTTAAACTCACAGCGAATGGTCACTTAACATTCCCAAGGACTCAGGGCTGTAAAGGACACCTGCCCTAAAAAATTGTGCTGAAGGAGGGAATGGACAAAACAATTCAAAACAGGCAAATGTTTCAAGAAGAGAGTATGAAGAGTTAAGTTTTACTCACGTTCTTTTAAAAAAAAGGAAAATGGATAAAAGCTCAACCTCAGGGAGTGTTAGACCCATGCAATCTAATCTACAAAAAGTTTCAACTTACACCAGTCGACTGACCATGAGCAAAAAGTCTACAAACAATAAATGCTGAAGGGGTTTTAGGGAACTGTGTATCCTCTACCTGCTGGTGAGACGTAAAGGGGTAACAGCCAATAATGAGAACAGAAAGGAGCTGTGTTTAAAAGTAAAAATGGAGGTACCATTCAATCCAGCAGGCGCACCAATGGACCTCTCACTTGAGAAGACAAGAATCGAGAAGACACAGGCCACAAAAGCTGCAGTGCAGCCTTATTCACAATAGCCAAGACAGTGAAGCAATCAAAATGTCCAACAACCAGTAAATGGTTAAAGAAGAAGTGGTCCATGTACACAATGGAATAATAGCCATGGAAAACAATGAACCACTGCTCTCTGAGGCACCACAAATGAGTCTGGAGATAATCACGAAACATGAGGTAAGTCGGAAAGCAAAAGACCTATATTCTATGATATCACTTATAGGCGTTATCTAATAACTGACACAAAGGAACATATTTCCACAGAGAAAGACACTCACAGACTTAGAAAACAAACTATGCTCATCTAAAAGGAAAGGTGGGGGGAATGGATAAATTAAGATTAGTGTTACTATATGTATGCAAACACATATTATATACTTATCTCAAGAAGACCAAGCATATAACAAGGGAGGTCTGCGGAACCCTCAGTAACATTTTACATGGGAAGAGTATCTGTACTTGAATAGACATATATAATGTACAAACGAACCAGATTGTGTACACCTAGGACAAACAATATTCTAAGCTTTACCCCAATTTAAAAAAATTTTAAAACCAAGAAGAAATAATGAGACATAAACTTATGGGGCTTTCTCCATGCACATTCCAATGTAATTTACAAACTAGGAACACGACTTCCAGAAAGGCTCTGCTGCCCTAGTACCCAGATATGGGAATGGAGATATGCTGCCTGCTTGAGGCCACTTCCTACAACAGCAGCTTTAAACCCATTGCTAAAGGTCACAAAATATTCACCAAACTTGCAGTTCGGTAAAAGACACCTGCTTTCTAAAAAAATTCTGGGGTGGAAAATCGACCAAAAATTTCAAAAGAGGGCAACCTTCCAAGAACACAATTTCAAGAGTTCTATTGTACTCCCAATTGTTTCCTTTTTTTTAACAGAAAAGAAAACGGTGGAAAAAAATGATGAGTTTTACGAATTTTCAAAGACATGCAAACCCAAATTACAAAAACCTATCAGCTCACAGCAGCCAGAAGGGCCATTAGCATAAATGCTGCAAACAATAAATGCTGAAGCGATTGTGGAGAAATGCGTACCCTCGATTCTAAGGGGGACGTGGTAAGAGCCACTAATGAAAACACAAAGAAGGTGCTTTGAAAAGGGTAACACGGTGCTACCAGTCAATCAATCACACCCACTGCTGGGCCTATCACCTGAGAAAATGAGAATCGAAAAGTCTCAGGCTGGCAATCCTGCACTCCAACAATATTTACCATAGCCAACACTTGGAAGCAATGAAAATGTCCATCAACCGAGGAATGCACAAAGTAGAAGTGGTCCACGTACACAGTGGAAAATTATTCCAATAAAAAATAATAATTAAATGTAAAAATCTAACAAAAGTAAGGAGACATCAGCTTGTGTGGGTTTGTCCGGGCACACTCCACTCTAATTTATAACCGAGAAACACCACAGGCCGCAAGGGCTTTTCCCTAGTTACCAGGGTGGGGGACATAGAAAGGCTGCCGCCCTCTGGCAGTTACCTGCAAAAGCAGCTTTTAAGCCTGTGTTAATGGTCACTTCATAGGAACAAGTACTGCAGAACTGTAAATGAAACAGGCCCTCAAAATGTCTTGAGGGAGGTAAAGGCCAAAACATTTCAAAATATGACACATACTTAAAGAGAACACTTTGAAGAACTAAGGGGTAATCACAGCTTGAAAAATAGAAAAGGACATGCCTTAAAGCTCAATTTCAACAGATTATGTGGCACATTCGAATTCAACCACAGAGAGGTATCAGCTCACACTTGTCAGAATAAACATCAGCAAGAAAACTACAAACAATAAATGCTGAAAGTGTTGTGGAGAAATGCATACCCTCAACTTCAAAGGGGACGTAACTTGGAAAGGGCCACGAATGAGAACAGAATGGAGGTGCCTTAAAAAGGTAAACATTGAGCTACTATATGATCCAGCAGGCCCACTCCTCGACGTAAAACCTAAGAAGAGAGAATTGGAAAGACACAGGCAGGCAAATCTGCACTGCACAGTATTACAATAGCCAAGATATGGAAGTAACCAAAAAGTCCACCAACAGATGGATGGACAAAGAAGAACTCCTCCATGTACAGATGGAATATTCGCTAGTGAAAAAAATGAAACAATGCCGTTTGCAGCACCATAGATGAGTCTAGACGTAATCACGCCACGTGTAGTAAGTGAGAAAGCAAACGACACATATCCTATCATATCACTTTTAAGAGTTACTTAAAAATTGATACCAATGAAGATATTTCCACAGAGAAAGGCAATCACAGATTCATTAAAAAACTTATGGTTCACCAAATAGAAAGGGATGAGGATTGGATACATTGCCACATTGGGGTTAACAGAGATATACAAACCATGTGAAATATATAACCACCAAAGACGTACGGAAGACCAGGAGAAGACTACTCAACATTGTGTCATAACCTACATGGGAAAAGGATGCGAGGAAGAACAGATACATGTATATGTGTGAAAGAACCACATCTTGCACACCTAGAACAAACAAACCATTGTAATCATATTTACTGGGATAAAAAATAAAAAGTAAACTACAAATATGAACAAGAAGTAATGAGACATAAACTTAAAGGGCTTTTCCCTGGCACATTCCATTCTAATTTACAACCTACAACACCACTTCCATTAAGGCTCTGTTTCCCTAGTAACCAAATATGGTAAAGGGGAAATGCTGCCACCTTGTGGCCGTTTCCTGCAAGAACAGCTTTAAACTCACAGCTAATGGTCACTTAACATTCCCAAGGACTCAGGGCTGTAAAGGACACCTGCCCTAAAAAATTGTGCTGAAGGAGGGAATGGACAAAACAATTCAAAACAGGCAAATGTTTCAAGAAGAGAGTATGAAGAGTTAAGTTTTACTCCCGCTCTTTTAAAAAAAAGGAAAATGGATAAAAGCTCAACCTCAGGGAGTGTTAGACCCATGCAATCTAATCTACAAAAAGTTTCAACTTACACCAGTCGACTGACCATGAGCAAAAAGTCTACAAACAATAAATGCTGAAGGGGTTTTAGGGAACTGTGTACCCTCTACCTGCTGGTGAGACGTAAAGGGGTAACAGCCAATAATGAGAACAGAAAGGAGCTGTGTTTAAAAGTAAAAATGGAGGTACCATTCAATCCAGCAGGCGCACCAATGGACCTCTCACTTGAGAAGACAAGAATCGAGAAGACACAGGCCGCAAAAGCTGCAGTGCAGCCTTATTCACAATAGCCAAGACAGTGAAGCAATCAAAATGTCCAACAACCGGTAAATGGATAAAGAAGAAGTGGTCCATGTACACAATGGAATAATAGCCATGGAAAACAATGAACCACTGCTCTCTGAGGCACCACAAATGAGTCTGGAGATAATCACGAAACATGAGGTAAGTCGGAAAGCAAAACACCTATATTCTATGATATCACTTATAGGCGTTATCTAATAACTGACACAAAGGAACATATTTCCACAGAGAAAGACACTCACAGACTTAGAAAACAAACTATGCTCATCTAAAAGGAAAGGTGGGGGGAATAGATAAATTAAGATTAGTGTTACTATATGTATACAAACACATATTATATACATATCTCAAAAAGACCAACCATATAGCAAGGGAGGTCTGCGGAACCCTCAGTAACATTTTACATGGGAAGAGGATCTGTACTTGAATAGACATATATAATGTACAAACGAACCAGATGGTGTACACCTAGGACAAACAATATTCTAAGCTTTACCCCAATTTAAAAAAATTTTAAAACCAAGAAGAAATAATGAGATATAAACTTATGGGGCTTTCTTCATGCACATTCCAATGTAATTTACAAACTAGGAACACGACTTCCAGAAAGGCTCTGCTGCCCTAGTACCCACATATTGGAATGGAGACATGCTTCCTGCTTGAGGCCACTTCCTACAACAGCAGCTTTAAACCCATTGCTAAAGGTCACTAAATATTCACCAAACTTGCAGATCGCTAAAAGACACCTGCTTTCTAAAAAAATTCTGGGGTGGAAAATCGACCAAAAATTTCAAAAGAGGGCAACCTTCCAAGAACACAATTTCAAGAGTTCTATTGTACTCCCAATTGTTTCCTTTTTTTAACAGAAAAGAAAACGGTGGAGAAAAATGATGAGTTTTACGAATTTTCAAAGACATGCAAACCCAAATTACAAAAACCTATCAGCTCACAGCAGCCAGAAGGGCCATTAGCATAAATGCTGCAAACAATAAATGCTGAAGCGATTGTGGAGAAATGCATACCGTCGATTCTAAGGGGGACGTGGTAAGAGCCACTAATGAAAACACAAAGAAGTTGCTTTGAAAAGGGTAACACGGTGCTACCAGTCAATCAATCACACACACTGCTGGGCCTATCACCTGAGAAAATGAGAATCAAAAAGTCACAGGCTGGCAATCCTGCACTCCAACAATATTTACCATAGCCAACACTTGGAAGCAATGAAAATGTCCATCAACCGATTAATGCACAAAGTAGAAGTGGTCCACGTACACAGTGGAAAATTACTCCAATAAAAAATAAAAATTAAATTTAAAAATCCAACAAAAGTAATGAGACATCAGCTTGTGTGGGTTTGTCCGGGCACACTCCACTCTAATTTATAACCGAGAAACACCACAGGCCACAAGGGCTTTTCCCTATTTACCAGGGTGGGGGACATAGAAAGGCTGCCGCCCTCTGGCAGTTACCTGCAAAAGCCTCTTTAAAGCCTGTGCTAATGGTCACTTCATAGGAACAAGTACTGCAGAACTGTAAATGAAACAGGCCCTCAAAATGTCTTGAGGGAGGTAAAGGCCAAAATATTTCAAAATGTGACACATACTTAAAGAGAACACTTTGAAGAACTAAGGGGTTATCACAGCTTGAAAAATAGAAAAGGACATGCCTTAAAGCTCAATTTCAACAGATTATGTGGCACATTCGAATTCAACCACAGAGAGGTATCAGCTCACTCTTGTCAGAATAACCATCAGCAAGAAAACTACAAACAATAAATGCTGAAGGTGTTGTGGAGAAATGCATACCCTCAACATCAAAGGGGACGTAACTTGGAAAGGGCCACGAATGAGAACAGAATGGAGGTGCCTTAAAAAGGTAAACATTGAGCTACCATATGATCCAGCAGGCCCACTCCTCGACGTATAACCTAAGAAGAGAGAATTGGAAAGACACAGGCAGGCAAATCTGCACTGCACAGTATTACAATAGCCAAGATATGGAAGTAACCAAAATGTCCACCAACAGATGGATGGACAAAGAAGAACTCCTCCATGTACAGATGGAATATTCGCTAGTGAAAAAAATGAAACAATGCTATTTGAAGCACCATAGATGAGTCTAGACGTAATCACGCCACGTGTAGTAAGTGAGAAAGCAAAAGGCACATATCCTATCATATCACTTTTAAGAGTTACTTAAAAATTGATACCAATGAAGATATTTCCACAGAGAAAGGCAATCACAGATTCATTAAAAAACTTATGGTTCACCAAATAGAAAGGGATGAGGATTGGATACATTGCCACATTGGGGTTAACAGAGATATACAAACCATGTGAAATATATAATCACCAAAGACGTACGGAAGACCAGGAGAAGACTACTCAACATTGTGTCATAACCTACATGGGAAAAGGATGCGAGGAAGAATAGATACATGTGTATGTGTGAAAGAACCACATCTTGCACACCTAGAACAAACAAACCATTGTAATCATATTTACTGGGATAAAAAATAAAAAGTAAACTACAAATATGAACAAGAAGTAATGAGACATAAACTTAAAGGGCTTTTCCCTGGCACATTCCATTCTAATTTACAACCTACAACACCACTTCCATTAAGGCTCTGTTTCCCTAGTAACCAAATATGGTAAAGGGGAAATGCTGCCACCTTGTGGCCGTTTCCTGCAAGAACAGCTTTAAACTCACAGCTAATGGTCACTTAACATTCCCAAGGACTCAGGGCTGTAAAGGACACCTGCCCTAAAAAATTGTGCTGAAGGAAGGAATGGACAAAAAAATTCAAAACAGGCAAATGTTTCAAGAAGAGAGTATGAAGAGTTAAGTTTTACTCACGTTCTTTTAAAAAAAAGGAAAATGGATAAAAGCTCAACCTCAGGGAGTGTTAGACCCATGCAATCTAATCTACAAAAAGTTTCAACTTACACCAGTTGACTTACCATCAGCAAAAAGTCAACAAACAATAAATGCTGAAGGGGTTTTAGAGAACTGTGTACACTCTACCTGCTGGTGAGACGTGAAGGAGTAACAGCCAATTATGAGAACAGAAAGGAGCTGTGTTTAAAAGTAAAACTGCAGGCACCATTCAATGCAGCAGGCGCACCATTGGACCTCTCACCTGAGAAGACAAGAATCGAGAAGACACAGGCCGCAAAAGCTGCAGTGCAGCCTTATTCACAATAGCCAAGACAGTGGAGCAATCAAAATGTCCAACAACAGGTGAATGGATAAAGAAGTAGTCCATGTACACAATGGAATAATAGCCATGGAAAACAATGAACCACTGCTCTCTGAGGCACCACAAATGAGTCTGGAGATAATCACGAAACATGAGGTAAGTCGGAAAGCAAAAGACCTATATTCTATGATATCACTTATAGGCGTTATCTAATAACTGACACAAAGGAACATATTTCCACAGAGAAAGACACTCACAGACTTAGAAAACAAACTATGCTCATCTAAAAGGAAAGGTGGGGGGAATGGATAAATTAAGATTAGTGTTACTATATGTATACAAACACATATTATATCCATATCTCAAAAAGACCAACCATATAGCAAGGGAGGTCTGCGGAACCGTCAGTAACATTTTACATGGGAAGAGGATCTGTACTTGAATAGACATCTATAATGTACAAACGAACCAGATGGTGTACACCTAGGACAAACAATATTCTAAGCTTTACCCCAATTAAAAAAAAATTTTAAAACCAAGAAGAAATAATGAGACATATACTTATGGGGCTTTCTCCATGCACATTCCAATGTAATTTACAAACTAGGAACACGACTTCCAGAAAGGCTCTGCTGCCCTAGTACCCAGATATGGGAATGGAGATATGCTGCCTGCTTGAGGCCACTTTCCACAACAGCAGATTTAAACCCATTGCTAAAGGTCACTAAATATTCACCAAACTTGCAGTTCGGTAAAAGACACCTGCTTTCTAAAAAAATTCTGGAGTGGAAAATCGACCAAAAATTTCAAAAGAGGGCAACCTTCCAAGAACACAATTTCAAGAGTTCTATTGTACTCCCAATTGTTTCCTTTTTTTTAACAGAAAAGAAAACGGTGGAGAAAAATGATGAGTTTTACGAATTTTCAAAGACATGCAAACCCAAATTACAAAAACCTATCAGCTCACAGCAGCCAGAAGGGCCATTAGCATAAATGCTGCAAACAATATATGCTGAAGCGATTGTGGAGAAATGCGTACCCTCGATTCTAAGGGGGACGTGGTAAGAGCCACTAATGAAAACACAAAGAAGGTGCTTTGAAAAGGGAAACACGGTGCTACCAGTCAATCAATCACACCCACTGCTGGGCCTATCACCTGAGAAAAAATGAGAATCGAAAAGTCACAGCCTGGCAATCCTGCACTCCAACAATATTTACCATAGCCAACACTTGGAAGCAATGAAAATGTCCATCAACCGAGGAATGCACAAAGTAGAAGTGGTCCACGTACACAGTGGAAAATTACTCCAATAAAAAATAAAAATTAAATGTAAAAATCCAACAAAAGTAAGGAGACATCAGCTTGTGTGGGTTTGTCCGGGCACACTCCACTCTAATTTATAACCGAGAAACACCACAGGCCGCAAGGGCTTTTCCCTAGTTACCAGGGTGGGGGACCTAGAAAGGCTGCCGCCCTCTGGCAGTTACCTGCAAAAGCAGCTTTAAAGCCTGTGCTAATGGTCACTTCATAGGAACAAGTACTGCAGAACTGTAAATGAAACAGGCCCTCAAAATGTCTTGAGGGAGGTAAAGGCCAAAACATTTCAAAATGTGACACATACTTAAAGAGAACACTTTGAAGAACTAAGGGGTAATCACAGCTTGAAAAATAGCAAAGGACATGCCTTAAAGCTCAATTTCAACAGATTATGTGGCACATTCGAATTCAACCACAGAGAGGTATCAGCTCACACTTGTCAGAATAACCATCAGCAAGAAAACTACAAACAATAAATGCTGAAAGTGTTGTGGAGAAATGCATACCCTCAACTTCAAAGGGGACGTAACTTGGAAAGGGCCACGAATGAGAACAGAATGGAGGTGCCTTAAAAAGGTAAACATTGAGCTACTATATGATCCAGCAGGCCCACTCCTCGACGTATAACCTAAGAAGAGAGAATTGGAAAGACACAGGCAGGCAAATCTGCACTGCACAGTATTACAATAGCCAAGATATGGAAGTAACCAAAAAGTCCACCAACAGATGGAGGGACAAAGAAGAACTCCTCCATGTACAGATGGAATATTCGCTAGTGAAAAAAATGAAACAATGCCGTTTGCAGCACCATAGATGAGTCTAGACGTAATCACGCCACGTGTAGTAAGTGAGAAAGCAAAAGACACATATCCTATCATATCACTTTTAAGAGTTACTTAAAAATTGATACCAATGAAGATATTTCCACAGAGAAAGGCAATCACAGATTCATTAAAAAACTTATGGTTCACCAAATAGAAAGGGATGAGGATTGGATACATTGCCACATTGGGGTTAACAGAGATATACAAACCATGTGAAATATATAACCACCAAAGACGTACGGAAGACCAGGAGAAGACTACTCAACATTGTGTCATAACCTACATGGGAAAAGGATGCGAGGAACAATAGATACATGTATATGTGTGAAAGAACCACATCTTGCACACCTAGAACAAACAAACCATTGTAATCATATTTACTGGGATAAAAAATTAAAAAGTAAACTACAAATATGAACAAGAAGTAATGAGACATAAACTTAAAGGGCTTTTCCCTGGCACATTCCATTCTAATTTACAACCTACAACACCACTTCCATTAAGGCTCTGTTTCCCTAGTAACCAAATATGGTAAAGGGGAAATGCTGCCACCTTGTGGCCGTTTCCTGCAAGAACAGCTTTAAACTCACAGCGAATGGTCACTTAACATTCCCAAGGACTCAGGGCTGTAAAGGACACCTGCCCTAAAAAATTGTGCTGAAGGAGGGAATGGACAAAACAATTCAAAACAGGCAAATGTTTCAAGAAGAGAGTATGAAGAGTTAAGTTTTACTCACGCTCTTTTAAAAAAAAAGGAAAATGGATAAAAGCTCAACCTCAGGGAGTGTTAGACCCATGCAATCTAATCTACAAAAAGTTTCAACTTACACCAGTCGACTGAACATGAGCAAAAAGTCTACAAACAATAAATGCTGAAGGGGTTTTAGGGAACTCTGTACACTCTACCTGCTGGTGAGACGTGAAGGGGTAACAGCCAATAATGAGAACAGAAAGGAGCTGTGTTTAAAAGTAAAACTGCAGGCACCATTCAATGCAGCAGGCGCACCATTGGACCTCTCACCTGAGAAGACAAGAATCGAGAAGACACAGGCCGCAAAAGCTGCAGTGCAGCCTTATTCACAATAGCCAAGACAGTGGAGCAATCAAAATGTCCAACAACAGGTGAATGGATAAAGAAGAAGTGGTCCATGTACACAATGGAATAATAGCCATGGAAAACAATGAACCACTGCTCTCTGAGGCACCACAAATGAGTCTGGAGATAATCACGAAACATGAGGTAAGTCGGAAAGCAAAAGACCTATATTCTATGATATCACTTATAGGCGTTATCTAATAACTGACACAAAGGAACATATTTCCACAGAGAAAGACACTCACAGACTTAGAAAACAAACTATGCTCATCTAAAAGGAAAGGTGGGGGGAATGGATAAATTAAGATTAGTGTTACTATATGTATACAAACACATATTATATACATATCTCAAAAAGACCAACCATATAGCAAGGGAGGTCTGTGGAACCCTCAGTAACATTTTACATGGGAAGAGGATCTGTACTTGAATAGACATATATAATGTACAAACGAACCAGATGGTGTACACCTAGGACAAACAATATTCTAAGCTTTACTCCAATTAAAAAAAAAATTTAAAACCAAGAAGAAATAATGAGACATAAACTTATGGGGCTTTCTCCATGCACATTCCAATGTAATTTACAAACTAGGAACACGACTTCCAGAAAGGCTCTGCTGCCCTAGTACCCAGATATGGGAATGGAGATATGCTGCCTGCTTGAGGCCACTTCCCACAACAGCAGATTTAAACCCATTGCTAAAGGTCACTAAATATTCACCAAACTTGCAGTTCGCTAAAAGACACCTGCTTTCTAAAAAAATTCTGCGGTGGAAAATCGACCAAAAATTTCAAAAGAGGGCAACCTTCCAAGAACACAATTTCAAGAGTTCTATTGTACTCCCAATTGTTTCCTTTTTTTAACAGAAAAGAAAACGGTGGAGAAAAATGATGAGTTTTACGAATTTTCAAAGACATGCAAACCCAAATTACAAAAACCTATCAGCTCACAGCAGCCAGAAGGGCCATTAGCATAAATGCTGCAAACAATAAATGCTGAAGCGATTGTGGAGAAATGCATACCGTCGATTCTAAGGGGGACGTGGTAAGAGCCACTAATGAAAACACAAAGAAGTTGCTTTGAAAAGGGTAACACGGTGCTACCAGTCAATCAATCACACCCACTGCTGGGCCTATCACCTGAGAAAATGAGAATCAAAAAGTCACAGGCTGGCAATCCTGCACTCCAACAATATTTACCATAGCCAACACTTGGAAGCAATGAAAATGTCCATCAACCGAGGAATGCACAAAGTAGAAGTGGTCCACGTACACAGTGGAAAATTAGTCCAATAAAAAATAAAAATTAAAATTAAAAATCCAACAAAACTAATGAGACATCAGCTTGTGTGGGTTTGTCCGGGCACACTCCACTCTAATTTATAACCGAGAAACACCACAGGCCACAAGGGCTTTTCCCTATTTACCAGGGTGGGGGACATAGAAAGGCTGCCGCCCTCTGGCAGTTACCTGCAAAAGCAGCTTTAAAGCCTGTGCTAATGGTCACTTCATAGGAACAAGTACTGCAGAACTGTAAATGAAACAGGCCCTCAAAATGTCTTGAGGGAGGTAAAGGCCAAAATATTTCAAAATGTGACACATACTTAAAGAGAACACTTTGAAGAACTAAGGGGTAATCACAGCTTGAAAAATAGAAAAGGACATGCCTTAAAGCTCAATTTCAACCGATTATGTGGCACATTCGAATTCAACCACAGAGAGGTATCAGCTCACTCTTGTCAGAATAACCATCAGCAAGAAAACTACAAACAATAAATGCTGAAGGTGTTGTGGAGAAATGCATACCCTCAACATCAAAGGGGACGTAACTTGGAAAGGGCCACGAATGAGAACAGAATGGAGGTGCCTTAAAAAGGTAAACATTGAGCTACCATATGATCCAGCAGGCCCACTCCTCGACGTATAACCTAAGAAGAGAGAATTGGAAAGACACAGGCAGGCAAATCTGCACTGCACAGTATTACAATAGCCAAGATATGGAAGTAACCAAAATGTCCACCAACAGATGGATGGACAAAGAAGAACTCCTCCATGTACAGATGGAATATTCGCTAGTGAAAAAAATGAAACAATGCTATTTGAAGCACCATAGATGAGTCTAGACGTAATCACGCCACGTGTAGTAAGTGAGAAAGCAAAAGGCACATATCCTATCATATCACTTTTAAGAGTTACTTAAAAATTGATACCAATGAAGATATTTCCACAGAGAAAGGCAATCACAGATTCATTAAAAAACTTATGGTTCACCAAATAGAAAGGGATGAGGATTGGATACATTGCCACATTGGGGTTAACAGAGATATACAAACCATGTGAAATATATAATCACCAAAGACGTACGGAAGACCAGGAGAAGACTACTCAACATTGTGTCATAACCTACATGGGAAAAGGATGCGAGGAAGAATAGATACATGTATATGTGTGAAAGAACCACATCTTGCACACCTAGAACAAACAAACCATTGTAATCATATTTACTGGGATAAAAAATAAAAAGTAAACTACAAATATGAACAAGAAGTAATGAGACATAAACTTAAAGGGCTTTTCCCTGGCACATTCCATTCTAATTTACAACCTACAACACCACTTCCATTAAGGCTCTGTTTCCCTAGTAACCAAATATGGTAAAGGGGAAATGCTGCCACCTTGTGGCCGTTTCCTGCAAGAACAGCTTTAAACTCACAGCTAATGGTCACTTAACATTCCCAAGGACTCAGGGCTGTAAAGGACACCTGCCCTAAAAAATTGTGCTGAAGGAGGGAATGGACAAAACAATTCAAAACAGGCAAATGTTTCAAGAAGAGAGTATGAAGAGTTAAGTTTTACTCACGCTCTTTTAAAAAAAAGGAAAATGGATAAAAGCTCAACCTCAGGGAGTGTTAGACCCATGCAATCTAATCTACAAAAAGTTTCAACTTACACCAGTTGACTTACCATCAGCAAAAAGTCAACAAACAATAAATGCTGAAGGGGTTTTAGAGAACTGTGTACACTCTACCTGCTGGTGAGACGTGAAGGAGTAACAGCCAATAATGAGAACAGAAAGGAGCTGTGTTTAAAAGTAAAACTGCAGGCACCATTCAATGCAGCAGGCGCACCATTGGACCTCTCACCTGAGAAGACAAGAATCGAGAAGACACAGGCCACAAAAGCTGCAGTGCAGCCTTATTCACAATAGCCAAGACAGTGGAGCAATCAAAATGTCCAACAACAGGTGAATGGATAAAGAAGTGGTCCATGTACACAATGGAATAATAGCCATGGAAAACAATGAACCACTGCTCTCTGAGGCACCACAAATGAGTCTGGAGATAATCACGAAACATGAGGTAAGTCGGAAAGCAAAAGACCTATATTCTATGATATCACTTATAGGCGTTATCTAATAACTGACACAAAGGAACATATTTCCACAGAGAAAGACACTCACAGACTTAGAAAACAAACTATGCTCATCTAAAAGGAAAGGTGGGGGGAATGGATAAATTAAGATTAGTGTTACTATATGTATACAAACACATATTATATCCATATCTCAAAAAGACCAACCATATAGCAAGGGAGGTCTGCGGAACCGACAGTAACATTTTACATGGGAAGAGGATCTGTACTTGAATAGACATATATAATGTACAAACGAACCAGATTGTGTACACCTAGGACAAACAATATTCTCAGCTTTACCCCAATTAAAAAAAAATTTTAAAACCAAGAAGAAATAATGAGACATATACTTATGGGGCTTTCTCCATGCACATTCCAATGTAATTTACAAACTAGGAACACGACTTCCAGAAAGGCTCTGCTGCCCTAGTACCCAGATATGGGAATGGAGATATGCTGCCTGCTTGAGGCCACTTCCCACAACAGCAGATTTAAACCCATTGCTAAAGGTCACTAAATATTCACCAAACTTGCAGTTCGGTAAAAGACACCTGCTTTCTAAAAAAATTCTGGAGTGGAAAATCGACCAAAAATTTCAAAAGAGGGCAACCTTCCAAGAACACAATTTCAAGAGTTCTATTGTACTCCCAATTGTTTCCTTTTTTTTTAACAGAAAAGAAAACGGTGGAGAAAAATGATGAGTTTTACGAATTTTCAAAGACATGCAAACCCAAATTACAAAAACCTATCAGCTCACAGCAGCCAGAAGGGCCATTAGCATAAATGCTGCAAACAATATATGCTGAAGCGATTGTGGAGAAATGCGTACCCTCGATTCTAAGGGGGACGTGGTAAGAGCCACTAATGAAAACACAAAGAAGGTGCTTTGAAAAGGGAAACACGGTGCTACCAGTCAATCAATCACACCCACTGCTGGGCCTATCACCTGAGAAAAAATGAGAATCGAAAAGTCACAGCCTGGCAATCCTGCACTCCAACAATATTTACCATAGCCAACACTTGGAAGCAATGAAAATGTCCATCAACCGAGGAATGCACAAAGTAGAAGTGGTCCACGTACACAGTGGAAAATTACTCCAATAAAAAATAAAAATTAAATGTAAAAATCCAACAAAAGTAAGGAGACATCAGCTTGTGTGGGTTTGTCCGGGCACACTCCACTCTAATTTATAACCGAGAAACACCACAGGCCGCAAGGGCTTTTCCCTAGTTACCAGGGTGGGGGACATAGAAAGGCTGCCGCCCTCTGGCACTTACCTGCAAAAGCAGCTTTAAAGCCTGTGCTAATGGTCACTTCATAGGAACAAGTACTGCAGAACTGTAAATGAAACAGGCCCTCAAAATGTCTTGAGGGAGGTAAAGGCCAAAACATTTCAAAATGTGACACATACTTAAAGAGAACACTTTGAAGAACTAAGGGGTAATCACAGCTTGAAAAATAGCAAAGGACATGCCTTAAAGCTCAATTTCAACAGATTATGTGGCACATTCGAATTCAACCACAGAGAGGTATCAGCTCACACTTGTCAGAATAACCATCAGCAAGAAAACTACAAACAATAAATGCTGAAAGTGTTGTGGAGAAATGCATACCCTCAACTTCAAAGGGGACGTAACTTGGAAAGGGCCACGAATGAGAACAGAATGGAGGTGCCTTAAAAAGGTAAACATTGAGCTACTATATGATCCAGCAGGCCCACTCCTCGACGTAAAACCTAAGAAGAGAGAATTGGAAAGACACAGGCAGGCAAATCTGCACTGCACAGTATTACAATAGCCAAGATATGGAAGTAACCAAAAAGTCCACCAACAGATGGATGGACAAAGAAGAACTCCTCCATGTACAGATGGAATATTCGCTAGTGAAAAAAATGAAACAATGCCGTTTGCAGCACCATAGATGAGTCTAGACGTAATCACGCCACGTGTAGTAAGTGAGAAAGCAAAAGACACATATCCTATCATATCACTTTTAAGAGTTACTTAAAAATTGATACCAATGAAGATATTTCCACAGAGAAAGGCAATCACAGATTCATTAAAAAACTTATGGTTCACCAAATAGAAAGGGATGAGGATTGGATACATTGCCACATTGGGGTTAACAGAGATATACAAACCATGTGAAATATATAACCACCAAAGACGTACGGAAGACCAGGAGAAGACTACTCAACATTGTGTCATAACCTACATGGGAAAAGGATGCGAGGAACAATAGATACATGTATATGTGTGAAAGAACCACATCTTGCACACCTAGAACAAACAAACCATTGTAATCATATTTACTGGGATAAAAAATTAAAAAGTAAACTACAAATATGAACAAGAAGTAATGAGACATAAACTTAAAGGGCTTTTCCCTGGCACATTCCATTCTAATTTACAACCTACAACACCACTTCCATTAAGGCTCTGTTTCCCTAGTAACCAAATATGGTAAAGGGGAAATGCTGCCACCTTGTGGCCGTTTCCTGCAAGAACAGCTTTAAACTCACAGCGAATGGTCACTTAACATTCCCAAGGACTCAGGGCTGTAAAGGACACCTGCCCTAAAAAATTGTGCTGAAGGAGGGAATGGACAAAACAATTCAAAACAGGCAAATGTTTCAAGAAGAGAGTATGAAGAGTTAAGTTTTACTCACGCTCTTTTAAAAAAAAAGGAAAATGGATAAAAGCTCAACCTCAGGGAGTGTTAGACCCATGCAATCTAATCTACAAAAAGTTTCAACTTACACCAGTCGACTGAACATGAGCAAAAAGTCTACAAACAATAAATGCTGAAGGGGTTTTAGGGAACTCTGTACACTCTACCTGCTGGTGAGACGTGAAGGGGTAACAGCCAATAATGAGAACAGAAAGGAGCTGTGTTTAAAAGTAAAACTGCAGGCACCATTCAATGCAGCAGGCGCACCATTGGACCTCTCACCTGAGAAGACAAGAATCGAGAAGACACAGGCCGCAAAAGCTGCAGTGCAGCCTTATTCACAATAGCCAAGACAGTGGAGCAATCAAAATGTCCAACAACAGGTGAATGGATAAAGAAGAAGTGGTCCATGTACACAATGGAATAATAGCCATGGAAAACAATGAACCACTGCTCTCTGAGGCACCACAAATGAGTCTGGAGATAATCACGAAACATGAGGTAAGTCGGAAAGCAAAAGACCTATATTCTATGATATCACTTATAGGCGTTATCTAATAACTGACACAAAGGAACATATTTCCACAGAGAAAGACACTCACAGACTTAGAAAACAAACTATGCTCATCTAAAAGGAAAGGTGGGGGGAATGGATAAATTAAGATTAGTGTTACTATATGTATACAAACACATATTATATACATATCTCAAAAAGACCAACCATATAGCAAGGGAGGTCTGTGGAACCCTCAGTAACATTTTACATGGGAAGAGGATCTGTACTTGAATAGACATCTATAATGTACAAACGAACCAGATGGTGTACACCTAGGACAAACAATATTCTAAGCTTTACCCCAATTAAAAAAAAAATTTAAAACCAAGAAGAAATAATGAGACATAAACTTATGGGGCTTTCTCCATGCACATTCCAATGTAATTTACAAACTAGGAACACGACTTCCAGAAAGGCTCTGCTGCCCTAGTACCCAGATATGGGAATGGAGATATGCTGCCTGCTTGAGGCCACTTCCCACAACAGCAGATTTAAACCCATTGCTAAAGGTCACTAAATATTCACCAAACTTGCAGTTCGCTAAAAGACACCTGCTTTCTAAAAAAATTCTGCGGTGGAAAATCGACCAAAAATTTCAAAAGAGGGCAACCTTCCAAGAACACAATTTCAAGAGTTCTATTGTACTCCCAATTGTTTCCTTTTTTTAACAGAAAAGAAAACGGTGGAGAAAAATGATGAGTTTTACGAATTTTCAAAGACATGCAAACCCAAATTACAAAAACCTATCAGCTCACAGCAGCCAGAAGGGCCATTAGCATAAATGCTGCAAACAATATATGCTGAAGCGATTGTGGAGAAATGCGTACCCTCGATTCTAAGGGGGACGTGGTAAGAGCCACTAATGAAAACACAAAGAAGGTGCTTTGAAAAGGGAAACACGGTGCTACCAGTCAATCAATCACACCCACTGCTGGGCCTATCACCTGAGAAAAAATGAGAATCGAAAAGTTACAGCCTGGCAATCCTGCACTCCAACAATATTTACCATAGCCAGCACTTGGAAGCAATGAAAATGTCCATCAACCGAGGAATGCACAAAGTAGAAGTGGTCCACGTACACAGTGGAAAATTACTCCAATAAAAAATAAAAATTAAATGTAAAAATCCAACAAAAGTAAGGAGACATCAGCTTGTGTGGGTTTGTCCGGGCACACTCCACTCTAATTTATAACCGAGAAACACCACAGGCCGCAAGGGCTTTTCCCTAGTTACCAGGGTGGGGGACATAGAAAGGCTGCCGCCCTCTGGCACTTACCTGCAAAAGCAGCTTTAAAGCCTGTGCTAATGGTCACTTCATAGGAACAAGTACTGCAGAACTGTAAATGAAACAGGCCCTCAAAATGTCTTGAGGGAGGTAAAGGCCAAAACATTTCAAAATGTGACACATACTTAAAGAGAACACTTTGAAGAACTAAGGGGTAATCACAGCTTGAAAAATAGCAAAGGACATGCCTTAAAGCTCAATTTCAACAGATTATGTGGCACATTCGAATTCAACCACAGAGAGGTATCAGCTCACACTTGTCAGAATAACCATCAGCAAGAAAACTACAAACAATAAATGCTGAAAGTGTTGTGGAGAAATGCATACCCTCAACTTCAAAGGGGACGTAACTTGGAAAGGGCCACGAATGAGAACAGAATGGAGGTGCCTTAAAAAGGTAAACATTGAGCTACTATATGATCCAGCAGGCCCACTCCTCGACGTAAAACCTAAGAAGAGAGAATTGGAAAGACACAGGCAGGCAAATCTGCACTGCACAGTATTACAATAGCCAAGATATGGAAGTAACCAAAAAGTCCACCAACAGATGGATGGACAAAGAAGAACTCCTCCATGTACAGATGGAATATTCGCTAGTGAAAAAAATGAAACAATGCCGTTTGCAGCACCATAGATGAGTCTAGACGTAATCACGCCACGTGTAGTAAGTGAGAAAGCAAAAGACACATATCCTATCATATCACTTTTAAGAGTTACTTAAAAATTGATACCAATGAAGATATTTCCACAGAGAAAGGCAATCACAGATTCATTAAAAAACTTATGGTTCACCAAATAGAAAGGGATGAGGATTGGATACATTGCCACATTGGGGTTAACAGAGATATACAAACCATGTGAAATATATAACCACCAAAGACGTACGGAAGACCAGGAGAAGACTACTCAACATTGTGTCATAACCTACATGGGAAAAGGATGCGAGGAACAATAGATACATGTATATGTGTGAAAGAACCACATCTTGCACACCTAGAACAAACAAACCATTGTAATCATATTTACTGGGATAAAAAATTAAAAAGTAAACTACAAATATGAACAAGAAGTAATGAGACATAAACTTAAAGGGCTTTTCCCTGGCACATTCCATTCTAATTTACAACCTACAACACCACTTCCATTAAGGCTCTGTTTCCCTAGTAACCAAATATGGTAAAGGGGAAATGCTGCCACCTTGTGGCCGTTTCCTGCAAGAACAGCTTTAAACTCACAGCGAATGGTCACTTAACATTCCCAAGGACTCAGGGCTGTAAAGGACACCTGCCCTAAAAAATTGTGCTGAAGGAGGGAATGGACAAAACAATTCAAAACAGGCAAATGTTTCAAGAAGAGAGTATGAAGAGTTAAGTTTTACTCACGCTCTTTTAAAAAAAAAGGAAAATGGATAAAAGCTCAACCTCAGGGAGTGTTAGACCCATGCAATCTAATCTACAAAAAGTTTCAACTTACACCAGTCGACTGAACATGAGCAAAAAGTCTACAAACAATAAATGCTGAAGGGGTTTTAGGGAACTCTGTACACTCTACCTGCTGGTGAGACGTGAAGGGGTAACAGCCAATAATGAGAACAGAAAGGAGCTGTGTTTAAAAGTAAAACTGCAGGCACCATTCAATGCAGCAGGCGCACCATTGGACCTCTCACCTGAGAAGACAAGAATCGAGAAGACACAGGCCGCAAAAGCTGCAGTGCAGCCTTATTCACAATAGCCAAGACAGTGGAGCAATCAAAATGTCCAACAACACGTGAATGGATAAAGAAGAAGTGGTCCATGTACACAATGGAATAATAGCCATGGAAAACAATGAACCACTGCTCTCTGAGGCACCACAAATGAGTCTGGAGATAATCACGAAACATGAGGTAAGTCGGAAAGCAAAAGACCTATATTCTATGATATCACTTATAGGCGTTATCTAATAACTGACACAAAGGAACATATTTCCACAGAGAAAGACACTCACAGACTTAGAAAACAAACTATGCTCATCTAAAAGGAAAGGTGGGGGGAATGGATAAATTAAGATTAGTGTTACTATATGTATACAAACACATATTATATACATATCTCAAAAAGACCAACCATATAGCAAGGGAGGTCTGTGGAACCCTCAGTAACATTTTACATGGGAAGAGGATCTGTACTTGAATAGACATCTATAATGTACAAACGAACCAGATGGTGTACACCTAGGACAAACAATATTCTAAGCTTTACCCCAATTAAAAAAAAAATTTAAAACCAAGAAGAAATAATGAGACATAAACTTATGGGGCTTTCTCCATGCACATTCCAATGTAATTTACAAACTAGGAACACGACTTCCAGAAAGGCTCTGCTGCCCTAGTACCCAGATATGGGAATGGAGATATGCTGCCTGCTTGAGGCCACTTCCCACAACAGCAGATTTAAACCCATTGCTAAAGGTCACTAAATATTCACCAAACTTGCAGTTCGCTAAAAGACACCTGCTTTCTAAAAAAATTCTGCGGTGGAAAATCGACCAAAAATTTCAAAAGAGGGCAACCTTCCAAGAACACAATTTCAAGAGTTCTATTGTACTCCCAATTGTTTCCTTTTTTTAACAGAAAAGAAAACGGTGGAGAAAAATGATGAGTTTTACGAATTTTCAAAGACATGCAAACCTAAATTACAAAAACCTATCAGCTCACAGCAGCCAGAAGGGCCATTAGCATAAATGCTGCAAACAATATATGCTGAAGCGATTGTGGAGAAATGCGTACCCTCGATTCTAAGGGGGACGTGGTAAGAGCCACTAATGAAAACACAAAGAAGGTGCTTTGAAAAGGGAAACACGGTGCTACCAGTCAATCAATCACACCCACTGCTGGGCCTATCACCTGAGAAAAAATGAGAATCGAAAAGTTACAGCCTGGCAATCCTGCACTCCAACAATATTTACCATAGCCAGCACTTGGAAGCAATGAAAATGTCCATCAACCGAGGAATGCACAAAGTAGAAGTGGTCCACGTACACAGTGGAAAATTACTCCAATAAAAAATAAAAATTAAATGTAAAAATCCAACAAAAGTAAGGAGACATCAGCTTGTGTGGGTTTGTCCGGGCACACTCCACTCTAATTTATAACCGAGAAACACCACAGGCCGCAAGGGCTTTTCCCTAGTTACCAGGGTGGGGGACATAGAAAGGCTGCCGCCCTCTGGCACTTACCTGCAAAAGCAGCTTTAAAGCCTGTGCTAATGGTCACTTCATAGGAACAAGTACTGCAGAACTGTAAATGAAACAGGCCCTCAAAATGTCTTGAGGGAGGTAAAGGCCAAAACATTTCAAAATGTGACACATACTTAAAGAGAACACTTTGAAGAACTAAGGGGTAATCACAGCTTGAAAAATAGCAAAGGACATGCCTTAAAGCTCAATTTCAACAGATTATGTGGCACATTCGAATTCAACCACAGAGAGGTATCAGCTCACACTTGTCAGAATAACCATCAGCAAGAAAACTACAAACAATAAATGCTGAAAGTGTTGTGGAGAAATGCATACCCTCAACTTCAAAGGGGACGTAACTTGGAAAGGGCCACGAATGAGAACAGAATGGAGGTGCCTTAAAAAGGTAAACATTGAGCTACTATATGATCCAGCAGGCCCACTCCTCGACGTAAAACCTAAGAAGAGAGAATTGGAAAGACACAGGCAGGCAAATCTGCACTGCACAGTATTACAATAGCCAAGATATGGAAGTAACCAAAAAGTCCACCAACAGATGGATGGACAAAGAAGAACTCCTCCATGTACAGATGGAATATTCGCTAGTGAAAAAAATGAAACAATGCCGTTTGCAGCACCATAGATGAGTCTAGACGTAATCACGCCACGTGTAGTAAGTGAGAAAGCAAAAGACACATATCCTATCATATCACTTTTAAGAGTTACTTAAAAATTGATACCAATGAAGATATTTCCACAGAGAAAGGCAATCACAGATTCATTAAAAAACTTATGGTTCACCAAATAGAAAGGGATGAGGATTGGATACATTGCCACATTGGGGTTAACAGAGATATACAAACCATGTGAAATATATAACCACCAAAGACGTACGGAAGACCAGGAGAAGACTACTCAACATTGTGTCATAACCTACATGGGAAAAGGATGCGAGGAACAATAGATACATGTATATGTGTGAAAGAACCACATCTTGCACACCTAGAACAAACAAACCATTGTAATCATATTTACTGGGATAAAAAATTAAAAAGTAAACTACAAATATGAACAAGAAGTAATGAGACATAAACTTAAAGGGCTTTTCCCTGGCACATTCCATTCTAATTTACAACCTACAACACCACTTCCATTAAGGCTCTGTTTCCCTAGTAACCAAATATGGTAAAGGGGAAATGCTGCCACCTTGTGGCCGTTTCCTGCAAGAACAGCTTTAAACTCACAGCGAATGGTCACTTAACATTCCCAAGGACTCAGGGCTGTAAAGGACACCTGCCCTAAAAAATTGTGCTGAAGGAGGGAATGGACAAAACAATTCAAAACAGGCAAATGTTTCAAGAAGAGAGTATGAAGAGTTAAGTTTTACTCACGCTCTTTTAAAAAAAAAGGAAAATGGATAAAAGCTCAACCTCAGGGAGTGTTAGACCCATGCAATCTAATCTACAAAAAGTTTCAACTTACACCAGTCGACTGAACATGAGCAAAAAGTCTACAAACAATAAATGCTGAAGGGGTTTTAGGGAACTCTGTACACTCTACCTGCTGGTGAGACGTGAAGGGGTAACAGCCAATAATGAGAACAGAAAGGAGCTGTGTTTAAAAGTAAAACTGCAGGCACCATTCAATGCAGCAGGCGCACCATTGGACCTCTCACCTGAGAAGACAAGAATCGAGAAGACACAGGCCGCAAAAGCTGCAGTGCAGCCTTATTCACAATAGCCAAGACAGTGGAGCAATCAAAATGTCCAACAACAGGTGAATGGATAAAGAAGAAGTGGTCCATGTACACAATGGAATAATAGCCATGGAAAACAATGAACCACTGCTCTCTGAGGCACCACAAATGAGTCTGGAGATAATCACGAAACATGAGGTAAGTCGGAAAGCAAAAGACCTATATTCTATGATATCACTTATAGGCGTTATCTAATAACTGACACAAAGGAACATATTTCCACAGAGAAAGACACTCACAGACTTAGAAAACAAACTATGCTCATCTAAAAGGAAAGGTGGGGGGAATGGATAAATTAAGATTAGTGTTACTATATGTATACAAACACATATTATATACATATCTCAAAAAGACCAACCATATAGCAAGGGAGGTCTGTGGAACCCTCAGTAACATTTTACATGGGAAGAGGATCTGTACTTGAATAGACATCTATAATGTACAAACGAACCAGATGGTGTACACCTAGGACAAACAATATTCTAAGCTTTACCCCAATTAAAAAAAAAATTTAAAACCAAGAAGAAATAATGAGACATAAACTTATGGGGCTTTCTCCATGCACATTCCAATGTAATTTACAAACTAGGAACACGACTTCCAGAAAGGCTCTGCTGCCCTAGTACCCAGATATGGGAATGGAGATATGCTGCCTGCTTGAGGCCACTTCCCACAACAGCAGATTTAAACCCATTGCTAAAGGTCACTAAATATTCACCAAACTTGCAGTTCGGTAAAAGACACCTGCTTTCTAAAAAAATTCTGCGGTGGAAAATCGACCAAAAATTTCAAAAGAGGGCAACCTTCCAAGAACACAATTTCAAGAGTTCTATTGTACTCCCAATTGTTTCCTTTTTTTAACAGAAAAGAAAACGGTGGAGAAAAATGATGAGTTTTACGAATTTTCAAAGACATGCAAACCCAAATTACAAAAACCTATCAGCTCACAGCAGCCAGAAGGGCCATTAGCATAAATGCTGCAAACAATATATGCTGAAGCGATTGTGGAGAAATGCGTACCCTCGATTCTAAGGGGGACGTGGTAAGAGCCACTAATGAAAACACAAAGAAGGTGCTTTGAAAAGGGAAACACGGTGCTACCAGTCAATCAATCACACCCACTGCTGGGCCTATCACCTGAGAAAAAATGAGAATCGAAAAGTTACAGCCTGGCAATCCTGCACTCCAACAATATTTACCATAGCCAGCACTTGGAAGCAATGAAAATGTCCATCAACCGAGGAATGCACAAAGTAGAAGTGGTCCACGTACACAGTGGAAAATTACTCCAATAAAAAATAAAAATTAAATGTAAAAATCCAACAAAAGTAAGGAGACATCAGCTTGTGTGGGTTTGTCCGGGCACACTCCACTCTAATTTATAACCGAGAAACACCACAGGCCGCAAGGGCTTTTCCCTAGTTACCAGGGTGGGGGACATAGAAAGGCTGCCGCCCTCTGGCACTTACCTGCAAAAGCAGCTTTAAAGCCTGTGCTAATGGTCACTTCATAGGAACAAGTACTGCAGAACTGTAAATGAAACAGGCCCTCAAAATGTCTTGAGGGAGGTAAAGGCCAAAACATTTCAAAATGTGACACATACTTAAAGAGAACACTTTGAAGAACTAAGGGGTAATCACAGCTTGAAAAATAGCAAAGGACATGCCTTAAAGCTCAATTTCAACAGATTATGTGGCACATTCGAATTCAACCACAGAGAGGTATCAGCTCACACTTGTCAGAATAACCATCAGCAAGAAAACTACAAACAATAAATGCTGAAAGTGTTGTGGAGAAATGCATACCCTCAACTTCAAAGGGGACGTAACTTGGAAAGGGCCACGAATGAGAACAGAATGGAGGTGCCTTAAAAAGGTAAACATTGAGCTACTATATGATCCAGCAGGCCCACTCCTCGACGTAAAACCTAAGAAGAGAGAATTGGAAAGACACAGGCAGGCAAATCTGCACTGCACAGTATTACAATAGCCAAGATATGGAAGTAACCAAAAAGTCCACCAACAGATGGATGGACAAAGAAGAACTCCTCCATGTACAGATGGAATATTCGCTAGTGAAAAAAATGAAACAATGCCGTTTGCAGCACCATAGATGAGTCTAGACGTAATCACGCCACGTGTAGTAAGTGAGAAAGCAAAAGACACATATCCTATCATATCACTTTTAAGAGTTACTTAAAAATTGATACCAATGAAGATATTTCCACAGAGAAAGGCAATCACAGATTCATTAAAAAACTTATGGTTCACCAAATAGAAAGGGATGAGGATTGGATACATTGCCACATTGGGGTTAACAGAGATATACAAACCATGTGAAATATATAACCACCAAAGACGTACGGAAGACCAGGAGAAGACTACTCAACATTGTGTCATAACCTACATGGGAAAAGGATGCGAGGAACAATAGATACATGTATATGTGTGAAAGAACCACATCTTGCACACCTAGAACAAACAAACCATTGTAATCATATTTACTGGGATAAAAAATTAAAAAGTAAACTACAAATATGAACAAGAAGTAATGAGACATAAACTTAAAGGGCTTTTCCCTGGCACATTCCATTCTAATTTACAACCTACAACACCACTTCCATTAAGGCTCTGTTTCCCTAGTAACCAAATATGGTAAAGGGGAAATGCTGCCACCTTGTGGCCGTTTCCTGCAAGAACAGCTTTAAACTCACAGCGAATGGTCACTTAACATTCCCAAGGACTCAGGGCTGTAAAGGACACCTGCCCTAAAAAATTGTGCTGAAGGAGGGAATGGACAAAACAATTCAAAACAGGCAAATGTTTCAAGAAGAGAGTATGAAGAGTTAAGTTTTACTCACGCTCTTTTAAAAAAAAAGGAAAATGGATAAAAGCTCAACCTCAGGGAGTGTTAGACCCATGCAATCTAATCTACAAAAAGTTTCAACTTACACCAGTCGACTGAACATGAGCAAAAAGTCTACAAACAATAAATGCTGAAGGGGTTTTAGGGAACTCTGTACACTCTACCTGCTGGTGAGACGTGAAGGGGTAACAGCCAATAATGAGAACAGAAAGGAGCTGTGTTTAAAAGTAAAACTGCAGGCACCATTCAATGCAGCAGGCGCACCATTGGACCTCTCACCTGAGAAGACAAGAATCGAGAAGACACAGGCCGCAAAAGCTGCAGTGCAGCCTTATTCACAATAGCCAAGACAGTGGAGCAATCAAAATGTCCAACAACAGGTGAATGGATAAAGAAGAAGTGGTCCATGTACACAATGGAATAATAGCCATGGAAAACAATGAACCACTGCTCTCTGAGGCACCACAAATGAGTCTGGAGATAATCACGAAACATGAGGTAAGTCGGAAAGCAAAAGACCTATATTCTATGATATCACTTATAGGCGTTATCTAATAACTGACACAAAGGAACATATTTCCACAGAGAAAGACACTCACAGACTTAGAAAACAAACTATGCTCATCTAAAAGGAAAGGTGGGGGGAATGGATAAATTAAGATTAGTGTTACTATATGTATACAAACACATATTATATACATATCTCAAAAAGACCAACCATATAGCAAGGGAGGTCTGTGGAACCCTCAGTAACATTTTACATGGGAAGAGGATCTGTACTTGAATAGACATATATAATGTACAAACGAACCAGATGGTGTACACCTAGGACAAACAATATTCTAAGCTTTACTCCAATTAAAAAAAAAATTTAAAACCAAGAAGAAATAATGAGACATAAACTTATGGGGCTTTCTCCATGCACATTCCAATGTAATTTACAAACTAGGAACACGACTTCCAGAAAGGCTCTGCTGCCCTAGTACCCAGATATGGGAATGGAGATATGCTGCCTGCTTGAGGCCACTTCCCACAACAGCAGATTTAAACCCATTGCTAAAGGTCACTAAATATTCACCAAACTTGCAGTTCGCTAAAAGACACCTGCTTTCTAAAAAAATTCTGCGGTGGAAAATCGACCAAAAATTTCAAAAGAGGGCAACCTTCCAAGAACACAATTTCAAGAGTTCTATTGTACTCCCAATTGTTTCCTTTTTTTAACAGAAAAGAAAACGGTGGAGAAAAATGATGAGTTTTACGAATTTTCAAAGACATGCAAACCCAAATTACAAAAACCTATCAGCTCACAGCAGCCAGAAGGGCCATTAGCATAAATGCTGCAAACAATAAATGCTGAAGCGATTGTGGAGAAATGCATACCGTCGATTCTAAGGGGGACGTGGTAAGAGCCACTAATGAAAACACAAAGAAGTTGCTTTGAAAAGGGTAACACGGTGCTACCAGTCAATCAATCACACCCACTGCTGGGCCTATCACCTGAGAAAATGAGAATCAAAAAGTCACAGGCTGGCAATCCTGCACTCCAACAATATTTACCATAGCCAACACTTGGAAGCAATGAAAATGTCCATCAACCGAGGAATGCACAAAGTAGAAGTGGTCCACGTACACAGTGGAAAATTAGTCCAATAAAAAATAAAAATTAAAATTAAAAATCCAACAAAACTAATGAGACATCAGCTTGTGTGGGTTTGTCCGGGCACACTCCACTCTAATTTATAACCGAGAAACACCACAGGCCACAAGGGCTTTTCCCTATTTACCAGGGTGGGGGACATAGAAAGGCTGCCGCCCTCTGGCAGTTACCTGCAAAAGCAGCTTTAAAGCCTGTGCTAATGGTCACTTCATAGGAACAAGTACTGCAGAACTGTAAATGAAACAGGCCCTCAAAATGTCTTGAGGGAGGTAAAGGCCAAAATATTTCAAAATGTGACACATACTTAAAGAGAACACTTTGAAGAACTAAGGGGTAATCACAGCTTGAAAAATAGAAAAGGACATGCCTTAAAGCTCAATTTCAACCGATTATGTGGCACATTCGAATTCAACCACAGAGAGGTATCAGCTCACACTTGTCAGAATAACCATCAGCAAGAAAACTACAAACAATAAATGCTGAAAGTGTTGTGGAGAAATGCATACCCTCAACTTCAAAGGGGACGTAACTTGGAAAGGGCCACGAATGAGAACAGAATGGAGGTGCCTTAAAAAGGTAAACATTGAGCTACTATATGATCCAGCAGGCCCACTCCTCGACGTAAAACCTAAGAAGAGAGAATTGGAAAGACACAGGCAGGCAAATCTGCACTGCACAGTATTACAATAGCCAAGATATGGAAGTAACCAAAAAGTCCACCAACAGATGGATGGACAAAGAAGAACTCCTCCATGTACAGATGGAATATTCGCTAGTGAAAAAAATGAAACAATGCCGTTTGCAGCACCATAGATGAGTCTAGACGTAATCACGCCACGTGTAGTAAGTGAGAAAGCAAAAGACACATATCCTATCATATCACTTTTAAGAGTTACTTAAAAATTGATACCAATGAAGATATTTCCACAGAGAAAGGCAATCACAGATTCATTAAAAAACTTATGGTTCACCAAATAGAAAGGGATGAGGATTGGATACATTGCCACATTGGGGTTAACAGAGATATACAAACCATGTGAAATATATAACCACCAAAGACGTACGGAAGACCAGGAGAAGACTACTCAACATTGTGTCATAACCTACATGGGAAAAGGATGCGAGGAACAATAGATACATGTATATGTGTGAAAGAACCACATCTTGCACACCTAGAACAAACAAACCATTGTAATCATATTTACTGGGATAAAAAATTAAAAAGTAAACTACAAATATGAACAAGAAGTAATGAGACATAAACTTAAAGGGCTTTTCCCTGGCACATTCCATTCTAATTTACAACCTACAACACCACTTCCATTAAGGCTCTGTTTCCCTAGTAACCAAATATGGTAAAGGGGAAATGCTGCCACCTTGTGGCCGTTTCCTGCAAGAACAGCTTTAAACTCACAGCGAATGGTCACTTAACATTCCCAAGGACTCAGGGCTGTAAAGGACACCTGCCCTAAAAAATTGTGCTGAAGGAGGGAATGGACAAAACAATTCAAAACAGGCAAATGTTTCAAGAAGAGAGTATGAAGAGTTAAGTTTTACTCACGCTCTTTTAAAAAAAAAGGAAAATGGATAAAAGCTCAACCTCAGGGAGTGTTAGACCCATGCAATCTAATCTACAAAAAGTTTCAACTTACACCAGTCGACTGAACATGAGCAAAAAGTCTACAAACAATAAATGCTGAAGGGGTTTTAGGGAACTCTGTACACTCTACCTGCTGGTGAGACGTGAAGGGGTAACAGCCAATAATGAGAACAGAAAGGAGCTGTGTTTAAAAGTAAAACTGCAGGCACCATTCAATGCAGCAGGCGCACCATTGGACCTCTCACCTGAGAAGACAAGAATCGAGAAGACACAGGCCGCAAAAGCTGCAGTGCAGCCTTATTCACAATAGCCAAGACAGTGGAGCAATCAAAATGTCCAACAACAGGTGAATGGATAAAGAAGAAGTGGTCCATGTACACAATGGAATAATAGCCATGGAAAACAATGAACCACTGCTCTCTGAGGCACCACAAATGAGTCTGGAGATAATCACGAAACATGAGGTAAGTCGGAAAGCAAAAGACCTATATTCTATGATATCACTTATAGGCGTTATCTAATAACTGACACAAAGGAACATATTTCCACAGAGAAAGACACTCACAGACTTAGAAAACAAACTATGCTCATCTAAAAGGAAAGGTGGGGGGAATGGATAAATTAAGATTAGTGTTACTATATGTATACAAACACATATTATATACATATCTCAAAAAGACCAACCATATAGCAAGGGAGGTCTGTGGAACCCTCAGTAACATTTTACATGGGAAGAGGATCTGTACTTGAATAGACATCTATAATGTACAAACGAACCAGATGGTGTACACCTAGGACAAACAATATTCTAAGCTTTACCCCAATTAAAAAAAAAATTTAAAACCAAGAAGAAATAATGAGACATAAACTTATGGGGCTTTCTCCATGCACATTCCAATGTAATTTACAAACTAGGAACACGACTTCCAGAAAGGCTCTGCTGCCCTAGTACCCAGATATGGGAATGGAGATATGCTGCCTGCTTGAGGCCACTTCCCACAACAGCAGATTTAAACCCATTGCTAAAGGTCACTAAATATTCACCAAACTTGCAGTTCGGTAAAAGACACCTGCTTTCTAAAAAAATTCTGCGGTGGAAAATCGACCAAAAATTTCAAAAGAGGGCAACCTTCCAAGAACACAATTTCAAGAGTTCTATTGTACTCCCAATTGTTTCCTTTTTTTAACAGAAAAGAAAACGGTGGAGAAAAATGATGAGTTTTACGAATTTTCAAAGACATGCAAACCCAAATTACAAAAACCTATCAGCTCACAGCAGCCAGAAGGGCCATTAGCATAAATGCTGCAAACAATATATGCTGAAGCGATTGTGGAGAAATGCGTACCCTCGATTCTAAGGGGGACGTGGTAAGAGCCACTAATGAAAACACAAAGAAGGTGCTTTGAAAAGGGAAACACGGTGCTACCAGTCAATCAATCACACCCACTGCTGGGCCTATCACCTGAGAAAAAATGAGAATCGAAAAGTTACAGCCTGGCAATCCTGCACTCCAACAATATTTACCATAGCCAGCACTTGGAAGCAATGAAAATGTCCATCAACCGAGGAATGCACAAAGTAGAAGTGGTCCACGTACACAGTGGAAAATTACTCCAATAAAAAATAAAAATTAAATGTAAAAATCCAACAAAAGTAAGGAGACATCAGCTTGTGTGGGTTTGTCCGGGCACACTCCACTCTAATTTATAACCGAGAAACACCACAGGCCGCAAGGGCTTTTCCCTAGTTACCAGGGTGGGGGACATAGAAAGGCTGCCGCCCTCTGGCACTTACCTGCAAAAGCAGCTTTAAAGCCTGTGCTAATGGTCACTTCATAGGAACAAGTACTGCAGAACTGTAAATGAAACAGGCCCTCAAAATGTCTTGAGGGAGGTAAAGGCCAAAACATTTCAAAATGTGACACATACTTAAAGAGAACACTTTGAAGAACTAAGGGGTAATCACAGCTTGAAAAATAGCAAAGGACATGCCTTAAAGCTCAATTTCAACAGATTATGTGGCACATTCGAATTCAACCACAGAGAGGTATCAGCTCACACTTGTCAGAATAACCATCAGCAAGAAAACTACAAACAATAAATGCTGAAAGTGTTGTGGAGAAATGCATACCCTCAACTTCAAAGGGGACGTAACTTGGAAAGGGCCACGAATGAGAACAGAATGGAGGTGCCTTAAAAAGGTAAACATTGAGCTACTATATGATCCAGCAGGCCCACTCCTCGACGTAAAACCTAAGAAGAGAGAATTGGAAAGACACAGGCAGGCAAATCTGCACTGCACAGTATTACAATAGCCAAGATATGGAAGTAACCAAAAAGTCCACCAACAGATGGATGGACAAAGAAGAACTCCTCCATGTACAGATGGAATATTCGCTAGTGAAAAAAATGAAACAATGCCGTTTGCAGCACCATAGATGAGTCTAGACGTAATCACGCCACGTGTAGTAAGTGAGAAAGCAAAAGACACATATCCTATCATATCACTTTTAAGAGTTACTTAAAAATTGATACCAATGAAGATATTTCCACAGAGAAAGGCAATCACAGATTCATTAAAAAACTTATGGTTCACCAAATAGAAAGGGATGAGGATTGGATACATTGCCACATTGGGGTTAACAGAGATATACAAACCATGTGAAATATATAACCACCAAAGACGTACGGAAGACCAGGAGAAGACTACTCAACATTGTGTCATAACCTACATGGGAAAAGGATGCGAGGAACAATAGATACATGTATATGTGTGAAAGAACCACATCTTGCACACCTAGAACAAACAAACCATTGTAATCATATTTACTGGGATAAAAAATTAAAAAGTAAACTACAAATATGAACAAGAAGTAATGAGACATAAACTTAAAGGGCTTTTCCCTGGCACATTCCATTCTAATTTACAACCTACAACACCACTTCCATTAAGGCTCTGTTTCCCTAGTAACCAAATATGGTAAAGGGGAAATGCTGCCACCTTGTGGCCGTTTCCTGCAAGAACAGCTTTAAACTCACAGCGAATGGTCACTTAACATTCCCAAGGACTCAGGGCTGTAAAGGACACCTGCCCTAAAAAATTGTGCTGAAGGAGGGAATGGACAAAACAATTCAAAACAGGCAAATGTTTCAAGAAGAGAGTATGAAGAGTTAAGTTTTACTCACGCTCTTTTAAAAAAAAAGGAAAATGGATAAAAGCTCAACCTCAGGGAGTGTTAGACCCATGCAATCTAATCTACAAAAAGTTTCAACTTACACCAGTCGACTGAACATGAGCAAAAAGTCTACAAACAATAAATGCTGAAGGGGTTTTAGGGAACTCTGTACACTCTACCTGCTGGTGAGACGTGAAGGGGTAACAGCCAATAATGAGAACAGAAAGGAGCTGTGTTTAAAAGTAAAACTGCAGGCACCATTCAATGCAGCAGGCGCACCATTGGACCTCTCACCTGAGAAGACAAGAATCGAGAAGACACAGGCCGCAAAAGCTGCAGTGCAGCCTTATTCACAATAGCCAAGACAGTGGAGCAATCAAAATGTCCAACAACAGGTGAATGGATAAAGAAGAAGTGGTCCATGTACACAATGGAATAATAGCCATGGAAAACAATGAACCACTGCTCTCTGAGGCACCACAAATGAGTCTGGAGATAATCACGAAACATGAGGTAAGTCGGAAAGCAAAAGACCTATATTCTATGATATCACTTATAGGCGTTATCTAATAACTGACACAAAGGAACATATTTCCACAGAGAAAGACACTCACAGACTTAGAAAACAAACTATGCTCATCTAAAAGGAAAGGTGGGGGGAATGGATAAATTAAGATTAGTGTTACTATATGTATACAAACACATATTATATACATATCTCAAAAAGACCAACCATATAGCAAGGGAGGTCTGTGGAACCCTCAGTAACATTTTACATGGGAAGAGGATCTGTACTTGAATAGACATATATAATGTACAAACGAACCAGATGGTGTACACCTAGGACAAACAATATTCTAAGCTTTACTCCAATTAAAAAAAAAATTTAAAACCAAGAAGAAATAATGAGACATAAACTTATGGGGCTTTCTCCATGCACATTCCAATGTAATTTACAAACTAGGAACACGACTTCCAGAAAGGCTCTGCTGCCCTAGTACCCAGATATGGGAATGGAGATATGCTGCCTGCTTGAGGCCACTTCCCACAACAGCAGATTTAAACCCATTGCTAAAGGTCACTAAATATTCACCAAACTTGCAGTTCGCTAAAAGACACCTGCTTTCTAAAAAAATTCTGCGGTGGAAAATCGACCAAAAATTTCAAAAGAGGGCAACCTTCCAAGAACACAATTTCAAGAGTTCTATTGTACTCCCAATTGTTTCCTTTTTTTAACAGAAAAGAAAACGGTGGAGAAAAATGATGAGTTTTACGAATTTTCAAAGACATGCAAACCCAAATTACAAAAACCTATCAGCTCACAGCAGCCAGAAGGGCCATTAGCATAAATGCTGCAAACAATAAATGCTGAAGCGATTGTGGAGAAATGCATACCGTCGATTCTAAGGGGGACGTGGTAAGAGCCACTAATGAAAACACAAAGAAGTTGCTTTGAAAAGGGTAACACGGTGCTACCAGTCAATCAATCACACCCACTGCTGGGCCTATCACCTGAGAAAATGAGAATCAAAAAGTCACAGGCTGGCAATCCTGCACTCCAACAATATTTACCATAGCCAACACTTGGAAGCAATGAAAATGTCCATCAACCGAGGAATGCACAAAGTAGAAGTGGTCCACGTACACAGTGGAAAATTAGTCCAATAAAAAATAAAAATTAAAATTAAAAATCCAACAAAACTAATGAGACATCAGCTTGTGTGGGTTTGTCCGGGCACACTCCACTCTAATTTATAACCGAGAAACACCACAGGCCACAAGGGCTTTTCCCTATTTACCAGGGTGGGGGACATAGAAAGGCTGCCGCCCTCTGGCAGTTACCTGCAAAAGCAGCTTTAAAGCCTGTGCTAATGGTCACTTCATAGGAACAAGTACTGCAGAACTGTAAATGAAACAGGCCCTCAAAATGTCTTGAGGGAGGTAAAGGCCAAAATATTTCAAAATGTGACACATACTTAAAGAGAACACTTTGAAGAACTAAGGGGTAATCACAGCTTGAAAAATAGAAAAGGACATGCCTTAAAGCTCAATTTCAACCGATTATGTGGCACATTCGAATTCAACCACAGAGAGGTATCAGCTCACTCTTGTCAGAATAACCATCAGCAAGAAAACTACAAACAATAAATGCTGAAGGTGTTGTGGAGAAATGCATACCCTCAACATCAAAGGGGACGTAACTTGGAAAGGGCCACGAATGAGAACAGAATGGAGGTGCCTTAAAAAGGTAAACATTGAGCTACCATATGATCCAGCAGGCCCACTCCTCGACGTATAACCTAAGAAGAGAGAATTGGAAAGACACAGGCAGGCAAATCTGCACTGCACAGTATTACAATAGCCAAGATATGGAAGTAACCAAAATGTCCACCAACAGATGGATGGACAAAGAAGAACTCCTCCATGTACAGATGGAATATTCGCTAGTGAAAAAAATGAAACAATGCTATTTGAAGCACCATAGATGAGTCTAGACGTAATCACGCCACGTGTAGTAAGTGAGAAAGCAAAAGGCACATATCCTATCATATCACTTTTAAGAGTTACTTAAAAATTGATACCAATGAAGATATTTCCACAGAGAAAGGCAATCACAGATTCATTAAAAAACTTATGGTTCACCAAATAGAAAGGGATGAGGATTGGATACATTGCCACATTGGGGTTAACAGAGATATACAAACCATGTGAAATATATAATCACCAAAGACGTACGGAAGACCAGGAGAAGACTACTCAACATTGTGTCATAACCTACATGGGAAAAGGATGCGAGGAAGAATAGATACATGTATATGTGTGAAAGAACCACATCTTGCACACCTAGAACAAACAAACCATTGTAATCATATTTACTGGGATAAAAAATAAAAAGTAAACTACAAATATGAACAAGAAGTAATGAGACATAAACTTAAAGGGCTTTTCCCTGGCACATTCCATTCTAATTTACAACCTACAACACCACTTCCATTAAGGCTCTGTTTCCCTAGTAACCAAATATGGTAAAGGGGAAATGCTGCCACCTTGTGGCCGTTTCCTGCAAGAACAGCTTTAAACTCACAGCTAATGGTCACGTAACATTCCCAAGGACTCAGGGCTGTAAAGGACACCTGCCCTAAAAAATTGTGCTGAAGGAGGGAATGGACAAAACAATTCAAAACAGGCAAATGTTTCAAGAAGAGAGTATGAAGAGTTAAGTTTTACTCACGCTCTTTTAAAAAAAAGGAAAATGGATAAAAGCTCAACCTCAGGGAGTGTTAGACCCATGCAATCTAATCTACAAAAAGTTTCAACTTACACCCGTTGACTTACCATCAGCAAAAAGTCAACAAACAATAAATGCTGAAGGGGTTTTAGAGAACTGTGTACACTCTACCTGCTGGTGAGACGTGAAGGAGTAACAGCCAATAATGAGAACAGAAAGGAGCTGTGTTTAAAAGTAAAACTGCAGGCACCATTCAATGCAGCAGGCGCACCATTGGACCTCTCACCTGAGAAGACAAGAATCGAGAAGACACAGGCCACAAAAGCTGCAGTGCAGCCTTATTCACAATAGCCAAGACAGTGGAGCAATCAAAATGTCCAACAACAGGTGAATGGATAAAGAAGTGGTCCATGTACACAATGGAATAATAGCCATGGAAAACAATGAACCACTGCTCTCTGAGGCACCACAAATGAGTCTGGAGATAATCACGAAACATGAGGTAAGTCGGAAAGCAAAAGACCTATATTCTATGATATCACTTATAGGCGTTATCTAATAACTGACACAAAGGAACATATTTCCACAGAGAAAGACACTCACAGACTTAGAAAACAAACTATGCTCATCTAAAAGGAAAGGTGGGGGGAATGGATAAATTAAGATTAGTGTTACTATATGTATACAAACACATATTATATCCATATCTCAAAAAGACCAACCATATAGCAAGGGAGGTCTGCGGAACCGACAGTAACATTTTACATGGGAAGAGGATCTGTACTTGAATAGACATATATAATGTACAAACGAACCAGATTGTGTACACCTAGGACAAACAATATTCTCAGCTTTACCCCAATTAAAAACAACTTTAAAACCAAGAAGAAATAATGAGACATATACTTATGGGGCTTTCTCCATGCACATTCCAATGTAATTTACAAACTAGGAACACGACTTCCAGAAAGGCTCTGCTGCCCTAGTACCCAGATATGGGAATGGAGATATGCTGCCTGCCTGAGGCCACTTCCCACAACAGCAGCTTTAAACCCATTGCTAAAGGTCACTAAATATTCACCAAACTTGCAGTTCGGTAAAAGACACCTGCTTTCTAAAAAAATTCTGGAGTGGAAAATCGACCAAAAATTTCAAAAGAGGGCAACCTTCCAAGAACACAATTTCAAGAGTTCTATTGTACTCCCAATTGTTTCCTTTTTTTTAACAGAAAAGAAAACGGTGGAGAAAAATGATGAGTTTTACGAATTTTCAAAGACATGCAAACCCAAATTACAAAAACCTATCAGCTCACAGCAGCCAGAAGGGCCATTAGCATAAATGCTGCAAACAATATATGCTGAAGCGATTGTGGAGAAATGCGTACCCTCGATTCTAAGGGGGACGTGGTAAGAGCCACTAATGAAAACACAAAGAAAGTGCTTTGAAAAGGGAAACACGGTGCTACCAGTCAATCAATTACACCCACTGCTGGGCCTATCACCTGAGAAAATGAGAATCGAAAAGTCACAGCCTGGCAATCCTGCACTCCAACAATATTTACCATAGCCAACACTTGGAAGCAATGAAAATGTCCATCAACCGAGGAATGCACAAAGTAGAAGTGGTCCACGTACACAGTGGAAAATTACTCCAATAAAAAATAAAAATTAAATGTAAAAATCCAACAAAAGTAAGGAGACATCAGCTTGTGTGGGTTTGTCCGGGCACACTCCACTCTAATTTATAACCGAGAAACACCACAGGCCGCAAGGGCTTTTCCCTAGTTACCAGGGTGGGGGACATAGAAAGGCTGCCGCCCTCTGGCAGTTACCTGCAAAAGCAGCTTTAAAGCCTGTGCTAATGGTCACTTCATAGGAACAAGTACTGCAGAATTGTAAATGAAACAGGCCCTCAAAATGTCTTGAGGGAGGTAAAGGCCAAAACATTTCAAAATGTGACACATACTTAAAGAGAACACTTTGAAGAACTAAGGGGTAATCACAGCTTGAAAAATAGAAAAGGACATGCCTTAAAGCTCAATTTCAACAGATTATGTGGCACATTCGAATTCAACCACAGAGAGGTATCAGCTCACACTTGTCAGAATAACCATCAGCAAGAAAACTACAAACAATAAATGCTGAAAGTGTTGTGGAGAAATGCATACCCTCAACTTCAAAGGGGACGTAACTTGGAAAGGGCCACGAATGAGAACAGAATGGAGGTGCCTTAAAAAGGTAAACATTGAGCTACTATATGATCCAGCAGGCCCACTCCTCGACGTATAACCTAAGAAGAGAGAATTGGAAAGACACAGGCAGGCAAATCTGCACTGCACAGTATTACAATAGCCAAGATATGGAAGTAACCAAAAAGTCCACCAACAGATGGAGGGACAAAGAAGAACTCCTCCATGTACAGATGGAATATTCGCTAGTGAAAAAAATGAAACAATGCCGTTTGCAGCACCATAGATGAGTCTAGACGTAATCACGCCACGTGTAGTAAGTGAGAAAGCAGAAGACACATATCCTATCATATCACTTTTAAGAGTTACTTAAAAATTGATACCAATGAAGATATTTCCACAGAGAAAGGCAATCACAGATTCATTAAAAAACTTATGGTTCACCAAATAGAAAGGGATGAGGATTGGATACATTGCCACATTGGGGTTAACAGAGATATACAAACCATGTGAAATATATAACCACCAAAGACGTACGGAAGACCAGGAGAAGACTACTCAACATTGTGTCATAACCTACATGGGAAAAGGATGCGAGGAACAATAGATACATGTATATGTGTGAAAGAACCACATCTTGCACACCTAGAACAAACAAACCATTGTAATCATATTTACTGGGATAAAAAATTAAAAAGTAAACTACAAATATGAACAAGAAGTAATGAGACATAAACTTAAAGGGCTTTTCCCTGGCACATTCCATTCTAATTTACAACCTACAACACCACTTCCATTAAGGCTCTGTTTCCCTAGTAACCAAATATGGTAAAGGGGAAATGCTACCACCTTGTGGCCGTTTCCTGCAAGAACAGCTTTAAACTCACAGCGAATGGTCACTTAACATTCCCAAGGACTCAGGGCTGTAAAGGACACCTGCCCTAAAAAATTGTGCTGAAGGAGGGAATGGACAAAACAATTCAAAACAGGCAAATGTTTCAAGAAGAGAGTATGAAGAGTTAAGTTTTACTCACGCTCTTTTAAAAAAAAAGGAAAATGGATAAAAGCTCAACCTCAGGGAGTGTTAGACCCATGCAATCTAATCTACAAAAAGTTTCAACTTACACCAGTCGACTGAACATGAGCAAAAAGTCTACAAACAATAAATGCTGAAGGGGTTTTAGGGAACTCTGTACACTCTACCTGCTGGTGAGACGTGAAGGGGTAACAGCCAATAATGAGAACAGAAAGGAGCTGTGTTTAAAAGTAAAACTGCAGGCACCATTCAATGCAGCAGGCGCACCATTGGACCTCTCACCTGAGAAGACAAGAATCGAGAAGACACAGGCCGCAAAAGCTGCAGTGCAGCCTTATTCACAATAGCCAAGACAGTGGAGCAATCAAAATGTCCAACAACAGGTGAATGGATAAAGAAGAAGTGGTCCATGTACACAATGGAATAATAGCCATGGAAAACAATGAACCACTGCTCTCTGAGGCACCACAAATGAGTCTGGAGATAATCACGAAACATGAGGTAAGTCGGAAAGCAAAAGACCTATATTCTATGATATCACTTATAGGCGTTATCTAATAACTGACACAAAGGAACATATTTCCACAGAGAAAGACACTCACAGACTTAGAAAACAAACTATGCTCATCTAAAAGGAAAGGTGGGGGGAATGGATAAATTAAGATTAGTGTTACTATATGTATACAAACACATATTATATACATATCTCAAAAAGACCAACCATATAGCAAGGGAGGTCTGTGGAACCCTCAGTAACATTTTACATGGGAAGAGGATCTGTACTTGAATAGACATATATAATGTACAAACGAACCAGATGGTGTACACCTAGGACAAACAATATTCTAAGCTTTACTCCAATTAAAAAAAAAATTTAAAACCAAGAAGAAATAATGAGACATAAACTTATGGGGCTTTCTCCATGCACATTCCAATGTAATTTACAAACTAGGAACACGACTTCCAGAAAGGCTCTGCTGCCCTAGTACCCAGATATGGGAATGGAGATATGCTGCCTGCTTGAGGCCACTTCCCACAACAGCAGATTTAAACCCATTGCTAAAGGTCACTAAATATTCACCAAACTTGCAGTTCGCTAAAAGACACCTGCTTTCTAAAAAAATTCTGCGGTGGAAAATCGACCAAAAATTTCAAAAGAGGGCAACCTTCCAAGAACACAATTTCAAGAGTTCTATTGTACTCCCAATTGTTTCCTTTTTTTAACAGAAAAGAAAACGGTGGAGAAAAATGATGAGTTTTACGAATTTTCAAAGACATGCAAACCCAAATTACAAAAACCTATCAGCTCACAGCAGCCAGAAGGGCCATTAGCATAAATGCTGCAAACAATAAATGCTGAAGCGATTGTGGAGAAATGCATACCGTCGATTCTAAGGGGGACGTGGTAAGAGCCACTAATGAAAACACAAAGAAGTTGCTTTGAAAAGGGTAACACGGTGCTACCAGTCAATCAATCACACCCACTGCTGGGCCTATCACCTGAGAAAATGAGAATCAAAAAGTCACAGGCTGGCAATCCTGCACTCCAACAATATTTACCATAGCCAACACTTGGAAGCAATGAAAATGTCCATCAACCGAGGAATGCACAAAGTAGAAGTGGTCCACGTACACAGTGGAAAATTAGTCCAATAAAAAATAAAAATTAAAATTAAAAATCCAACAAAACTAATGAGACATCAGCTTGTGTGGGTTTGTCCGGGCACACTCCACTCTAATTTATAACCGAGAAACACCACAGGCCACAAGGGCTTTTCCCTATTTACCAGGGTGGGGGACATAGAAAGGCTGCCGCCCTCTGGCAGTTACCTGCAAAAGCAGCTTTAAAGCCTGTGCTAATGGTCACTTCATAGGAACAAGTACTGCAGAACTGTAAATGAAACAGGCCCTCAAAATGTCTTGAGGGAGGTAAAGGCCAAAATATTTCAAAATGTGACACATACTTAAAGAGAACACTTTGAAGAACTAAGGGGTAATCACAGCTTGAAAAATAGAAAAGGACATGCCTTAAAGCTCAATTTCAACCGATTATGTGGCACATTCGAATTCAACCACAGAGAGGTATCAGCTCACTCTTGTCAGAATAACCATCAGCAAGAAAACTACAAACAATAAATGCTGAAGGTGTTGTGGAGAAATGCATACCCTCAACATCAAAGGGGACGTAACTTGGAAAGGGCCACGAATGAGAACAGAATGGAGGTGCCTTAAAAAGGTAAACATTGAGCTACCATATGATCCAGCAGGCCCACTCCTCGACGTATAACCTAAGAAGAGAGAATTGGAAAGACACAGGCAGGCAAATCTGCACTGCACAGTATTACAATAGCCAAGATATGGAAGTAACCAAAATGTCCACCAACAGATGGATGGACAAAGAAGAACTCCTCCATGTACAGATGGAATATTCGCTAGTGAAAAAAATGAAACAATGCTATTTGAAGCACCATAGATGAGTCTAGACGTAATCACGCCACGTGTAGTAAGTGAGAAAGCAAAAGGCACATATCCTATCATATCACTTTTAAGAGTTACTTAAAAATTGATACCAATGAAGATATTTCCACAGAGAAAGGCAATCACAGATTCATTAAAAAACTTATGGTTCACCAAATAGAAAGGGATGAGGATTGGATACATTGCCACATTGGGGTTAACAGAGATATACAAACCATGTGAAATATATAATCACCAAAGACGTACGGAAGACCAGGAGAAGACTACTCAACATTGTGTCATAACCTACATGGGAAAAGGATGCGAGGAAGAATAGATACATGTATATGTGTGAAAGAACCACATCTTGCACACCTAGAACAAACAAACCATTGTAATCATATTTACTGGGATAAAAAATAAAAAGTAAACTACAAATATGAACAAGAAGTAATGAGACATAAACTTAAAGGGCTTTTCCCTGGCACATTCCATTCTAATTTACAACCTACAACACCACTTCCATTAAGGCTCTGTTTCCCTAGTAACCAAATATGGTAAAGGGGAAATGCTGCCACCTTGTGGCCGTTTCCTGCAAGAACAGCTTTAAACTCACAGCTAATGGTCACGTAACATTCCCAAGGACTCAGGGCTGTAAAGGACACCTGCCCTAAAAAATTGTGCTGAAGGAGGGAATGGACAAAACAATTCAAAACAGGCAAATGTTTCAAGAAGAGAGTATGAAGAGTTAAGTTTTACTCACGCTCTTTTAAAAAAAAGGAAAATGGATAAAAGCTCAACCTCAGGGAGTGTTAGACCCATGCAATCTAATCTACAAAAAGTTTCAACTTACACCAGTTGACTTACCATCAGCAAAAAGTCAACAAACAATAAATGCTGAAGGGGTTTTAGAGAACTGTGTACACTCTACCTGCTGGTGAGACGTGAAGGAGTAACAGCCAATAATGAGAACAGAAAGGAGCTGTGTTTAAAAGTAAAACTGCAGGCACCATTCAATGCAGCAGGCGCACCATTGGACCTCTCACCTGAGAAGACAAGAATCGAGAAGACACAGGCCACAAAAGCTGCAGTGCAGCCTTATTCACAATAGCCAAGACAGTGGAGCAATCAAAATGTCCAACAACAGGTGAATGGATAAAGAAGTGGTCCATGTACACAATGGAATAATAGCCATGGAAAACAATGAACCACTGCTCTCTGAGGCACCACAAATGAGTCTGGAGATAATCACGAAACATGAGGTAAGTCGGAAAGCAAAAGACCTATATTCTATGATATCACTTATAGGCGTTATCTAATAACTGACACAAAGGAACATATTTCCACAGAGAAAGACACTCACAGACTTAGAAAACAAACTATGCTCATCTAAAAGGAAAGGTGGGGGGAGTGGATAAATTAAGATTAGTGTTACTATATGTATACAAACACATATTATATCCATATCTCAAAAAGACCAACCATATAGCAAGGGAGGTCTGCGGAACCGACAGTAACATTTTACATGGGAAGAGGATCTGTACTTGAATAGACATATATAATGTACAAACGAACCAGATTGTGTACACCTAGGACAAACAATATTCTCAGCTTTACCCCAATTAAAAACAACTTTAAAACCAAGAAGAAATAATGAGACATATACTTATGGGGCTTTCTCCATGCACATTCCAATGTAATTTACAAACTAGGAACACGACTTCCAGAAAGGCTCTGCTGCCCTAGTACCCAGATATGGGAATGGAGATATGCTGCCTGCCTGAGGCCACTTCCCACAACAGCAGCTTTAAACCCATTGCTAAAGGTCACTAAATATTCACCAAACTTGCAGTTCGGTAAAAGACACCTGCTTTCTAAAAAAATTCTGGAGTGGAAAATCGACCAAAAATTTCAAAAGAGGGCAACCTTCCAAGAACACAATTTCAAGAGTTCTATTGTACTCCCAATTGTTTCCTTTTTTTTAACAGAAAAGAAAACGGTGGAGAAAAATGATGAGTTTTACGAATTTTCAAAGACATGCAAACCCAAATTACAAAAACCTATCAGCTCACAGCAGCCAGAAGGGCCATTAGCATAAATGCTGCAAACAATATATGCTGAAGCGATTGTGGAGAAATGCGTACCCTCGATTCTAAGGGGGACGTGGTAAGAGCCACTAATGAAAACACAAAGAAAGTGCTTTGAAAAGGGAAACACGGTGCTACCAGTCAATCAATTACACCCACTGCTGGGCCTATCACCTGAGAAAATGAGAATCGAAAAGTCACAGCCTGGCAATCCTGCACTCCAACAATATTTACCATAGCCAACACTTGGAAGCAATGAAAATGTCCATCAACCGAGGAATGCACAAAGTAGAAGTGGTCCACGTACACAGTGGAAAATTACTCCAATAAAAAATAAAAATTAAATGTAAAAATCCAACAAAAGTAAGGAGACATCAGCTTGTGTGGGTTTGTCCGGGCACACTCCACTCTAATTTATAACCGAGAAACACCACAGGCCGCAAGGGCTTTTCCCTAGTTACCAGGGTGGGGGACATAGAAAGGCTGCCGCCCTCTGGCAGTTACCTGCAAAAGCAGCTTTAAAGCCTGTGCTAATGGTCACTTCATAGGAACAAGTACTGCAGAATTGTAAATGAAACAGGCCCTCAAAATGTCTTGAGGGAGGTAAAGGCCAAAACATTTCAAAATGTGACACATACTTAAAGAGAACACTTTGAAGAACTAAGGGGTAATCACAGCTTGAAAAATAGAAAAGGACATGCCTTAAAGCTCAATTTCAACAGATTATGTGGCACATTCGAATTCAACCACAGAGAGGTATCAGCTCACACTTGTCAGAATAACCATCAGCAAGAAAACTACAAACAATAAATGCTGAAAGTGTTGTGGAGAAATGCATACCCTCAACTTCAAAGGGGACGTAACTTGGAAAGGGCCACGAATGAGAACAGAATGGAGGTGCCTTAAAAAGGTAAACATTGAGCTACTATATGATCCAGCAGGCCCACTCCTCGACGTATAACCTAAGAAGAGAGAATTGGAAAGACACAGGCAGGCAAATCTGCACTGCACAGTATTACAATAGCCAAGATATGGAAGTAACCAAAAAGTCCACCAACAGATGGAGGGACAAAGAAGAACTCCTCCATGTACAGATGGAATATTCGCTAGTGAAAAAAATGAAACAATGCCGTTTGCAGCACCATAGATGAGTCTAGACGTAATCACGCCACGTGTAGTAAGTGAGAAAGCAGAAGACACATATCCTATCATATCACTTTTAAGAGTTACTTAAAAATTGATACCAATGAAGATATTTCCACAGAGAAAGGCAATCACAGATTCATTAAAAAACTTATGGTTCACCAAATAGAAAGGGATGAGGATTGGATACACTGCCACTTTGGGGTTAACAGAGATATACAAACCATGTGAAATATATAATCACCAAAGACGTACGGAAGACCAGGAGAAGACTACTCAACATTGTGTCATAACCTACATGGGAAAAGGATGCGAGGAACAATAGATACATGTATATGTGTGAAAGAACCACATCTTGCACACCTAGAACAAACAAACCATTGTAATCATATTTACTGGGATAAAAAATAAAAAGTAAACTACAAATATGAACAAGAAGTAATGAGACATAAACTTAAAGGGCTTTTCCCTGGCACATTCCATTCTAATTTACAACCTACAACACCACTTCCATTAAGGCTCTGTTTCCCTAGTAACCAAATATGGTAAAGGGGAAATGCTGCCACCTTGTGGCCGTTTCCTGCAAGAACAGCTTTAAACTCACAGCGAATGGTCACTTAACATTCCCAAGGACTCAGGGCTGTAAAGGACACCTGCCCTAAAAAATTGTGCTTAAGGAGGGAATGGACAAAACAATTCAAAACAGGCAAATGTTTCAAGAAGAGAGTATGAAGAGTTAAGTTTTACTCACGTTCTTTTAAAAAAAAGGAAAATGGATAAAAGCTCAACCTCAGGGAGTGTTAGACCCATGCAATATAATCTACAAAAAGTTTCAACTTACACCTGTCGACTGACCATGAGCAAAAAGTCTACAAACAATAAATGCTGAAGGGGTTTTAGGGAACTGTGTATCCTCTACCTGCTGGTGAGACGTAAAGGGGTAACAGCCAATAATGAGAACAGAAAGGAGCTGTGTTTAAAAGTAAAAATGGAGGTACCATTCAATCCAGCAGGCGCACCAATGGACCTCTCACTTGAGAAGACAAGAATCGAGAAGACACAGGCCACAAAAGCTGCAGTGCAGCCTTATTCACAATAGCCAAGACAGTGAAGCAATCAAAATGTCCAACAACCAGTAAATGGATAAAGAAGAAGTGGTCCATGTACACAATGGAATAATAGCCATGGAAAACAATGAACCACTGCTCTCTGAGGCACCACAAATGAGTCTGGAGATAATCACGAAACATGAGGTAAGTCGGAAAGCAAAAGACCTATATTCTATGATATCACTTATAGGCGTTATCTAATAACTGACACAAAGGAACATATTTCCACAGAGAAAGACACTCACAGACTTAGAAAACAAACTATGCTCATCTAAAAGGAAAGGTGGGGGGAATGGATAAATTAAGATTAGTGTTACTATATGTATGCAAACACATATTATATACTTATCTCAAGAAGACCAAGCATATAACAAGGGAGGTCTGCGGAACCCTCAGTAACATTTTACATGAGAAGAGTATCTGTACTTGAATAGACATATATAATGTACAAACGAACCAGATTGTGTACACCTAGGACAAACAATATTCTAAGCTTTACCCCAATTTAAAAAAATTTTAAAACCAAGAAGAAATAATGAGACATAAACTTATGGGGCTTTCTCCATGCACATTCCAATGTAATTTACAAACTAGGAACACGACTTCCAGAAAGGCTCTGCTGCCCTAGTACCCAGATATGGGAATGGAGATATGCTGCCTGCTTGAGGCCACTTCCTACAACAGCAGCTTTAAACCCATTGCTAAAGGTCACAAAATATTCACCAAACTTGCAGTTCGGTAAAAGACACCTGCTTTCTAAAAAAATTCTGGGGTGGAAAATCGACCAAAAATTTCAAAAGAGGGCAACCTTCCAAGAACACAATTTCAAGAGTTCTATTGTACTCCCAATTGTTTCCTTTTTTTTAACAGAAAAGAAAACGGTGGAAAAAAATGATGAGTTTTACGAATTTTCAAAGACATGCAAACCCAAATTACAAAAACCTATCAGCTCACAGCAGCCAGAAGGGCCATTAGCATAAATGCTGCAAACAATAAATGCTGAAGCGATTGTGGAGAAATGCGTACCCTCGATTCTAAGGGGGACGTGGTAAGAGCCACTAATGAAAACACAAAGAAGGTGCTTTGAAAAGGGTAACACGGTGCTACCAGTCAATCAATCACACCCACTGCTGGGCCTATCACCTGAGAAAATGAGAATCGAAAAGTCTCAGGCTGGCAATCCTGCACTCCAACAATATTTACCATAGCCAACACTTGGAAGCAATGAAAATGTCCATCAACCGAGGAATGCACAAAGTAGAAGTGGTCCACGTACACAGTGGAAAATTACTCCAATAAAAAATAATAATTAAATGTAAAAATCTAACAAAAGTAAGGAGACATCAGCTTGTGTGGGTTTGTCCGGGCACACTCCACTCTAATTTATAACCGAGAAACACCACAGGCCGCAAGGGCTTTTCCCTAGTTACCAGGGTGGGGGACATAGAAAGGCTGCCGCCCTCTGGCAGTTACCTGCAAAAGCAGCTTTTAAGCCTGTGTTAATGGTCACTTCATAGGAACAAGTACTGCAGAACTGTAAATGAAACAGGCCCTCAAAATGTCTTGAGGGAGGTAAAGGCCAAAACATTTCAAAATATGACACATACTTAAAGAGAACACTTTGAAGAACTAAGGGGTAATCACAGCTTGAAAAATAGAAAAGGACATGCCTTAAAGCTCAATTTCAACAGATTATGTGGCACATTCGAATTCAACCACAGAGAGGTATCAGCTCACACTTGTCAGAATAAACATCAGCAAGAAAACTACAAACAATAAATGCTGAAGGTGTTGTGGAGAAATGCATACCCTCAACTTCAAAGGGGACGTAACTTGGAAAGGGCCACGAATGAGTACAGAATGGAGGTGCCTTAAAAAGGTAAACATTGAGCTACTATATGATCCACCAGGCCCACTCCTCGACGTATAACCTAAGAAGAGAGAATTGGAAAGACACAGGCAGGCAAATCTGCACTGCACTGTATTACAATAGCCAAGATATGGAAGTAACCAAAAAGTCCACCAACAGATGGATGGACAAAGAAGAATTCCTCCATGTACAGATGGAATATTCGCTAGTGAAAAAAATGAAACAATGCCATTTGAAGCACCATAGATGAGTCTAGACGTAATCACGCCACGTGTAGTAAGTGAGAAAACAAAAGGCACATATCCTATCATATCACTTTTAAGAGTTACTTAAAAATTGATACCAATCAAGATATTTCCACAGAGAAAGGCAATCACAGATTCATTAAAAAACTTATGGTTCACCAAATAGAAAGGGATGAGGATTGGATACATTGCCACATTGGGGTTAACAGAGATATACAAACCATGTGAAATATATAACCACCAAAGACGTACGGAAGACCAGGAGAAGACTACTCAACATTGTGTCATAACCTACATGGGAAAAGGATGCGAGGAAGAACAGATACATGTATATGTGTGAAAGAACCACATCTTGCACACCTAGAACAAACAAACCATTGTAATCATATTTACTGGGATAAAAAATAAAAAGTAAACTACAAATATGAACAAGAAGTAATGAGACATAAACTTAAAGGGCTTTTCCCTGGCACATTCCATTCTAATTTACAACCTACAACACCACTTCCATTAAGGCTCTGTTTCCCTAGTAACCAAATATGGTAAAGGGGAAATGCTGCCACCTTGTGGCCGTTTCCTGCAAGAACAGCTTTAAACTCACAGCTAATGGTCACTTAACATTCCCAAGGACTCAGGGCTGTAAAGGACACCTGCCCTAAAAAATTGTGCTGAAGGAGGGAATGGACAAAACAATTCAAAACAGGCAAATGTTTCAAGAAGAGAGTATGAAGAGTTAAGTTTTACTCCCGCTCTTTTAAAAAAAAGGAAAATGGATAAAAGCTCAACCTCAGGGAGTGTTAGACCCATGCAATCTAATCTACAAAAAGTTTCAACTTACACCAGTCGACTGACCATGAGCAAAAAGTCTACAAACAATAAATGCTGAAGGGGTTTTAGGGAACTGTGTACCCTCTACCTGCTGGTGAGACGTAAAGGGGTAACAGCCAATAATGAGAACAGAAAGGAGCTGTGTTTAAAAGTAAAAATGGAGGTACCATTCAATCCAGCAGGCGCACCAATGGACCTCTCACTTGAGAAGACAAGAATCGAGAAGACACAGGCCGCAAAAGCTGCAGTGCAGCCTTATTCACAATAGCCAAGACAGTGAAGCAATCAAAATGTCCAACAACCGGTAAATGGATAAAGAAGAAGTGGTCCATGTACACAATGGAATAATAGCCATGGAAAACAATGAACCACTGCTCTCTGAGGCACCACAAATGAGTCTGGAGATAATCACGAAACATGAGGTAAGTCGGAAAGCAAAAGACCTATATTCTATGATATCACTTATAGGCGTTATCTAATAACTGACACAAAGGAACATATTTCCACAGAGAAAGACACTCACAGACTTAGAAAACAAACTATGCTCATCTAAAAGGAAAGGTGGGGGGAATGGATAAATTAAGATTAGTGTTACTATATGTATACAAACACATATTATATACATATCTCAAAAAGACCAACCATATAGCAAGGGAGGTCTGCGGAACCCTCAGTAACATTTTACATGGGAAGAGGATCTGTACTTGAATAGACATATATAATGTACAAACGAACCAGATGGTGTACACCTAGGACAAACAATATTCTAAGCTTTACCCCAATTTAAAAAAATTTTAAAACCAAGAAGAAATAATGAGATATAAACTTATGGGGCTTTCTTCATGCACATTCCAATGTAATTTACAAACTAGGAACACGACTTCCAGAAAGGCTCTGCTGCCCTAGTACCCAGATATTGGAATGGAGACATGCTTCCTGCTTGAGGCCACTTCCTACAACAGCAGCTTTAAACCCATTGCTAAAGGTCACTAAATATTCACCAAACTTGCAGATCGCTAAAAGACACCTGCTTTCTAAAAAAATTCTGGGGTGGAAAATCGACCAAAAATTTCAAAAGAGGGCAACCTTCCAAGAACACAATTTCAAGAGTTCTATTGTACTCCCAATTGTTTCCTTTTTTTAACAGAAAAGAAAACGGTGGAGAAAAATGATGAGTTTTACGAATTTTCAAAGACATGCAAACCCAAATTACAAAAACCTATCAGCTCACAGCAGCCAGAAGGGCCATTAGCATAAATGCTGCAAACAATAAATGCTGAAGCGATTGTGGAGAAATGCATACCGTCGATTCTAAGGGGGACGTGGTAAGAGCCACTAATGAAAACACAAAGAAGTTGCTTTGAAAAGGGTAACACGGTGCTACCAGTCAATCAATCACACCCACTGCTGGGCCTATCACCTGAGAAAATGAGAATCAAAAAGTCACAGGCTGGCAATCCTGCACTCCAACAATATTTACCATAGCCAACACTTGGAAGCAATGAAAATGTCCATCAACCGATTAATGCACAAAGTAGAAGTGGTCCACGTACACAGTGGAAAATTACTCCAATAAAAAATAAAAATTAAATTTAAAAATCCAACAAAAGTAATGAGACATCAGCTTGTGTGGGTTTGTCCGGGCACACTCCACTCTAATTTATAACCGAGAAACACCACAGGCCACAAGGGCTTTTCCCTATTTACCAGGGTGGGGGACATAGAAAGGCTGCCGCCCTCTGGCAGTTACCTGCAAAAGCCTCTTTAAAGCCTGTGCTAATGGTCACTTCATAGGAACAAGTACTGCAGAACTGTAAATGAAACAGGCCCTCAAAATGTCTTGAGGGAGGTAAAGGCCAAAATATTTCAAAATGTGACACATACTTAAAGAGAACACTTTGAAGAACTAAGGGGTTATCACAGCTTGAAAAATAGAAAAGGACATGCCTTAAAGCTCAATTTCAACCGATTATGTGGCACATTCGAATTCAACCACAGAGAGGTATCAGCTCACTCTTGTCAGAATAACCATCAGCAAGAAAACTACAAACAATAAATGCTGAAGGTGTTGTGGAGAAATGCATACCCTCAACATCAAAGGGGACGTAACTTGGAAAGGGCCACGAATGAGAACAGAATGGAGGTGCCTTAAAAAGGTAAACATTGAGCTACCATATGATCCAGCAGGCCCACTCCTCGACGTATAACCTAAGAAGAGAGAATTGGAAAGACACAGGCAGGCAAATCTGCACTGCACAGTATTACAATAGCCAAGATATGGAAGTAACCAAAATGTCCACCAACAGATGGATGGACAAAGAAGAACTCCTCCATGTACAGATGGAATATTCGCTAGTGAAAAAAATGAAACAATGCTATTTGAAGCACCATAGATGAGTCTAGACGTAATCACGCCACGTGTAGTAAGTGAGAAAGCAAAAGGCACATATCCTATCATATCACTTTTAAGAGTTACTTAAAAATTGATACCAATGAAGATATTTCCACAGAGAAAGGCAATCACAGATTCATTAAAAAACTTATGGTTCACCAAATAGAAAGGGATGAGGATTGGATACATTGCCACATTGGGGTTAACAGAGATATACAAACCATGTGAAATATATAATCACCAAAGACGTACGGAAGACCAGGAGAAGACTACTCAACATTGTGTCATAACCTACATGGGAAAAGGATGCGAGGAAGAATAGATACATGTGTATGTGTGAAAGAACCACATCTTGCACACCTAGAACAAACAAACCATTGTAATCATATTTACTGGGATAAAAAATAAAAAGTAAACTACAAATATGAACAAGAAGTAATGAGACATAAACTTAAAGGGCTTTTCCCTGGCACATTCCATTCTAATTTACAACCTACAACACCACTTCCATTAAGGCTCTGTTTCCCTAGTAACCAAATATGGTAAAGGGGAAATGCTGCCACCTTGTGGCCGTTTCCTGCAAGAACAGCTTTAAACTCACAGCTAATGGTCACTTAACATTCCCAAGGACTCAGGGCTGTAAAGGACACCTGCCCTAAAAAATTGTGCTGAAGGAAGGAATGGACAAAAAAATTCAAAACAGGCAAATGTTTCAAGAAGAGAGTATGAAGAGTTAAGTTTTACTCACGTTCTTTTAAAAAAAAGGAAAATGGATAAAAGCTCAACCTCAGGGAGTGTTAGACCCATGCAATCTAATCTACAAAAAGTTTCAACTTACACCAGTTGACTTACCATCAGCAAAAAGTCAACAAACAATAAATGCTGAAGGGGTTTTAGAGAACTGTGTACACTCTACCTGCTGGTGAGACGTGAAGGAGTAACAGCCAATTATGAGAACAGAAAGGAGCTGTGTTTAAAAGTAAAACTGCAGGCACCATTCAATGCAGCAGGCGCACCATTGGACCTCTCACCTGAGAAGACAAGAATCGAGAAGACACAGGCCGCAAAAGCTGCAGTGCAGCCTTATTCACAATAGCCAAGACAGTGGAGCAATCAAAATGTCCAACAACAGGTGAATGGATAAAGAAGTAGTCCATGTACACAATGGAATAATAGCCATGGAAAACAATGAACCACTGCTCTCTGAGGCACCACAAATGAGTCTGGAGATAATCACGAAACATGAGGTAAGTCGGAAAGCAAAAGACCTATATTCTATGATATCACTTATAGGCGTTATCTAATAACTGACACAAAGGAACATATTTCCACAGAGAAAGACACTCACAGACTTAGAAAACAAACTATGCTCATCTAAAAGGAAAGGTGGGGGGAATGGATAAATTAAGATTAGTGTTACTATATGTATACAAACACATATTATATCCATATCTCAAAAAGACCAACCATATAGCAAGGGAGGTCTGCGGAACCGTCAGTAACATTTTACATGGGAAGAGGATCTGTACTTGAATAGACATCTATAATGTACAAACGAACCAGATGGTGTACACCTAGGACAAACAATATTCTAAGCTTTACCCCAATTAAAAAAAAAATTTAAAACCAAGAAGAAATAATGAGACATATACTTATGGGGCTTTCTCCATGCACATTCCAATGTAATTTACAAACTAGGAACACGACTTCCAGAAAGGCTCTGCTGCCCTAGTACCCAGATATGGGAATGGAGATATGCTGCCTGCTTGAGGCCACTTTCCACAACAGCAGATTTAAACCCATTGCTAAAGGTCACTAAATATTCACCAAACTTGCAGTTCGGTAAAAGACACCTGCTTTCTAAAAAAATTCTGGAGTGGAAAATCGACCAAAAATTTCAAAAGAGGGCAACCTTCCAAGAACACAATTTCAAGAGTTCTATTGTACTCCCAATTGTTTCCTTTTTTTTTAACAGAAAAGAAAACGGTGGAGAAAAATGATGAGTTTTACGAATTTTCAAAGACATGCAAACCCAAATTACAAAAACCTATCAGCTCACAGCAGCCAGAAGGGCCATTAGCATAAATGCTGCAAACAATATATGCTGAAGCGATTGTGGAGAAATGCGTACCCTCGATTCTAAGGGGGACGTGGTAAGAGCCACTAATGAAAACACAAAGAAGGTGCTTTGAAAAGGGAAACACGGTGCTACCAGTCAATCAATCACACCCACTGCTGGGCCTATCACCTGAGAAAAAATGAGAATCGAAAAGTCACAGCCTGGCAATCCTGCACTCCAACAATATTTACCATAGCCAACACTTGGAAGCAATGAAAATGTCCATCAACCGAGGAATGCACAAAGTAGAAGTGGTCCACGTACACAGTGGAAAATTACTCCAATAAAAAATAAAAATTAAAATTAAAAATCCAACAAAACTAATGAGACATCAGCTTGTGTGGGTTTGTCCGGGCACACTCCACTCTAATTTATAACCGAGAAACACCACAGGCCACAAGGGCTTTTCCCTATTTACCAGGGTGGGGGACATAGAAAGGCTGCCGCCCTCTGGCAGTTACCTGCAAAAGCAGCTTTAAAGCCTGTGCTAATGGTCACTTCATAGGAACAAGTACTGCAGAACTGTAAATGAAACAGGCCCTCAAAATGTCTTGAGGGAGGTAAAGGCCAAAATATTTCAAAATGTGACACATACTTAAAGAGAACACTTTGAAGAACTAAGGGGTAATCACAGCTTGAAAAATAGAAAAGGACATGCCTTAAAGCTCAATTTCAACCGATTATGTGGCACATTCGAATTCAACCACAGAGAGGTATCAGCTCACTCTTGTCAGAATAACCATCAGCAAGAAAACTACAAACAATAAATGCTGAAGGTGTTGTGGAGAAATGCATACCCTCAACATCAAAGGGGACGTAACTTGGAAAGGGCCACGAATGAGAACAGAATGGAGGTGCCTTAAAAAGGTAAACATTGAGCTACCATATGATCCAGCAGGCCCACTCCTCGACGTATAACCTAAGAAGAGAGAATTGGAAAGACACAGGCAGGCAAATCTGCACTGCACAGTATTACAATAGCCAAGATATGGAAGTAACCAAAATGTCCACCAACAGATGGATGGACAAAGAAGAACTCCTCCATGTACAGATGGAATATTCGCTAGTGAAAAAAATGAAACAATGCTATTTGAAGCACCATAGATGAGTCTAGACGTAATCACGCCACGTGTAGTAAGTGAGAAAGCAAAAGGCACATATCCTATCATATCACTTTTAAGAGTTACTTAAAAATTGATACCAATGAAGATATTTCCACAGAGAAAGGCAATCACAGATTCATTAAAAAACTTATGGTTCACCAAATAGAAAGGGATGAGGATTGGATACATTGCCACATTGGGGTTAACAGAGATATACAAACCATGTGAAATATATAATCACCAAAGACGTACGGAAGACCAGGAGAAGACTACTCAACATTGTGTCATAACCTACATGGGAAAAGGATGCGAGGAACAATAGATACATGTATATGTGTGAAAGAACCACATCTTGCACACCTAGAACAAACAAACCATTGTAATCATATTTACTGGGATAAAAAATAAAAAGTAAACTACAAATATGAACAAGAAGTAATGAGACATAAACTTAAAGGGCTTTTCCCTGGCACATTCCATTCTAATTTACAACCTACAACACCACTTCCATTAAGGCTCTGTTTCCCTAGTAACCAAATATGGTAAAGGGGAAATGCTGCCACCTTGTGGCCGTTTCCTGCAAGAACAGCTTTAAACTCACAGCTAATGGTCACTTAACATTCCCAAGGACTCAGGGCTGTAAAGGACACCTGCCCTAAAAAATTGTGCTGAAGGAGGGAATGGACAAAACAATTCAAAACAGGCAAATGTTTCAAGAAGAGAGTATGAAGAGTTAAGTTTTACTCACGCTCTTTTAAAAAAAAGGAAAATGGATAAAAGCTCAACCTCAGGGAGTGTTAGACCCATGCAATCTAATCTACAAAAAGTTTCAACTTACACCAGTTGACTTACCATCAGCAAAAAGTCAACAAACAATAAATGCTGAAGGGGTTTTAGAGAACTGTGTACACTCTACCTGCTGGTGAGACGTGAAGGAGTAACAGCCAATAATGAGAACAGAAAGGAGCTGTGTTTAAAAGTAAAACTGCAGGCACCATTCAATGCAGCAGGCGCACCATTGGACCTCTCACCTGAGAAGACAAGAATCGAGAAGACACAGGCCACAAAAGCTGCAGTGCAGCCTTATTCACAATAGCCAAGACAGTGGAGCAATCAAAATGTCCAACAACAGGTGAATGGATAAAGAAGTGGTCCATGTACACAATGGAATAATAGCCATGGAAAACAATGAACCACTGCTCTCTGAGGCACCACAAATGAGTCTGGAGATAATCACGAAACATGAGGTAAGTCGGAAAGCAAAAGACCTATATTCTATGATATCACTTATAGGCGTTATCTAATAACTGACACAAAGGAACATATTTCCACAGAGAAAGACACTCACAGACTTAGAAAACAAACTATGCTCATCTAAAAGGAAAGGTGGGGGGAATGGATAAATTAAGATTAGTGTTACTATATGTATACAAACACATATTATATCCATATCTCAAAAAGACCAACCATATAGCAAGGGAGGTCTGCGGAACCGACAGTAACATTTTACATGGGAAGAGGATCTGTACTTGAATAGACATATATAATGTACAAACGAACCAGATTGTGTACACCTAGGACAAACAATATTCTCAGCTTTACCCCAATTAAAAACAACTTTAAAACCAAGAAGAAATAATGAGACATATACTTATGGGGCTTTCTCCATGCACATTCCAATGTAATTTACAAACTAGGAACACGACTTCCAGAAAGGCTCTGCTGCCCTAGTACCCAGATATGGGAATGGAGATATGCTGCCTGCCTGAGGCCACTTCCCACAACAGCAGCTTTAAACCCATTGCTAAAGGTCACTAAATATTCACCAAACTTGCAGTTCGGTAAAAGACACCTGCTTTCTAAAAAAATTCTGGAGTGGAAAATCGACCAAAAATTTCAAAAGAGGGCAACCTTCCAAGAACACAATTTCAAGAGTTCTATTGTACTCCCAATTGTTTCCTTTTTTTTAACAGAAAAGAAAACGGTGGAGAAAAATGATGAATTTTACGAATTTTCAAAGACATGCAAACCCAAATTACAAAAACCTATCAGCTCACAGCAGCCAGAAGGGCCATTAGCATAAATGCTGCAAACAATATATGCTGAAGCGATTGTGGAGAAATGCGTACCCTCGATTCTAAGGGGGACGTGGTAAGAGCCACTAATGAAAACACAAAGAAAGTGCTTTGAAAAGGGAAACACGGTGCTACCAGTCAATCAATTACACCCACTGCTGGGCCTATCACCTGAGAAAATGAGAATCGAAAAGTCACAGCCTGGCAATCCTGCACTCCAACAATATTTACCATAGCCAACACTTGGAAGCAATGAAAATGTCCATCAACCGAGGAATGCACAAAGTAGAAGTGGTCCACGTACACAGTGGAAAATTACTCCAATAAAAAATAAAAATTAAATGTAAAAATCCAACAAAAGTAAGGAGACATCAGCTTGTGTGGGTTTGTCCGGGCACACTCCACTCTAATTTATAACCGAGAAACACCACAGGCCGCAAGGGCTTTTCCCTAGTTACCAGGGTGGGGGACATAGAAAGGCTGCCGCCCTCTGGCAGTTACCTGCAAAAGCAGCTTTAAAGCCTGTGCTAATGGTCACTTCATAGGAACAAGTACTGCAGAATTGTAAATGAAACAGGCCCTCAAAATGTCTTGAGGGAGGTAAAGGCCAAAACATTTCAAAATGTGACACATACTTAAAGAGAACACTTTGAAGAACTAAGGGGTAATCACAGCTTGAAAAATAGAAAAGGACATGCCTTAAAGCTCAATTTCAACAGATTATGTGGCACATTCGAATTCAACCACAGAGAGGTATCAGCTCACACTTGTCAGAATAACCATCAGCAAGAAAACTACAAACAATAAATGCTGAAAGTGTTGTGGAGAAATGCATACCCTCAACTTCAAAGGGGACGTAACTTGGAAAGGGCCACGAATGAGAACAGAATGGAGGTGCCTTAAAAAGGTAAACATTGAGCTACTATATGATCCAGCAGGCCCACTCCTCGACGTATAACCTAAGAAGAGAGAATTGGAAAGACACAGGCAGGCAAATCTGCACTGCACAGTATTACAATAGCCAAGATATGGAAGTAACCAAAAAGTCCACCAACAGATGGAGGGACAAAGAAGAACTCCTCCATGTACAGATGGAATATTCGCTAGTGAAAAAAATGAAACAATGCCGTTTGCAGCACCATAGATGAGTCTAGACGTAATCACGCCACGTGTAGTAAGTGAGAAAGCAGAAGACACATATCCTATCATATCACTTTTAAGAGTTACTTAAAAATTGATACCAATGAAGATATTTCCACAGAGAAAGGCAATCACAGATTCATTAAAAAACTTATGGTTCACCAAATAGAAAGGGATGAGGATTGGATACACTGCCACTTTGGGGTTAACAGAGATATACAAACCATGTGAAATATATAACCACCAAAGACGTACGGAAGACCAGGAGAAGACTACTCAACATTGTGTCATAACCTACATGGGAAAAGGATGCGAGGAACAATAGATACATGTATATGTGTGAAAGAACCACATCTTGCACACCTAGAACAAACAAACCATTGTAATCATATTTACTGGGATAAAAAATAAAAAGTAAACTACAAATATGAACAAGAAGTAATGAGACATAAACTTAAAGGGCTTTTCCCTGGCACATTCCATTCTAATTTACAACCTACAACACCACTTCCATTAAGGCTCTGTTTCCCTAGTAACCAAATATGGTAAAGGGGAAATGCTGCCACCTTGTGGCCGTTTCCTGCAAGAACAGCTTTAAACTCACAGCGAATGGTCACTTAACATTCCCAAGGACTCAGGGCTGTAAAGGACACCTGCCCTAAAAAATTGTGCTGAAGGAGGGAATGGACAAAACAATTCAAAACAGGCAAATGTTTCAAGAAGAGAGTATGAAGAGTTAAGTTTTACTCACGTTCTTTTAAAAAAAAGGAAAATGGATAAAAGCTCAACCTCAGGGAGTGTTAGACCCATGCAATCTAATCTACAAAAAGTTTCAACTTACACCAGTCGACTGACCATGAGCAAAAAGTCTACAAACAATAAATGCTGAAGGGGTTTTAGGGAACTGTGTATCCTCTACCTGCTGGTGAGACGTAAAGGGGTAACAGCCAATAATGAGAACAGAAAGGAGCTGTGTTTAAAAGTAAAAATGGAGGTACCATTCAATCCAGCAGGCGCACCAATGGACCTCTCACTTGAGAAGACAAGAATCGAGAAGACACAGGCCACAAAAGCTGCAGTGCAGCCTTATTCACAATAGCCAAGACAGTGAAGCAATCAAAATGTCCAACAACCAGTAAATGGATAAAGAAGAAGTGGTCCATGTACACAATGGAATAATAGCCATGGAAAACAATGAACCACTGCTCTCTGAGGCACCACAAATGAGTCTGGAGATAATCACGAAACATGAGGTAAGTCGGAAAGCAAAAGACCTATATTCTATGATATCACTTATAGGCGTTATCTAATAACTGACACAAAGGAACATATTTCCACAGAGAAAGACACTCACAGACTTAGAAAACAAACTATGCTCATCTAAAAGGAAAGGTGGGGGGAATGGATAAATTAAGATTAGTGTTACTATATGTATACAAACACATATTATATACATATCTCAAAAAGACCAACCATATAGCAAGGGAGGTCTGCGGAACCCTCAGTAACATTTTACATGGGAAGAGGATCTGTACTTGAATAGACATATATAATGTACAAACGAACCAGATGGTGTACACCTAGGACAAACAATATTCTAAGCTTTACCCCAATTTAAAAAAATTTTAAAACCAAGAAGAAATAATGAGATATAAACTTATGGGGCTTTCTTCATGCACATTCCAATGTAATTTACAAACTAGGAACACGACTTCCAGAAAGGCTCTGCTGCCCTAGTACCCAGATATTGGAATGGAGACATGCTTCCTGCTTGAGGCCACTTCCTACAACAGCAGCTTTAAACCCATTGCTAAAGGTCACTAAATATTCACCAAACTTGCAGATCGCTAAAAGACACCTGCTTTCTAAAAAAATTCTGGGGTGGAAAATCGACGAAAAATTTCAAAAGAGGGCAACCTTCCAAGAACACAATTTCAAGAGTTCTATTGTACTCCCAATTGTTTCCTTTTTTTAACAGAAAAGAAAACGGTGGAGAAAAATGATGAGTTTTACGAATTTTCAAAGACATGCAAACCCAAATTACAAAAACCTATCAGCTCACAGCAGCCAGAAGGGCCATTAGCATAAATGCTGCAAACAATAAATGCTGAAGCGATTGTGGAGAAATGCATACCGTCGATTCTAAGGGGGACGTGGTAAGAGCCACTAATGAAAACACAAAGAAGTTGCTTTGAAAAGGGTAACACGGTGCTACCAGTCAATCAATCACACCCACTGCTGGGCCTATCACCTGAGAAAATGAGAATCAAAAAGTCACAGGCTGGCAATCCTGCACTCCAACAATATTTACCATAGCCAACACTTGGAAGCAATGAAAATGTCCATCAACCGATTAATGCACAAAGTAGAAGTGGTCCACGTACACAGTGGAAAATTACTCCAATAAAAAATAAAAATTAAATTTAAAAATCCAACAAAAGTAATGAGACATCAGCTTGTGTGGGTTTGTCCGGGCACACTCCACTCTAATTTATAACCGAGAAACACCACAGGCCACAAGGGCTTTTCCCTATTTACCAGGGTGGGGGACATAGAAAGGCTGCCGCCCTCTGGCAGTTACCTGCAAAAGCCTCTTTAAAGCCTGTGCTAATGGTCACTTCATAGGAACAAGTACTGCAGAACTGTAAATGAAACAGGCCCTCAAAATGTCTTGAGGGAGGTAAAGGCCAAAATATTTCAAAATGTGACACATACTTAAAGAGAACACTTTGAAGAACTAAGGGGTTATCACAGTTGAAAAATAGAAAAGGACATGCCTTAAAGCTCAATTTCAACCGATTATGTGGCACATTCGAATTCAACCACAGAGAGGTATCAGCTCACTCTTGTCAGAATAACCATCAGCAAGAAAACTACAAACAATAAATGCTGAAGGTGTTGTGGAGAAATGCATACCCTCAACATCAAAGGGGGCGTAACTTGGAAAGGGCCACGAATGAGAACAGAATGGAGGTGCCTTAAAAAGGTAAACATTGAGCTACCATATGATCCAGCAGGCCCACTCCTCGACGTATAACCTAAGAAGAGAGAATTGGAAAGACACAGGCAGGCAAATCTGCACTGCACAGTATTACAATAGCCAAGATATGGAAGTAACCAAAATGTCCACCAACAGATGGATGGACAAAGAAGAACTCCTCCATGTACAGATGGAATATTCGCTAGTGAAAAAAATGAAACAATGCTATTTGAAGCACCATAGATGAGTCTAGACGTAATCACGCCACGTGTAGTAAGTGAGAAAGCAAAAGGCACATATCCTATCATATCACTTTTAAGAGTTACTTAAAAATTGATACCAATGAAGATATTTCCACAGAGAAAGGCAATCACAGATTCATTAAAAAACTTATGGTTCACCAAATAGAAAGGGATGAGGATTGGATACATTGCCACATTGGGGTTAACAGAGATATACAAACCATGTGAAATATATAATCACCAAAGACGTACGGAAGACCAGGAGAAGACTACTCAACATTGTGTCATAACCTACATGGGAAAAGGATGCGAGGAAGAATAGATACATGTGTATGTGTGAAAGAACCACATCTTGCACACCTAGAACAAACAAACCATTGTAATCATATTTACTGGGATAAAAAATAAAAAGTAAACTACAAATATGAACAAGAAGTAATGAGACATAAACTTAAAGGGCTTTTCCCTGGCACATTCCATTCTAATTTACAACCTACAACACCACTTCCATTAAGGCTCTGTTTCCCTAGTAACCAAATATGGTAAAGGGGAAATGCTGCCACCTTGTGGCCGTTTCCTGCAAGAACAGCTTTAAACTCACAGCTAATGGTCACTTAACATTCCCAAGGACTCAGGGCTGTAAAGGACACCTGCCCTAAAAAATTGTGCTGAAGGAAGGAATGGACAAAAAAATTCAAAACAGGCAAATGTTTCAAGAAGAGAGTATGAAGAGTTAAGTTTTACTCACGTTCTTTTAAAAAAAAGGAAAATGGATAAAAGCTCAACCTCAGGGAGTGTTAGACCCATGCAATCTAATCTACAAAAAGTTTCAACTTACACCAGTTGACTTACCATCAGCAAAAAGTCAACAAACAATAAATGCTGAAGGGGTTTTAGAGAACTGTGTACACTCTACCTGCTGGTGAGACGTGAAGGAGTAACAGCCAATTATGAGAACAGAAAGGAGCTGTGTTTAAAAGTAAAACTGCAGGCACCATTCAATGCAGCAGGCGCACCATTGGACCTCTCACCTGAGAAGACAAGAATCGAGAAGACACAGGCCGCAAAAGCTGCAGTGCAGCCTTATTCACAATAGCCAAGACAGTGGAGCAATCAAAATGTCCAACAACAGGTGAATGGATAAAGAAGTAGTCCATGTACACAATGGAATAATAGCCATGGAAAACAATGAACCACTGCTCTCTGAGGCACCACAAATGAGTCTGGAGATAATCACGAAACATGAGGTAAGTCGGAAAGCAAAAGACCTATATTCTATGATATCACTTATAGGCGTTATCTAATAACTGACACAAAGGAACATATTTCCACAGAGAAAGACACTCACAGACTTAGAAAACAAACTATGCTCATCTAAAAGGAAAGGTGGGGGGAATGGATAAATTAAGATTAGTGTTACTATATGTATACAAACACATATTATATCCATATCTCAAAAAGACCAACCATATAGCAAGGGAGGTCTGCGGAACCGTCAGTAACATTTTACATGGGAAGAGGATCTGTACTTGAATAGACATCTATAATGTACAAACGAACCAGATGGTGTACACCTAGGACAAACAATATTCTAAGCTTTACCCCAATTAAAAAAAAATTTTAAAACCAAGAAGAAATAATGAGACATATACTTATGGGGCTTTCTCCATGCACATTCCAATGTAATTTACAAACTAGGAACACGACTTCCAGAAAGGCTCTGCTGCCCTAGTACCCAGATATGGGAATGGAGATATGCTGCCTGCTTGAGGCCACTTTCCACAACAGCAGATTTAAACCCATTGCTAAAGGTCACTAAATATTCACCAAACTTGCAGTTAGGTAAAAGACACCTGCTTTCTAAAAAAATTCTGGAGTGGAAAATCGACCAAAAATTTCAAAAGAGGGCCACCTTCCAAGAACACAATTTCAAGAGTTCTATTGTACTCCCAATTGTTTCCTTTTTTTTTAACAGAAAAGAAAACGGTGGAGAAAAATGATGAGTTTTACGAATTTTCAAAGACATGCAAACCCAAATTACAAAAACCTATCAGCTCACAGCAGCCAGAAGGGCCATTAGCATAAATGCTGCAAACAATATATGCTGAAGCGATTGTGGAGAAATGCGTACCCTCGATTCTAAGGGGGACGTGGTAAGAGCCACTAATGAAAACACAAAGAAGGTGCTTTGAAAAGGGAAACACGGTGCTACCAGTCAATCAATCACACCCACTGCTGGGCCTATCACCTGAGAAAAAATGAGAATCGAAAAGTCACAGCCTGGCAATCCTGCACTCCAACAATATTTACCATAGCCAACACTTGGAAGCAATGAAAATGTCCATCAACCGAGGAATGCACAAAGTAGAAGTGGTCCACGTACACAGTGGAAAATTACTCCAATAAAAAATAAAAATTAAATGTAAAAATCCAACAAAAGTAAGGAGACATCAGCTTGTGTGGGTTTGTCCGGGCACACTCCACTCTAATTTATAACCGAGAAACACCACAGGCCGCAAGGGCTTTTCCCTAGTTACCAGGGTGGGGGACATAGAAAGGCTGCCGCCCTCTGGCAGTTACCTGCAAAAGCAGCTTTAAAGCCTGTGCTAATGGTCACTTCATAGGAACAAGTACTGCAGAACTGTAAATGAAACAGGCCCTCAAAATGTCTTGAGGGAGGTAAAGGCCAAAATATTTCAAAATGTGACACATACTTAAAGAGAACACTTTGAAGAACTAAGGGGTTATCACAGTTGAAAAATAGAAAAGGACATGCCTTAAAGCTCAATTTCAACCGATTATGTGGCACATTCGAATTCAACCACAGAGAGGTATCAGCTCACTCTTGTCAGAATAACCATCAGCAAGAAAACTACAAACAATAAATGCTGAAGGTGTTGTGGAGAAATGCATACCCTCAACATCAAAGGGGGCGTAACTTGGAAAGGGCCACGAATGAGAACAGAATGGAGGTGCCTTAAAAAGGTAAACATTGAGCTACCATATGATCCAGCAGGCCCACTCCTCGACGTATAACCTAAGAAGAGAGAATTGGAAAGACACAGGCAGGCAAATCTGCACTGCACAGTATTACAATAGCCAAGATATGGAAGTAACCAAAATGTCCACCAACAGATGGATGGACAAAGAAGAACTCCTCCATGTACAGATGGAATATTCGCTAGTGAAAAAAATGAAACAATGCTATTTGAAGCACCATAGATGAGTCTAGACGTAATCACGCCACGTGTAGTAAGTGAGAAAGCAAAAGGCACATATCCTATCATATCACTTTTAAGAGTTACTTAAAAATTGATACCAATGAAGATATTTCCACAGAGAAAGGCAATCACAGATTCATTAAAAAACTTATGGTTCACCAAATAGAAAGGGATGAGGATTGGATACATTGCCACATTGGGGTTAACAGAGATATACAAACCATGTGAAATATATAATCACCAAAGACGTACGGAAGACCAGGAGAAGACTACTCAACATTGTGTCATAACCTACATGGGAAAAGGATGCGAGGAAGAATAGATACATGTGTATGTGTGAAAGAACCACATCTTGCACACCTAGAACAAACAAACCATTGTAATCATATTTACTGGGATAAAAAATAAAAAGTAAACTACAAATATGAACAAGAAGTAATGAGACATAAACTTAAAGGGCTTTTCCCTGGCACATTCCATTCTAATTTACAACCTACAACACCACTTCCATTAAGGCTCTGTTTCCCTAGTAACCAAATATGGTAAAGGGGAAATGCTGCCACCTTGTGGCCGTTTCCTGCAAGAACAGCTTTAAACTCACAGCTAATGGTCACTTAACATTCCCAAGGACTCAGGGCTGTAAAGGACACCTGCCCTAAAAAATTGTGCTGAAGGAAGGAATGGACAAAAAAATTCAAAACAGGCAAATGTTTCAAGAAGAGAGTATGAAGAGTTAAGTTTTACTCACGTTCTTTTAAAAAAAAGGAAAATGGATAAAAGCTCAACCTCAGGGAGTGTTAGACCCATGCAATCTAATCTACAAAAAGTTTCAACTTACACCAGTTGACTTACCATCAGCAAAAAGTCAACAAACAATAAATGCTGAAGGGGTTTTAGAGAACTGTGTACACTCTACCTGCTGGTGAGACGTGAAGGAGTAACAGCCAATTATGAGAACAGAAAGGAGCTGTGTTTAAAAGTAAAACTGCAGGCACCATTCAATGCAGCAGGCGCACCATTGGACCTCTCACCTGAGAAGACAAGAATCGAGAAGACACAGGCCGCAAAAGCTGCAGTGCAGCCTTATTCACAATAGCCAAGACAGTGGAGCAATCAAAATGTCCAACAACAGGTGAATGGATAAAGAAGTAGTCCATGTACACAATGGAATAATAGCCATGGAAAACAATGAACCACTGCTCTCTGAGGCACCACAAATGAGTCTGGAGATAATCACGAAACATGAGGTAAGTCGGAAAGCAAAAGACCTATATTCTATGATATCACTTATAGGCGTTATCTAATAACTGACACAAAGGAACATATTTCCACAGAGAAAGACACTCACAGACTTAGAAAACAAACTATGCTCATCTAAAAGGAAAGGTGGGGGGAATGGATAAATTAAGATTAGTGTTACTATATGTATACAAACACATATTATATCCATATCTCAAAAAGACCAACCATATAGCAAGGGAGGTCTGCGGAACCGTCAGTAACATTTTACATGGGAAGAGGATCTGTACTTGAATAGACATCTATAATGTACAAACGAACCAGATGGTGTACACCTAGGACAAACAATATTCTAAGCTTTACCCCAATTAAAAAAAAATTTTAAAACCAAGAAGAAATAATGAGACATATACTTATGGGGCTTTCTCCATGCACATTCCAATGTAATTTACAAACTAGGAACACGACTTCCAGAAAGGCTCTGCTGCCCTAGTACCCAGATATGGGAATGGAGATATGCTGCCTGCTTGAGGCCACTTTCCACAACAGCAGATTTAAACCCATTGCTAAAGGTCACTAAATATTCACCAAACTTGCAGTTAGGTAAAAGACACCTGCTTTCTAAAAAAATTCTGGAGTGGAAAATCGACCAAAAATTTCAAAAGAGGGCAACCTTCCAAGAACACAATTTCAAGAGTTCTATTGTACTCCCAATTGTTTCCTTTTTTTTTAACAGAAAAGAAAACGGTGGAGAAAAATGATGAGTTTTACGAATTTTCAAAGACATGCAAACCCAAATTACAAAAACCTATCAGCTCACAGCAGCCAGAAGGGCCATTAGCATAAATGCTGCAAACAATATATGCTGAAGCGATTGTGGAGAAATGCGTACCCTCGATTCTAAGGGGGACGTGGTAAGAGCCACTAATGAAAACACAAAGAAGGTGCTTTGAAAAGGGAAACACGGTGCTACCAGTCAATCAATCACACCCACTGCTGGGCCTATCACCTGAGAAAAAATGAGAATCGAAAAGTCACAGCCTGGCAATCCTGCACTCCAACAATATTTACCATAGCCAACACTTGGAAGCAATGAAAATGTCCATCAACCGAGGAATGCACAAAGTAGAAGTGGTCCACGTACACAGTGGAAAATTACTCCAATAAAAAATAAAAATTAAATGTAAAAATCCAACAAAAGTAAGGAGACATCAGCTTGTGTGGGTTTGTCCGGGCACACTCCACTCTAATTTATAACCGAGAAACACCACAGGCCGCAAGGGCTTTTCCCTAGTTACCAGGGTGGGGGACATAGAAAGGCTGCCGCCCTCTGGCAGTTACCTGCAAAAGCAGCTTTAAAGCCTGTGCTAATGGTCACTTCATAGGAACAAGTACTGCAGAACTGTAAATGAAACAGGCCCTCAAAATGTCTTGAGGGAGGTAAAGGCCAAAACATTTCAAAATGTGACACATACTTAAAGAGAACACTTTGAAGAACTAAGGGGTAATCACAGCTTGAAAAATAGCAAAGGACATGCCTTAAAGCTCAATTTCAACAGATTATGTGGCACATTCGAATTCAACCACAGAGAGGTATCAGCTCACACTTGTCAGAATAACCATCAGCAAGAAAACTACAAACAATAAATGCTGAAAGTGTTGTGGAGAAATGCATACCCTCAACTTCAAAGGGGACGTAACTTGGAAAGGGCCACGAATGAGAACAGAATGGAGGTGCCTTAAAAAGGTAAACATTGAGCTACTATATGATCCAGCAGGCCCACTCCTCGACGTAAAACCTAAGAAGAGAGAATTGGAAAGACACAGGCAGGCAAATCTGCACTGCACAGTATTACAATAGCCAAGATATGGAAGTAACCAAAAAGTCCACCAACAGATGGATGGACAAAGAAGAACTCCTCCATGTACAGATGGAATATTCGCTAGTGAAAAAAATGAAACAATGCCGTTTGCAGCACCATAGATGAGTCTAGACGTAATCACGCCACGTGTAGTAAGTGAGAAAGCAAAAGGCACATATCCTATCATATCACTTTTAAGAGTTACTTAAAAATTGATACCAATGAAGATATTTCCACAGAGAAAGGCAATCACAGATTCATTAAAAAACTTATGGTTCACCAAATAGAAAGGGATGAGGATTGGATACATTGCCACATTGGGGTTAACAGAGATATACAAACCATGTGAAATATATAATCACCAAAGACGTACGGAAGACCAGGAGAAGACTACTCAACATTGTGTCATAACCTACATGGGAAAAGGATGCGAGGAAGAATAGATACATGTATATGTGTGAAAGAACCACATCTTGCACACCTAGAACAAACAAACCATTGTAATCATATTTACTGGGATAAAAAATAAAAAGTAAACTACAAATATGAACAAGAAGTAATGAGACATAAACTTAAAGGGCTTTTCCCTGGCACATTCCATTCTAATTTACAACCTACAACACCACTTCCATTAAGGCTCTGTTTCCCTAGTAACCAAATATGGTAAAGGGGAAATGCTGCCACCTTGTGGCCGTTTCCTGCAAGAACAGCTTTAAACTCACAGCTAATGGTCACTTAACATTCCCAAGGACTCAGGGCTGTAAAGAACACCTGCCCTAAAAAATTGTGCTGAAGGAGGGAATGGACAAAACAATTCAAAACAGGCAAATGTTTCAAGAAGAGAGTATGAAGAGTTAAGTTTTACTCACGCTCTTTTAAAAAAAAGGAAAATGGATAAAAGCTCAACCTCAGGGAGTGTTAGACCCATGCAATCTAATCTACAAAAAGTTTCAACTTACACCAGTTGACTTACCATCAGCAAAAAGTCAACAAACAATAAATGCTGAAGGGGTTTTAGAGAACTGTGTACACTCTACCTGCTGGTGAGACGTGAAGGAGTAACAGCCAATAATGAGAACAGAAAGGAGCTGTGTTTAAAAGTAAAACTGCAGGCACCATTCAATGCAGCAGGCGCACCATTGGACCTCTCACCTGAGAAGACAAGAATCGAGAAGACACAGGCCGCAAAAGCTGCAGTGCAGCCTTATTCACAATAGCCAAGACAGTGGAGCAATCAAAATGTCCAACAACAGGTGAATGGATAAAGAAGTGGTCCATGTACACAATGGAATAATAGCCATGGAAAACAATGAACCACTGCTCTCTGAGGCACCACAAATGAGTCTGGAGATAATCACGAAACATGAGGTAAGTCGGAAAGCAAAAGACCTATATTCTATGATATCACTTATAGGCGTTATCTAATAACTGACACAAAGGAACATATTTCCACAGAGAAAGACACTCACAGACTTAGAAAACAAACTATGCTCATCTAAAAGGAAAGGTGGGGGGAATGGATAAGTTAAGATTAGTGTTACTATATGTATACAAACACATATTATATCCATATCTCAAAAAGACCAACCATATAGCAAGGGAGGTCTGCGGAACCGACAGTAACATTTTACATGGGAAAAGGATCTGTACTTGAATAGACATATATAATGTACAAACGAACCAGATTGTGTACACCTAGGACAAACAATATTCTCAGCTTTACCGCAATTAAAAACAACTTTAAAACCAAGAAGAAATAATGAGACATATACTTATGGGGCTTTCTCCATGCACATTCCAATGTAATTTACAAACTAGGAACACGACTTCCAGAAAGGCTCTGCTGCCCTAGTACCCAGATATGGGAATGGAGATATGCTGCCTGCTTGAGGCCACTTCCCACAACAGCAGCTTTAAACCCATTGCTAAAGGTCACTAAATATTCACCAAACTTGCAGTTCGCTAAAAGACACCTGCTTTCTAAAAAAATTCTGGAGTGGAAAATCGACCAAAAATTTCAAAAGAGGGCAACCTTCCAAGAACACAATTTCAAGAGTTCTATTGTACTCCCAATTGTTTCCTTTTTTTTAACAGAAAAGAAAACGGTGGAGAAAAATGATGAGTTTTACGAATTTTCAAAGACATGCAAACCCAAATTACAAAAACCTATCAGCTCACAGCAGCCAGAAGGGCCATTAGCATAAATGCTGCAAACAATATATGCTGAAGCGATTGTGGAGAAATGCGTACCCTCGATTCTAAGGGGGACGTGGTAAGAGCCACTAATGAAAACACAAAGAAGGTGCTTTGAAAAGGGAAACACGGTGCTACCAGTCAATCAATTACACCCACTGCTGGGCCTATCACCTGAGAAAATGAGAATCGAAAAGTCACAGCCTGGCAATCCTGCACTCCAACAATATTTACCATAGCCAACACTTGGAAGCAATGAAAATGTCCATCAACCGAGGAATGCACAAAGTAGAAGTGGTCCACGTACACAGTGGAAAATTACTCCAATAAAAAATAAAAATTAAATGTAAAAATCCAACAAAAGTAAGGAGACATCAGCTTGTGTGGGTTTGTCCGGGCACACTCCACTCTAATTTATAACCGAGAAACACCACAGGCCGCAAGGGCTTTTCCCTATTTACCAGGGTGGGGGACATAGAAAGGCTGCCGCCCTCTGGCAGTTACCTGCAAAAGCAGCTTTAAAGCCTGTGCTAATGGTCACTTCATAGGAACAAGTACTGCAGAACTGTAAATGAAACAGGCCCTCAAAATATCTTGAGGGAGGTAAAGGCCAAAACATTTCAAAATGTGACACATACTTAAAGAGAACACTTTGAAGAACTAAGGGGTAATCACAGCTTGAAAAATAGCAAAGGACATGCCTTAAAGCTCAATTTCAACAGATTATGTGGCACATTCGAATTCAACCACAGAGAGGTATCAGCTCACACTTGTCAGAATAACCATCAGCAAGAAAACTACAAACAATAAATGCTGAAAGTGTTGTGGAGAAATGCATACCCTCAACTTCAAAGGGGACGTAACTTGGAAAGGGCCACGAATGAGAACAGAATGGAGGTGCCTTAAAAAGGTAAACATTGAGCTACTATATGATCCAGCAGGCCCACTCCTCGACGTAAAACCTAAGAAGAGAGAATTGGAAAGACACAGGCAGGCAAATCTGCACTGCACAGTATTACAATAGCCAAGATATGGAAGTAACCAAAAAGTCCACCAACAGATGGATGGACAAAGAAGAACTCCTCCATGTACAGATGGAATATTCGCTAGTGAAAAAAATGAAACAATGCCGTTTGCAGCACCATAGATGAGTCTAGACGTAATCACGCCACGTGTAGTAAGTGAGAAAGCAAACGACACATATCCTATCATATCACTTTTAAGAGTTACTTAAAAATTGATACCAATGAAGATATTTCCACAGAGAAAGGCAATCACAGATTCATTAAAAAACTTATGGTTCACCAAATAGAAAGGGATGAGGATTGGATACATTGCCACATTGGGGTTAACAGAGATATACAAACCATGTGAAATATATAACCACCAAAGACGTACGGAAGACCAGGAGAAGACTACTCAACATTGTGTCATAAGCTACATGGGAAAAGGAGGCGAGGAAGAATAGATACATGTATATGTGTGAAAGAACCACATCTTGCACACCTAGAACAAACAAACCATTGTAATCATATTTACTGGGATAAAAAATAAAAAGTAAACTACAAATATGAACAAGAAGTAATGAGACATAAACTTAAAGGGCTTTTCCCTGGCACATTCCATTCTAATTTACAACCTACAACACCACTTCCATTAAGGCTCTGTTTCCCTAGTAACCAAATATGGTAAAGGGGAAATGCTGCCACCTTGTGGCCGTTTCCTGCAAGAACAGCTTTAAACTCACAGCGAATGGTCACTTAACATTCCCAAGGACTCAGGGCTGTAAAGGACACCCGCCCTAAAAAATTGTGCTGAAGGAGGGAATGGACAAAACAATTCAAAACAGGCAAATGTTTCAAGAAGAGAGTATGAAGAGTTAAGTTTTACTCACGCTCTTTTAAAAAAAAGGAAAATGGATAAAAGCTCAACCTCAGGGAGTGTTAGACCCATGCAATCTAATCTACAAAAAGTTTCAACTTACACCAGTCGACTGACCATGAGCAAAAAGTCTACAAACAATAAATGCTGAACGGGTTTTAGGGAACTGTGTACCCTCTACCTGCTGGTGAGACGTAAAGGGGTAACAGCCAATAATGAGAACAGAAAGGAGCTGTGTTTAAAAGTAAAAATGGAGGTACCATTCAATCCAGCAGGCGCACCAATGGACCTCTCACTTGAGAAGACAAGAATCGAGAAGACACAGGCCGCAAAAGCTGCAGTGCAGCCTTATTCACAATAGCCAAGACAGTGGAGCAATCAAAATGTCCAACAACAGGTGAATGGATAAAGAAGTGGTCCATGTACACAATGGAATAATAGCCATGGAAAACAATGAACCACTGCTCTCTGAGGCACCACAAATGAGTCTGGAGATAATCACGAAACATGAGGTAAGTCGGAAAGCAAAAGACCTATATTCTATGATATCCCTTATAGGCGTTATCTAATAACTGACACAAAGGAACATATTTCCACAGAGAAAGACACTCACAGACTTAGAAAACAAACTATGCTCATCTAAAAGGAAAGGTGGGGGGAATGGATAAATTAAGATTAGTGTTACTATATGTATACAAACACATATTATATACATATCTCAAAAAGACCAACCATATAGCAAGGGAGGTCTGCGGAACCCTCAGTAACATTTTACATGGGAAGAGGATCTGTACTTGAATAGACATATATAATGTACAAACGAACCAGATTGTGTACACCTAGGACAAACAATATTCTAAGCTTTACCCCAATTAAAAAAAATTTTAAAACCAAGAAGAAATAATGAGACATAAACTTATGGGGCTTTCTCCATGCACATTCCAATGTAATTTACAAACTAGGAACACGACTTCCAGAAAGGCTCTGCTGCCCTAGTACCCAGATATGGGAATGGAGACATGCTTCCTGCTTGAGGCCACTTCCTACAACAGCAGCTTTAAACCCACTGCTAAAGGTCACTAAATATTCACCAAACTTGCAGTTCGGTAAAAGACACCTGCTTTCTAATAAAATTCTGGGGTGGAAAATCGACCAAAAATTTCAAAAGAGGGCAACCTTCCAAGAACACAATTTCAAGAGTTCTATTGTACTCCCAATTGTTTCCTTTTTTTAACAGAAAAGAAAACGGTGGAGAAAAATGATGAGTTTTACGAATTTTCAAAGACATGCAAACCCAAATTACAAAAACCTATCAGCTCACAGCAGCCAGAAGGGCCATTAGCATAAATGCTGCAAACAATAAATGCTGAAGCGATTGTGGAGAAATGCATACCGTCGATACTAAGGGGGACTTGGTAAGAGCCACTAATGAAAACACAAAGAAGTTGCTTTGAAAAGCGTAACACGGTGCTACCAGTCAATCAATCACACCCACTGCTGGGCCTATCACCTGAGAAAATGAGAATCAAAAAGTCACAGGCTGGCAATCCCGCACTCCAACAATATTTACCATAGCCAACACTTGGAAGCAATGAAAATGTCCATCAACCGAGGAATGCACAAAGTAGAAGTGGTCCACGTACACAGTGGAAAATTACTCCAGTAAAAAATAAAAATTAAATTTAAAAATCCAACAAAAGTAATGAGACATCAGCTTGTGTGGGTTTGTCCGGGCACACTCCACTCTAATTTATAACCGAGAAACACCACAGGCCACAAGGGCTTTTCCCTATTTACCAGGGTGGGGGACATAGAAAGGCTGCCGCCCTCTGGCAGTTACCTGCAAAAGCAGCTTTAAAGCCTGTGCTAATGGTCACTTCATAGGAACAAGTACTGCAGAACTGTAAATGAAACAGGCCCTCAAAATGTCTTGAGGGAGGTAAAGGCCAAAATATTTCAAAATGTGACACATACTTAAAGAGAACACTTTGAAGAACTAAGGGGTAATCACAGCTTGAAAAATAGCAAAGGACATGCCTTAAAGCTCAATTTCAACAGATTATGTGGCACATTCCAATTCAACCACAGAGAGGTATCAGCTCACTCTTGTCAGAATAACCATCAGCAAGAAAACTACAAACAATAAATGCTGAAGGTGTTGTGGAGAAATGCATACCCTCAACATCAAAGGGGACGTAACTTGGAAAGGGCCACGAATGAGAACAGAATGGAGGTGCCTTAAAAAGGTAAACATTGAGCTACTATATGATCCAGCAGGCCCACTCCTCGACGTAAAACCTAAGAAGAGAGAATTGGAAAGACACAGGCAGGCAAATCTGCACTGCACAGTATTACAATAGCCAAGATATGGAAGTAACCAAAAAGTCCACCAACAGATGGATGGACAAAGAAGAACTCCTCCATGTACAGATGGAATATTCGCTAGTGAAAAAAATGAAACAATGCCGTTTGCAGCACCATAGATGAGTCTAGACGTAATCACGCCACGTGTAGTAAGTGAGAAAGCAGAAGACACATATCCTATCATATCACTTTTAAGAGTTACTTAAAAATTGATACCAATGAAGATATTTCCACAGAGAAAGACAATCACAGATTCATTAAAAAACTTATGGTTCACCAAATACAAAGGGATGAGGATTGGATACATTGCCACATTGGGGTTAACAGAGATATACAAACCATGTGAAATATATAACCACCAAAGACGTACGGAAGACCAGGAGAAGACTACTCAACATTGTGTCATAACCTACATGGGAAAAGGATGCGAGGAAGAATAGATACATGTATATGTGGGAAAGAACCACATCTTGCACACCTAGAACAAACAAACCATTGTAATCATATTTGCTGGGATAAAAAATAAAAAGTAAACTACAAATATGAACAAGAAGTAATGAGACATAAACTTAAAGGGCTTTTCCCTGGCACATTCCATTCTAATTTACAACCTACAACACCACTTCCATTAAGGCTCTGTTTCCCTAGTAACCAAATATGGTAAAGGGGAAATGCTGCCACCTTGTGGCCGTTTCCTGCAAGAACAGCTTTAAACTCACAGCTAATGGTCACTTAACATTCCCAAGGACTCAGGGCTGTAAAGGACACCTGCCCTAAAAAATTGTGCTGAAGGAAGGAATGGACAAAAAAATTCAAAACAGGCAAATGTTTCAAGAAGAGAGTATGAAGAGTTAAGTTTTACTCACGTTCTTTAAAAAAAAAGGAAAATGGATAAAAGCTCAACCTCAGGGAGTGTTAGACGCATGCAATCTAATCTACAAAAAGTTTCAACTTACACCAGTTGACTTACCATCAGCAAAAAGTCAACAAACAATAAATGCTGAAGGGGTTTTAGAGAACTGTGTACACTCTACCTGCTGGTGAGACGTGAAGGGGTAACAGCCAATAATGAGAACAGAAAGGAGCTGTGTTTAAAAGTAAAACTGCAGGCACCATTCAATGCAGCAGGCGCACCAATGGACCTCTCACCTGAGAAGACAAGAATCGAGAAGACACAGGCCGCAAAAGCTGCAGTGCAGCCTTATTCACAATAGCCAAGACAGTGGAGCAATCAAAATGTCCAACAACAGGTGAATGGATAAAGAAGAAGTGGTCCATGTACACAATGGAATAATAGCCATGGAAAACAATGAACCACTGCTCTCTGAGGCACCACAAATGAGTCTGGAGATAATCACGAAACATGAGGTAAGTCGGAAAGCAAAAGACCTATATTCTATGATATCACTTATAGGCGTTATCTAATAACTGACACAAAGGAACATATTTCCACAGAGAAAGACACTCACAGACTTAGAAAACAAACTATGCTCATCTAAAAGGAAAGGTGGGGGGAATGGGTAAATTAAGATTAGTGTTACTATATGTATACAAACACATATTATATCCATATCTCAAAAAGACCAACCATATAGCAAGGGAGGTCTGCGGAACCGTCAGGAACATTTTACATGGGAAGAGGATCTGTACTTGACTAGACATATATAATGTACAAACGAACCAGATTGTGTACACCTAGGACAAACAATATTCTAAGCTTTACCCCAATTAAAAAAAAAATTTAAAACCAAGAAGAAATAATGAGACATAAACTTATGGGGCTTTCTCCATGCACATTCCAATGTAATTTACAAACTAGGAACATGACTTCCAGAAAGGCTCTGCTGCCCTAGTACCCAGATATTGGAATGGAGACATGCTGCCTGCTTGAGGCCACTTCCCACAACAGCAGATTTAAACCCATTGCTAAAGGTCACTAAATATTCACCAAACTTGCAGTTCGGTAAAAGACACCTGCTTTCTAAAAAAATTCTGGAGTGGAAAATCGACCAAAAATTTCAAAAGAGGGCAACCTTCCAAGAACACAATTTCAAGAGTTCTATTGTACTCTCAATTGTTTCCTTTTTTTTAACAGAAAAGAAAACGGTGGAGAAAAATGATGAGGTTTACGAATTTTCAAAGACATGCAAACCCAAATTACAAAAACCTATCAGCTCACAGCAGCCAGAAGGGCCATTAGCATAAATGCTGCAAACAATAAATGCTGAAGCGATTGTGGAGAAATGCGTACCCTGGATTCTAAGGGGGACGTGGTAAGAGCCACTAATGAAAACACAAATAAGGTGCTTTGAAAAGGGAAACACGGTGCTACCAGTCAATCAATTACACCCACTGCTGGGCCTATCACCTGAGAAAATGAGAATCGAAAAGTCAAAGCCTGGCAATCCTGCACTCCAACAATATTTAACATAGCCAACACTTGGAAGCAATGAAAATGTCCATCAACCGAGGAATGCACAAAGTAGAAGTGGTCCACGTACACAGTGGAAAATTACTCCAATAAAAAATAAAAATTAAATGTAAAAATCCAACAAAAGTAAGGAGACATCAGCTTGTGTGGGTTTGTCCGGGCACACTCCACTCTAATTTATAACCGAGAAACACCACAGGCCGCAAGGGCTTTTCCCTAGTTACCAGGGTGGGGGACATAGAAAGGCTGCCGCCCTCTGGCAGTTACCTGCAAAAGCAGCTTTAAAGCCTGTGCTAATGGTCACTTCTTAGGAACAAGTACTGCAGAACTGTAAATGAAACAGGCCCACAAAATGTCTTGAGGGAGGTAAAGGCCAAAACATTTCAAAATGTGACACATACTTAAAGAGAACACTTTGAAGAACTAAGGGGTAATCACAGCTTGAAAAATAGAAAAGGACATGCCTTAAAGCTCAATTTCAACAGATCATGTGGCACATTCGAATTCAACCACAGAGAGGTATCAGCTCACACTTGTCAGAATAACCATCAGCAAGAAAACTACAAACAATAAATGCTGAAAGTGTTGTGGAGAAATGCATACCCTCAACTTCAAAGGGGACGTAACTTGGAAAGGGCCACGAATGAGAACAGAATGCAGGTGCCTTAAAAAGGTAAACATTGAGCTACTATATGATCCAGCAGGCCCACTCCTCGACGTAAAACCTAAGAAGAGAGAATTGGAAAGACACAGGCAGGCAAATCTGCACTGCACAGTATTACAATAGCCAAGATATGGAAGTAACCAAAAAGTCCACCAACAGATGGATGGACAAAGAAGAACTCCTCCATGTACAGATGGAATATTCGCTAGTGAAAAAAATGAAACAATGCCGTTTGCAGCACCATAGATGAGTCTAGACGTAATCACGCCACGTGTAGTAAGTGAGAAAGCAAAAGACACATATCCTATCATATCACTTTTAAGAGTTACTTAAAAATTGATACCAATGAAGATATTTCCACAGAGAAAGGCAATCACAGATTCATTAAAAAACTTATGGTTCACCAAATAGAAAGGGATGAGGATTGGATACATTACCACATTGGAGTTAACAGAGATATACAAACCATGTGAAATATATAACCACCAAAGACGTACGGAAGACCAGGAGAAGACTACTCAACATTGTGTCATAACCTACATGGGAAAAGGATGCGAGGAAGAATAGATACATGTATATGTGGGAAAGAACCACATCTTGCACACCTAGAACAAACAAACCATTGTAATCATATTTGCTGGGATAAAAAATAAAAATAAATTACAAATATGAACAAGAAGTAATGAGACATAAACTTAAAGGGCTTTTCCCTGGCACATTCCATTCTAATTTACAACCTACAACACCACTTCCATTAAGGCTCTGTTTCCCTAGTAACCAAATATGGTAAAGGGGAAATGCTACCACCTTGTGGCCGTTTCCTGCAAGAACAGCTTTAAACTCACAGCGAATGGTCACTTAACATTCCCAAGGACTCAGGGCTGTAAAGGACACCTGCCCTAAAAAATTGTGCTGAAGGAAGGAATGGACAAAAAAATTCAAAACAGGCAAATGTTTCAAGAAGAGAGTATGAAGAGTTAAGTTTTACTCACGCTCTTTTAAAAAAAAGGAAAATGGATAAAAGCTCAACCTCAGGGAGTGTTAGACCCATGCAATCTAATCTACAAAATGTTTCAACTTACACCAGTTGACTTACCATCAGCAAAAAGTCAACAAACAATAAATGCTGAAGGGGTTTTAGAGAACTGTGTACACTCTACCTGCTGGTGAGACGTGAAGGGGTAAGAGCCAATAATGAGAACAGAAAGGAGCTGTGTTTAAAAGTAAAACTGCAGGCACCATTCAATGCAGCAGGCGCACCATTGGACCTCTCACCTGAGAAGACAAGAATCGAGAAGACACAGGCCGCAAAAGCTGCAGTGCAGCCTTATTCACAATAGCCAAGACAGTGGAGCAATCAAAATGTCCAACAACAGGTGAATGGATAAAGAAGAAGTGGTCCATGTACACAATGGAATAATAGCCATGGAAAACAATGAACCACTGCTCTCTGAGGCACCACAAATGAGTCTGGAGATAATCACGAAACATGAGGTAAGTCGGAAAGCAAAAGACCTATATTCTATGATATCACTTATAGGCGTTATCTAATAACTGACACAAAGGAACATATTTCCACAGAGAAAGACACTCACAGACTTAGAAAACAAACTATGCTCATCTAAAAGGAAAGGTGGGGGGAATGGATAAATTAAGATTAGTGTTACTATATGTATACAAACACATATTATATACATATCTCAAAAAGACCAACCATATAGCAAGGGAGGTCTGTGGAACCCTCAGTAACATTTTACATGGGAAGAGGATCTGTACTTGAATAGACATATATAATGTACAAACGAACCAGATTGTGTACACCTAGGACAAACAATATTCTAAGCTTTACCCCAATTAAAAAAAAATTTTAAAACCAAGAAGAAATAATGAGACATATACTTATGGGGCTTTCTCCATGCACATTCCAATGTAATTTACAAACTAGGAACACGACTTCCAGAAAGGCTCTGCTGCCCTAGTACCCAGATATGGGAATGGAGATATGCTGCCTGCTTGAGGCCACTTCCTACAACAGCAGCTTTAAACCCATTGCTAAAGGTCACTAAATATTCACCAAACTTGCAGTTCGGTAAAAGACACCTGCTTTCTAAAAAAATTCTGGGGTGGAAAATCGACCAAAAATTTCAAAAGAGGGCAACCTTCCAAGAACACAATTTCAAGAGTTCTATTGTACTCCCAATTGTTTCCTTTTTTTAACAGAAAAGAAAACGGTGGAGAAAAATGATGAGTTTTACGAATTTTCAAAGACATGCAAACCCAAATTACAAAAACCTATCAGCTCACAGCAGCCAGAAGGGCCATTAGCATAAATGCTGCAAACAATAAATGCTGAAGCGATTGTGGAGAAATGCGTACCCTGGATTCTAAGGGGGACGTGGTAAGAGCCACTAATGAAAACACAAAGAAGGTGCTTTGAAAAGGGTAACACGGTGCTACCAGTCAATCAATCACACCCACTGCTGGGCCTATCACCTGAGAAAATGAGAATCAAAAAGTCACAGGCTGGCAATTCTGCACTCCAACAATATTTACCATAGCCAACACTTGGAAGCAATGAAAATGTCCATCAACCGAGGAATGCACAAAGTAGAAGTGGTCCACGTACACAGTGGAAAATTACTCCAATAAAAAATAAAAATTAAATGTAAAAATCCAACAAAAGTAAGGAGACATCAGCTTGTGTGGGTTTGTCCGGGCACACTCCACTCTAATTTATAACCGAGAAACACCACAGGCCGCAAGGGCTTTTCCCTAGTTACCAGGGTGGGGGACATAGAAAGGCTGCCGCCCTCTGGCAGTTACCTGCAAAAGCAGCTTTAAAGCCTGTGCTAATGGTCACTTCTTAGGAACAAGTACTGCAGAACTGTAAATGAAACAGGCCCTCAAAATGTCTTGAGGGAGGTAAAGGCCAAAACATTTCAAAATGTGACACATACTTAAAGAGAACACTTTGAAGAACTAAGGGGTAATCACAGCTTGAAAAATAGAAAAGGACATGCCTTAAAGCTCAATTTCAACAGATCATGTGGCACATTCGAATTCAACCACAGAGAGGTATCAGCTCACACTTGTCAGAATAACCATCAGCAAGAAAACTACAAACAATAAATGCTGAAAGTGTTGTGGAGAAATGCATACCCTCAACTTCAAAGGGGACGTAACTTGGAAAGGGCCACGAATGAGAACAGAATGGAGGTGCCTTAAAAAGGTAAACATTGAGCTACTATATGATCCAGCAGGCCCACTCCTCGACGTAAAACCTAAGAAGAGAGAATTGGAAAGACACAGGCAGGCAAATCTGCATTGCACAGTATTACAATAGCCAAGATATGGAAGTAACCAAAAAGTCCACCAACAGATGGATGGACAAAGAAGAACTCCTCCATGTACAGATGGAATATTCACTAGTGAAAAAAATGAAACAATGCCGTTTGCAGCACCATAGATGAGTCTAGACGTAATCACGCCACGTGTAGTAAGTGAGAAAGCAAAAGACACATATCCTATCATATCACTTTTAAGAGTTACTTAAAAATTGATACCAATGAAGATATTTCCACAGAGAAAGGCAATCACAGATTCATTAAAAAACTTATGGTTCACCAAATAGAAAGGGATGAGGATTGGATACATTACCACATTGGGGTTAACAGAGATATACAAACCATGTGAAATATATAACCACCAAAGACGTACGGAAGACCAGGAGAAGACTACTCAACATTGTGTCATAACCTACATGGGAAAAGGATGCGAGGAAGAATAGATACATGTATATGTGGGAAAGAACCACATCTTGCACACCTAGAACAAACAAACCATTGTAATCATATTTGCTGGGATAAAAAATAAAAATAAATTACAAATATGAACAAGAAGTAATGAGACATAAACTTAAAGGGCTTTTCCCTGGCACATTCCATTCTAATTTACAACCTACAACACCAATTCCATTAAGGCTCTGTTTCCCTAGTAACCAAATATGGTAAAGGGGAAATGCTACCACCTTGTGGCCGTTTCCTGCAAGAACAGCTTTAAAATCACAGCAAATGGTCACTTAACATTCCCAAGGACTCAGGGCTGTAAAGGACACCTGCCCTAAAAAATTGTGCTGAAGGAAGGAATGGACAAAAAAATTCAAAACAGGCAAATGTTTCAAGAAGAGAGTATGAAGAGTTAAGTTTTACTCACGCTCTTTTAAAAAAAAGGAAAATGGATAAAAGCTCAACCTCAGGGAGTGTTAGACCCATGCAATCTAATCTACAAAATGTTTCAACTTACACCAGTTGACTTACCATCAGCAAAAAGTCAACAAACAATAAATGCTGAAGGGGTTTTAGAGAACTGTGTACACTCTACCTGCTGGTGAGACGTGAAGGGGTAAGAGCCAATAATGAGAACAGAAAGGAGCTGTGTTTAAAAGTAAAACTGCAGGCACCATTCAATGCAGCAGGCGCACCATTGGACCTCTCACCTGAGAAGACAAGAATCGAGAAGACACAGGCCGCAAAAGCTGCAGTGCAGCCTTATTCACAATAGCCAAGACAGTGGAGCAATCAAAATGTCCAACAACAGGTGAATGGATAAAGAAGAAGTGGTCCATGTACACAATGGAATAATAGCCATGGAAAACAATGAACCACTGCTCTCTGAGGCACCACAAATGAGTCTGGAGATAATCACGAAACATGAGGTAAGTCGGAAAGCAAAAGACCTATATTCTATGATATCACTTATAGGCGTTATCTAATAACTGACACAAAGGAACATATTTCCACAGAGAAAGACACTCACAGACTTAGAAAACAAACTATGCTCATCTAAAAGGAAAGGTGGGGGGAATGGATAAATTAAGATTAGTGTTACTATATGTATACAAACACATATTATATACATATCTCAAAAAGACCAACCATATAGCAAGGGAGGTCTGTGGAACCCTCAGTAACATTTTACATGGGAAGAGGATCTGTACTTGAATAGACATATATAATGTACAAACGAACCAGATTGTGTACACCTAGGACAAACAATATTCTAAGCTTTACCCCAATTAAAAAAAAATTTTAAAACCAAGAAGAAATAATGAGACATATACTTATGGGGCTTTCTCCATGCACATTCCAATGTAATTTACAAACTAGGAACACGACTTCCAGAAAGGCTCTGCTGCCCTAGTACCCAGATATGGGAATGGAGATATGCTGCCTGCTTGAGGCCACTTCCTACAACAGCAGCTTTAAACCCATTGCTAAAGGTCACTAAATATTCACCAAACTTGCAGTTCGGTAAAAGACACCTGCTTTCTAAAAAAATTCTGGGGTGGAAAATCGACCAAAAATTTCAAAAGAGGGCAACCTTCCAAGAACACAATTTCAAGAGTTCTATTGTACTCCCAATTGTTTCCTTTTTTTAACAGAAAAGAAAACGGTGGAGAAAAATGATGAGTTTTACGAATTTTCAAAGACATGCAAACCCAAATTACAAAAACCTATCAGCTCACAGCAGCCAGAAGGGCCATTAGCATAAATGCTGCAAACAATAAATGCTGAAGCGATTGTGGAGAAATGCGTACCCTCGATTCTAAGGGGGACGTGGTAAGAGCCACTAATGAAAACACAAAGAAGGTGCTTTGAAAAGGGTAACACGGTGCTACCAGTCAATCAATCACACCCACTGCTGGGCCTATCACCTGAGAAAATGAGAATCAAAAAGTCACAGGCTGGCAATTCTGCACTCCAACAATATTTACCATAGCCAACACTTGGAAGCAATGAAAATGTCCATCAACCGAGGAATGCACAAAGTAGAAGTGGTCCACGTACACAGTGGAAAATTACTCCAATAAAAAATAAAAATTAAATGTAAAAATCCAACAAAAGTAAGGAGACATCAGCTTGTGTGGGTTTGTCCGGGCACACTCCACTCTAATTTATAACCGAGAAACACCACAGGCCGCAAGGGCTTTTCCCTAGTTACCAGGGTGGGGGACATAGAAAGGCTGCCGCCCTCTGGCAGTTACCTGCAAAAGCAGCTTTAAAGCCTGTGCTAATGGTCACTTCTTAGGAACAAGTACTGCAGAACTGTAAATGAAACAGGCCCTCAAAATGTCTTGAGGGAGGTAAAGGCCAAAACATTTCAAAATGTGACACATACTTAAAGAGAACACTTTGAAGAACTAAGGGGTAATCACAGCTTGAAAAATAGAAAAGGACATGCCTTAAAGCTCAATTTCAACAGATCATGTGGCACATTCGAATTCAACCACAGAGAGGTATCAGCTCACACTTGTCAGAATAACCATCAGCAAGAAAACTACAAACAATAAATGCTGAAAGTGTTGTGGAGAAATGCATACCCTCAACTTCAAAGGGGACGTAACTTGGAAAGGGCCACGAATGAGAACAGAATGGAGGTGCCTTAAAAAGGTAAACATTGAGCTACTATATGATCCAGCAGGCCCACTCCTCGACGTAAAACCTAAGAAGAGAGAATTGGAAAGACACAGGCAGGCAAATCTGCATTGCACAGTATTACAATAGCCAAGATATGGAAGTAACCAAAAAGTCCACCAACAGATGGATGGACAAAGAAGAACTCCTCCATGTACAGATGGAATATTCACTAGTGAAAAAAATGAAACAATGCCGTTTGCAGCACCATAGATGAGTCTAGACGTAATCACGCCACGTGTAGTAAGTGAGAAAGCAAAAGACACATATCCTATCATATCACTTTTAAGAGTTACTTAAAAATTGATACCAATGAAGATATTTCCACAGAGAAAGGCAATCACAGATTCATTAAAAAACTTATGGTTCACCAAATAGAAAGGGATGAGGATTGGATACATTACCACATTGGGGTTAACAGAGATATACAAACCATGTGAAATATATAACCACCAAAGACGTACGGAAGACCAGGAGAAGACTACTCAACATTGTGTCATAACCTACATGGGAAAAGGATGCGAGGAAGAATAGATACATGTATATGTGGGAAAGAACCACATCTTGCACACCTAGAACAAACAAACCATTGTAATCATATTTGCTGGGATAAAAAATAAAAATAAATTACAAATATGAACAAGAAGTAATGAGACATAAACTTAAAGGGCTTTTCCCTGGCACATTCCATTCTAATTTACAACCTACAACACCAATTCCATTAAGGCTCTGTTTCCCTAGTAACCAAATATGGTAAAGGGGAAATGCTACCACCTTGTGGCCGTTTCCTGCAAGAACAGCTTTAAAATCACAGCAAATGGTCACTTAACATTCCCAAGGACTCAGGGCTGTAAAGGACACCTGCCCTAAAAAATTGTGCTGAAGGAAGGAATGGACAAAAAAATTCAAAACAGGCAAATGTTTCAAGAAGAGAGTATGAAGAGTTAAGTTTTACTCACGCTCTTTTAAAAAAAAGGAAAATGGATAAAAGCTCAACCTCAGGGAGTGTTAGACCCATGCAATCTAATCTACAAAATGTTTCAACTTACACCAGTTGACTTACCATCAGCAAAAAGTCAACAAACAATAAATGCTGAAGGGGTTTTAGAGAACTGTGTACACTCTACCTGCTGGTGAGACGTGAAGGGGTAAGAGCCAATAATGAGAACAGAAAGGAGCTGTGTTTAAAAGTAAAACTGCAGGCACCATTCAATGCAGCAGGCGCACCATTGGACCTCTCACCTGAGAAGACAAGAATCGAGAAGACACAGGCCGCAAAAGCTGCAGTGCAGCCTTATTCACAATAGCCAAGACAGTGGAGCAATCAAAATGTCCAACAACAGGTGAATGGATAAAGAAGAAGTGGTCCATGTACACAATGGAATAATAGCCATGGAAAACAATGAACCACTGCTCTCTGAGGCACCACAAATGAGTCTGGAGATAATCACGAAACATGAGGTAAGTCGGAAAGCAAAAGACCTATATTCTATGATATCACTTATAGGCGTTATCTAATAACTGACACAAAGGAACATATTTCCACAGAGAAAGACACTCACAGACTTAGAAAACAAACTATGCTCATCTAAAAGGAAAGGTGGGGGGAATGGATAAATTAAGATTAGTGTTACTATATGTATACAAACACATATTATATACATATCTCAAAAGACCAACCATATAGCAAGGGAGGTCTGTGGAACCCTCAGTAACATTTTACATGGGAAGAGGATCTGTACTTGAATAGACATATATAATGTACAAACGAACCAGATTGTGTACACCTAGGACAAACAATATTCTAAGCTTTACCCCAATTAAAAAAAAATTTTAAAACCAAGAAGAAATAATGAGACATATACTTATGGGGCTTTCTCCATGCACATTCCAATGTAATTTACAAACTAGGAACACGACTTCCAGAAAGGCTCTGCTGCCCTAGTACCCAGATATGGGAATGGAGATATGCTGCCTGCTTGAGGCCACTTCCTACAACAGCAGCTTTAAACCCATTGCTAAAGGTCACTAAATATTCACCAAACTTGCAGTTCGGTAAAAGACACCTGCTTTCTAAAAAAATTCTGGGGTGGAAAATCGACCAAAAATTTCAAAAGAGGGCAACCTTCCAAGAACACAATTTCAAGAGTTCTATTGTACTCCCAATTGTTTCCTTTTTTTAACAGAAAAGAAAACGGTGGAGAAAAATGATGAGTTTTACGAATTTTCAAAGACATGCAAACCCAAATTACAAAAACCTATCAGCTCACAGCAGCCAGAAGGGCCATTAGCATAAATGCTGCAAACAATAAATGCTGAAGCGATTGTGGAGAAATGCGTACCCTCGATTCTAAGGGGGACGTGGTAAGAGCCACTAATGAAAACACAAAGAAGGTGCTTTGAAAAGGGTAACACGGTGCTACCAGTCAATCAATCACACCCACTGCTGGGCCTATCACCTGAGAAAATGAGAATCAAAAAGTCACAGGCTGGCAATTCTGCACTCCAACAATATTTACCATAGCCAACACTTGGAAGCAATGAAAATGTCCATCAACCGAGGAATGCACAAAGTAGAAGTGGTCCACGTACACAGTGGAAAATTACTCCAATAAAAAATAAAAATTAAATGTAAAAATCCAACAAAAGTAAGGAGACATCAGCTTGTGTGGGTTTGTCCGGGCACACTCCACTCTAATTTATAACCGAGAAACACCACAGGCCGCAAGGGCTTTTCCCTAGTTACCAGGGTGGGGGACATAGAAAGGCTGCCGCCCTCTGGCAGTTACCTGCAAAAGCAGCTTTAAAGCCTGTGCTAATGGTCACTTCTTAGGAACAAGTACTGCAGAACTGTAAATGAAACAGGCCCTCAAAATGTCTTGAGGGAGGTAAAGGCCAAAACATTTCAAAATGTGACACATACTTAAAGAGAACACTTTGAAGAACTAAGGGGTAATCACAGCTTGAAAAATAGAAAAGGACATGCCTTAAAGCTCAATTTCAACAGATCATGTGGCACATTCGAATTCAACCACAGAGAGGTATCAGCTCACACTTGTCAGAATAACCATCAGCAAGAAAACTACAAACAATAAATGCTGAAAGTGTTGTGGAGAAATGCATACCCTCAACTTCAAAGGGGACGTAACTTGGAAAGGGCCACGAATGAGAACAGAATGGAGGTGCCTTAAAAAGGTAAACATTGAGCTACTATATGATCCAGCAGGCCCACTCCTCGACGTAAAACCTAAGAAGAGAGAATTGGAAAGACACAGGCAGGCAAATCTGCATTGCACAGTATTACAATAGCCAAGATATGGAAGTAACCAAAAAGTCCACCAACAGATGGATGGACAAAGAAGAACTCCTCCATGTACAGATGGAATATTCACTAGTGAAAAAAATGAAACAATGCCGTTTGCAGCACCATAGATGAGTCTAGACGTAATCACGCCACGTGTAGTAAGTGAGAAAGCAAAAGACACATATCCTATCATATCACTTTTAAGAGTTACTTAAAAATTGATACCAATGAAGATATTTCCACAGAGAAAGGCAATCACAGATTCATTAAAAAACTTATGGTTCACCAAATAGAAAGGGATGAGGATTGGATACATTACCACATTGGGGTTAACAGAGATATACAAACCATGTGAAATATATAACCACCAAAGACGTACGGAAGACCAGGAGAAGACTACTCAACATTGTGTCATAACCTACATGGGAAAAGGATGCGAGGAAGAATAGATACATGTATATGTGGGAAAGAACCACATCTTGCACACCTAGAACAAACAAACCATTGTAATCATATTTGCTGGGATAAAAAATAAAAATAAATTACAAATATGAACAAGAAGTAATGAGACATAAACTTAAAGGGCTTTTCCCTGGCACATTCCATTCTAATTTACAACCTACAACACCAATTCCATTAAGGCTCTGTTTCCCTAGTAACCAAATATGGTAAAGGGGAAATGCTACCACCTTGTGGCCGTTTCCTGCAAGAACAGCTTTAAAATCACAGCAAATGGTCACTTAACATTCCCAAGGACTCAGGGCTGTAAAGGACACCTGCCCTAAAAAATTGTGCTGAAGGAAGGAATGGACAAAAAAATTCAAAACAGGCAAATGTTTCAAGAAGAGAGTATGAAGAGTTAAGTTTTACTCACGCTCTTTTAAAAAAAAGGAAAATGGATAAAAGCTCAACCTCAGGGAGTGTTAGACCCATGCAATCTAATCTACAAAATGTTTCAACTTACACCAGTTGACTTACCATCAGCAAAAAGTCAACAAACAATAAATGCTGAAGGGGTTTTAGAGAACTGTGTACACTCTACCTGCTGGTGAGACGTGAAGGGGTAAGAGCCAATAATGAGAACAGAAAGGAGCTGTGTTTAAAAGTAAAACTGCAGGCACCATTCAATGCAGCAGGCGCACCATTGGACCTCTCACCTGAGAAGACAAGAATCGAGAAGACACAGGCCGCAAAAGCTGCAGTGCAGCCTTATTCACAATAGCCAAGACAGTGGAGCAATCAAAATGTCCAACAACAGGTGAATGGATAAAGAAGAAGTGGTCCATGTACACAATGGAATAATAGCCATGGAAAACAATGAACCACTGCTCTCTGAGGCACCACAAATGAGTCTGGAGATAATCACAAAACATGAGGTAAGTCGGAAAGCAAAAGACCTATATTCTATGATATCACTTATAGGCGTTATCTAATAACTGACACAAAGGAACATATTTCCACAGAGAAAGACACTCACAGACTTAGAAAACAAACTATGCTCATCTAAAAGGAAAGGTGGGGGGAATGGATAAATTAAGATTAGTGTTACTATATGTATACAAACACATATTATATACATATCTCAAAAGACCAACCATATAGCAAGGGAGGTCTGTGGAACCCTCAGTAACATTTTACATGGGAAGAGGATCTGTACTTGAATAGACATATATAATGTACAAACGAACCAGATTGTGTACACCTAGGACAAACAATATTCTAAGCTTTACCCCAATTAAAAAAAAAATTTTAAAACCAAGAAGAAATAATGAGACATATACTTATGGGGCTTTCTCCATGCACATTCCAATGTAATTTACAAACTAGGAACACGACTTCCAGAAAGGCTCTGCTGCCCTAGTACCCAGATATGGGAATGGAGATATGCTGCCTGCTTGAGGCCACTTCCTACAACAGCAGCTTTAAACCCATTGCTAAAGGTCACTAAATATTCACCAAACTTGCAGTTCGGTAAAAGACACCTGCTTTCTAAAAAAATTCTGGGGTGGAAAATCGACCAAAAATTTCAAAAGAGGGCAACCTTCCAAGAACACAATTTCAAGAGTTCTATTGTACTCCCAATTGTTTCCTTTTTTTAACAGAAAAGAAAACGGTGGAGAAAAATGATGAGTTTTACGAATTTTCAAAGACATGCAAACCCAAATTACAAAAACCTATCAGCTCACAGCAGCCAGAAGGGCCATTAGCATAAATGCTGCAAACAATAAATGCTGAAGCGATTGTGGAGAAATGCGTACCCTCGATTCTAAGGGGGACGTGGTAAGAGCCACTAATGAAAACACAAAGAAGGTGCTTTGAAAAGGGTAACACGGTGCTACCAGTCAATCAATCACACCCACTGCTGGGCCTATCACCTGAGAAAATGAGAATCAAAAAGTCACAGGCTGGCAATTCTGCACTCCAACAATATTTACCATAGCCAACACTTGGAAGCAATGAAAATGTCCATCAACCGAGGAATGCACAAAGTAGAAGTGGTCCACGTACACAGTGGAAAATTACTCCAATAAAAAATAAAAATTAAATGTAAAAATCCAACAAAAGTAAGGAGACATCAGCTTGTGTGGGTTTGTCCGGGCACACTCCACTCTAATTTATAACCGAGAAACACCACAGGCCGCAAGGGCTTTTCCCTAGTTACCAGGGTGGGGGACATAGAAAGGCTGCCGCCCTCTGGCAGTTACCTGCAAAAGCAGCTTTAAAGCCTGTGCTAATGGTCACTTCTTAGGAACAAGTACTGCAGAACTGTAAATGAAACAGGCCCTCAAAATGTCTTGAGGGAGGTAAAGGCCAAAACATTTCAAAATGTGACACATACTTAAAGAGAACACTTTGAAGAACTAAGGGGTAATCACAGCTTGAAAAATAGAAAAGGACATGCCTTAAAGCTCAATTTCAACAGATCATGTGGCACATTCGAATTCAACCACAGAGAGGTATCAGCTCACACTTGTCAGAATAACCATCAGCAAGAAAACTACAAACAATAAATGCTGAAAGTGTTGTGGAGAAATGCATACCCTCAACTTCAAAGGGGACGTAACTTGGAAAGGGCCACGAATGAGAACAGAATGGAGGTGCCTTAAAAAGGTAAACATTGAGCTACTATATGATCCAGCAGGCCCACTCCTCGACGTAAAACCTAAGAAGAGAGAATTGGAAAGACACAGGCAGGCAAATCTGCATTGCACAGTATTACAATAGCCAAGATATGGAAGTAACCAAAAAGTCCACCAACAGATGGATGGACAAAGAAGAACTCCTCCATGTACAGATGGAATATTCACTAGTGAAAAAAATGAAACAATGCCGTTTGCAGCACCATAGATGAGTCTAGACGTAATCACGCCACGTGTAGTAAGTGAGAAAGCAAAAGACACATATCCTATCATATCACTTTTAAGAGTTACTTAAAAATTGATACCAATGAAGATATTTCCACAGAGAAAGGCAATCACAGATTCATTAAAAAACTTATGGTTCACCAAATAGAAAGGGATGAGGATTGGATACATTACCACATTGGGGTTAACAGAGATATACAAACCATGTGAAATATATAACCACCAAAGACGTACGGAAGACCAGGAGAAGACTACTCAACATTGTGTCATAACCTACATGGGAAAAGGATGCGAGGAAGAATAGATACATGTATATGTGGGAAAGAACCACATCTTGCACACCTAGAACAAACAAACCATTGTAATCATATTTGCTGGGATAAAAAATAAAAATAAATTACAAATATGAACAAGAAGTAATGAGACATAAACTTAAAGGGCTTTTCCCTGGCACATTCCATTCTAATTTACAACCTACAACACCAATTCCATTAAGGCTCTGTTTCCCTAGTAACCAAATATGGTAAAGGGGAAATGCTACCACCTTGTGGCCGTTTCCTGCAAGAACAGCTTTAAAATCACAGCAAATGGTCACTTAACATTCCCAAGGACTCAGGGCTGTAAAGGACACCTGCCCTAAAAAATTGTGCTGAAGGAAGGAATGGACAAAAAAATTCAAAACAGGCAAATGTTTCAAGAAGAGAGTATGAAGAGTTAAGTTTTACTCACGCTCTTTTAAAAAAAAGGAAAATGGATAAAAGCTCAACCTCAGGGAGTGTTAGACCCATGCAATCTAATCTACAAAATGTTTCAACTTACACCAGTTGACTTACCATCAGCAAAAAGTCAACAAACAATAAATGCTGAAGGGGTTTTAGAGAACTGTGTACACTCTACCTGCTGGTGAGACGTGAAGGGGTAAGAGCCAATAATGAGAACAGAAAGGAGCTGTGTTTAAAAGTAAAACTGCAGGCACCATTCAATGCAGCAGGCGCACCATTGGACCTCTCACCTGAGAAGACAAGAATCGAGAAGACACAGGCCGCAAAAGCTGCAGTGCAGCCTTATTCACAATAGCCAAGACAGTGGAGCAATCAAAATGTCCAACAACAGGTGAATGGATAAAGAAGAAGTGGTCCATGTACACAATGGAATAATAGCCATGGAAAACAATGAACCACTGCTCTCTGAGGCACCACAAATGAGTCTGGAGATAATCACAAAACATGAGGTAAGTCGGAAAGCAAAAGACCTATATTCTATGATATCACTTATAGGCGTTATCTAATAACTGACACAAAGGAACATATTTCCACAGAGAAAGACACTCACAGACTTAGAAAACAAACTATGCTCATCTAAAAGGAAAGGTGGGGGGAATGGATAAATTAAGATTAGTGTTACTATATGTATACAAACACATATTATATACATATCTCAAAAGACCAACCATATAGCAAGGGAGGTCTGTGGAACCCTCAGTAACATTTTACATGGGAAGAGGATCTGTACTTGAATAGACATATATAATGTACAAACGAACCAGATTGTGTACACCTAGGACAAACAATATTCTAAGCTTTACCCCAATTAAAAAAAAATTTTAAAACCAAGAAGAAATAATGAGACATATACTTATGGGGCTTTCTCCATGCACATTCCAATGTAATTTACAAACTAGGAACACGACTTCCAGAAAGGCTCTGCTGCCCTAGTACCCAGATATGGGAATGGAGATATGCTGCCTGCTTGAGGCCACTTCCTACAACAGCAGCTTTAAACCCATTGCTAAAGGTCACTAAATATTCACCAAACTTGCAGTTCGGTAAAAGACACCTGCTTTCTAAAAAAATTCTGGGGTGGAAAATCGACCAAAAATTTCAAAAGAGGGCAACCTTCCAAGAACACAATTTCAAGAGTTCTATTGTACTCCCAATTGTTTCCTTTTTTTTAACAGAAAAGAAAACGGTGGAGAAAAATGATGAGTTTTACGAATTTTCAAAGACATGCAAACCCAAATTACAAAAACCTATCAGCTCACAGCAGCCAGAAGGGCCATTAGCATAAATGCTGCAAACAATAAATGCTGAAGCGATTGTGGAGAAATGCGTACCCTCGATTCTAAGGGGGACGTGGTAAGAGCCACTAATGAAAACACAAAGAAGGTGCTTTGAAAAGGGTAACACGGTGCTACCAGTCAATCAATCACACCCACTGCTGGGCCTATCACCTGAGAAAATGAGAATCAAAAAGTCACAGGCTGGCAATTCTGCACTCCAACAATATTTACCATAGCCAACACTTGGAAGCAATGAAAATGTCCATCAACCGAGGAATGCACAAAGTAGAAGTGGTCCACGTACACAGTGGAAAATTACTCCAATAAAAAATAAAAATTAAATGTAAAAATCCAACAAAAGTAAGGAGACATCAGCTTGTGTGGGTTTGTCCGGGCACACTCCACTCTAATTTATAACCGAGAAACACCACAGGCCGCAAGGGCTTTTCCCTAGTTACCAGGGTGGGGGACCTAGAAAGGCTGCCGCCCTCTGGCAGTTACCTGCAAAAGCAGCTTTAAAGCCTGTGCTAATGGTCACTTCATAGGAACAAGTACTGCAGAACTGTAAATGAAACAGGCCCTCAAAATGTCTTGAGGGAGGTAAAGGCCAAAACATTTCAAAATGTGACACATACTTAAAGAGAACACTTTGAAGAACTAAGGGGTAACCACAGCTTGAAACATAGAAAAGGACATGCCTTAAAGCTCAATTTCAACAGATTATGTGGCACATTCGAATTCAACCACAGAGAGGTATCAGCTCACACTTGTCAGAATAACCATCAGCAAGAAAACTACAAACAATAAATGCTGAAGGTGTTGTGGAGAAATGCATACTCTCAACTTCAAAGGGGACGTAACTTGGAAAGGGCCACGAATGAGTACAGAATGGAGGTGCCTTAAAAAGGTAAACATTGAGCTACCATATGATCCAGCAGGCCCACTCCTCGACGTATAACCTAAGAAGAGAGAATTGGAAAGACACAGGCAGGCAAATCTGCACTGCACAGTAGTACAATAGCCAAGATATGGAAGTAACCAAAAAGTCCACCAACAGATGGATGGACAAAGAAGAACTCCTCCATGTACAGATGGAATATTCGCTAGTGAAAAAAATGAAACAATGCCATTTGCAGCACCATAGATGAGTCTAGACGTAATCACGCCACGTGTAGTAAGTGAGAAAGCAAAAGACACATATCCTATCATATCATATTTAAGAGTTATTTAAAAATTGATACCAATGAATATATTTCCACAGAGAAAGGCAATCACAGATTCGTTAAAAAACTTATGGTTCACCAAATAGAAAGGGATGAGGATTGGATACATTACCACATTGGGGTTAACAGAGATATACAAACCATGTGAAATATATAACCACCAAAGACGTACGGAAGACCAGGAGAAGACTACTCAACATTGTGTCCTAACCTACATGGGAAAAGGATGCGAGGAAGAATAGATGCATGTATATGTGTGAAAGAACCACATCTTGCACACCTAGAACAAACAAACCATTGTAATCATATTTGCTGGGATAAAAAATAAAAAGTAAATTACAAATATGAACAAGAAGTAATGAGACATAAACTTAAAGGGCTTTTCCCTGGCACATTCCATTCTAATTTACAACCTAGAACACCACTTCCATTAAGGCTCTGTTTCCCAGGTTACCAAATATGGTAAATGAGAAATGCTGTCAACTTGTGGCCGTTTCCTGCAAGAGCAGCTTTAAACTCACAGCGAATGGTCACTTAACTTTCACAAGGACTCAGGGCTGTAAAGGACACCTGCCCTAAAAAATTGTGCTGAAGGAGGGAATGGACAAAAAAATTCAAAACAGGCAAATGTTTCCAGAAGTGAGTATGAAGAGTTAAGTTTTACTCATGCTCTTTTAAAAAAAAGGAAAATGGATAAAAGCTCAACCTCAGGGAGTGTTAGACCCATGCAATCTAATCTACAAAAAGTTTCAACTTACACCAGTCGACTGACCATGAGCAAAAAGTCTACAAACAATAAATGCTGAGGGGTTTTAGGGAACTGTGTACCCTCTACCTGCTGGTGAGACGTAAAGGGGTAACAGCCAATAATGAGAACAGAAAGGAGACGTTTCTAAAAGTAAAAATGGAGGTACCATTCAATCCAGCAGGCGCACCAATGGACCTCTCACTTGAGAAGACAAGAATCGAGAAGACACAGGCCGCAAAAGCTGCAGTGCAGCCTTATTCACAATAGCCAAGACAGTGGAGCAATCAAAATGTCCAACAACAGGTAAATGGATAAAGAAGAAGTGGTCCATGTACACAATGGAATAATAGCCATGGAAAACAATGAACCACTGCTCTCTGAGGCACCGCAAATGAGTCTGGAGATAATCACGAAACATGAGGTAAGTCGGAAAGCAAAAGACCTATATTCTATGATATCACTTATAGGCGTTATTTAATAACTGACACAAAGGAACATATTTCCACAGAGAAAGACACTCACAGACTTAGAAAACAAACTATGCTCATCTAAAAGGAAAGGTGGGGGGAATGGATAAATTAAGATTAGTGTTACTATATGTATACAAACACATATTATATACATATCTCAAAAAGATCAACCATATAGCAAGAGAGGTCTGCGGCACCCTCAGTATCATTTTACATGGGAAGAGAATCTGTACTTGAATAGACATATATAATGTACAAACGAACCAGATTGTGTACACCTAGGACAAACAGTGTTCTAAGATTTACCCCAATTAAAAAAAATTTTAAAACCAAGAAGAAATAATGAGACATAAACTTATGGGGCTTTCTCCATGCACATTTCAATGGAATTGACAAACTAGGGACACGACTTCCAGAAAGGCTCTGCTGCCCTAGTCCTCAGATTTGGGAATGGAGAAGTACTGCCTCCTTGAGGCCACTTCCCACAACAGCAGCTTTAAACCCATTGCTAAAGGTCACTAAATATTCACCAAACTTGCAGTTCGGTAAAAGACACCTGCTTTCTAAAAAATTCTGGGGTGCAAAATCGACCAAAAATTTCAAAAGAGGGCAACCTTCCAAGAACACAATTTCAAGAGTTATACTGTACTCCCAACTGTTTCCTTTTTTTAACAGAAATTAAAACGGCAGAGAAAAATGATGAGTTTTACGAATTGTCAAAGACATGCAAACCCAAGTTACAAAAACCTATCAGCTCACAGCAGCCACAAGGGCCATTAGCATAAATGCTGCAAACAGTAAATGCTGAAGCAATTGTGGAGAAATGCGTACCCTCAATTCTAAGGGGGACGTGGTAAGAGCCACTAATGAAAACACAAAGAAGGTGCTTTGAAAAGGGAACCACGGTGCTACCAGTCAATCAATCACACCCACTGCTGGGCCTATCACCTGAGAAAATGAGAATCGAAAAGTCACAGCCTGGCAATCCTGCACTCCAACAATATTTACCATAGCCAACACTTGGAAGCAATGAAAATGTCCATCAACCGAGGAATGCACAAAGTAGAAGTGGTCCACGTACACAGTGGAAAATTACTCCAATAAAAAATAAAAATTAAATGTAAAAATCCAACAAAAGTAAGGAGACATCAGCTTGTGTGGGTTTGTCCGGGCACACTCCACTCTAATTTATAACCGAGAAACACCACAGGCCGCAAGGGCTTTTCCCTAGTTACCAGGGTGGGGGACATAGAAAGGCTGCCGCCCTCTGGCAGTTACCTGCAAAAGCAGCTTTAAAGCCTGTGCTAATGGTCACTTCATAGGAACAAGTACTGCAGAACTGTAAATGAAACAGGCCCTCAAAATGTCTTGAGGGAGGTAAAGGCCAAAACATTTCAAAATGTGACACATACTTAAAGAGAACACTTTGAAGAACTAAGGGGTAATCACAGCTTGAAAAATAGCAAAGGACATGCCTTAAAGCTCAATTTCAACAGATTATGTGGCACATTCGAATTCAACCACAGAGAGGTATCAGCTCACACTTGTCAGAATAACCATCAGCAAGAAAACTACAAACAATAAATGCTGAAAGTGTTGTGGAGAAATGCATACCCTCAACTTCAAAGGGGACGTAACTTGGAAAGGGCCACGAATGAGAACAGAATGGAGGTGCCTTAAAAAGGTAAACATTGAGCTACTATATGATCCAGCAGGCCCACTCCTCGACGTAAAACCTAAGAAGAGAGAATTGGAAAGACACAGGCAGGCAAATCTGCACTGCACAGTATTACAATAGCCAAGATATGGAAGTAACCAAAAAGTCCACCAACAGATGGATGGACAAAGAAGAACTCCTCCATGTACAGATGGAATATTCGCTAGTGAAAAAAATGAAACAATGCCGTTTGCAGCACCATAGATGAGTCTAGACGTAATCACGCCACGTGTAGTAAGTGAGAAAGCAAAAGACACATATCCTATCATATCACTTTTAAGAGTTACTTAAAAATTGATACCAATGAAGATATTTCCACAGAGAAAGGCAATCACAGATTCATTAAAAAACTTATGGTTCACCAAAGAGAAAGGGATGAGGATTGGATACATTACCACATTGGGGTTAACAGAGATATACAAACCATGTGAAATATATAACCACCAAAGACGTACGGAAGACCAGGAGAAGACTACTCAACATTGTTTCATAACCTACATGGGAAAAGGATGCGAGGAAGAATAGATACATGTATATGTGTGAAAGAACCACATCTTGCACACCTAGAACAAACAAACCATTGTAATCATATTTGCTGGGATAAAAAATAAAAATAAATTACAAATATGAACAAGAAGTAATGAGACATAAACTTAAAGGGCTTTTCCCTGGCACATTCCATTCTAATTTACAACCTACAACACCACTTCCATTAAGGCTCTGTTTCCCTAGTAACCAAATATGGTAAAGGGGAAATGCTACCACCTTGTGGCCGTTTCCTGCAAGAACAGCTTTAAAATCACAGCAAATGGTCACTTAACATTCCCAAGGACTCAGGGCTGTAAAGGACACCTGCCCTAAAAAATTGTGCTGAAGGAAGGAATGGACAAAAAAATTCAAAACAGGCAAATGTTTCAAGAAGAGAGTATGAAGAGTTAAGTTTTACTCACGCTCTTTTAAAAAAAAGGAAAATGGATAAAAGCTCAACCTCAGGGAGTGTTAGACCCATGCAATCTAATCTACAAAATGTTTCAACTTACACCAGTTGACTTACCATCAGCAAAAAGTCAACAAACAATAAATGCTGAAGGGGTTTTAGAGAACTGTGTACACTCTACCTGCTGGTGAGACGTGAAGGGGTAAGAGCCAATAATGAGAACAGAAAGGATCTGTGTTTAAAAGTAAAACTGCAGGCACCATTCAATGCAGCAGGCGCACCATTGGACCTCTCACCTGAGAAGACAAGAATCGAGAAGACACAGGCCGCAAAAGCTGCAGTGCAGCCTTATTCACAATAGCCAAGACAGTGGAGCAATCAAAATGTCCAACAACAGGTGAATGGATAAAGAAGAAGTGGTCCATGTACACAATGGAATAATAGCCATGGAAAACAATGAACCACTGCTCTCTGAGGCACCACAAATGAGTCTGGAGATAATCACGAAACATGAGGTAAGTCGGAAAGCAAAAGACCTATATTCTATGATATCACTTATAGGCGTTATCTAATAACTGACACAAAGGAACATATTTCCACAGAGAAAGACACTCACAGACTTAGAAAACAAACTATGCTCATCTAAAAGGAAAGGTGGGGGGAATGGATAAATTAAGATTAGTGTTACTATATGTATACAAACACATATTATATACATATCTCAAAAAGATCAACCATATAGCAAGAGAGGTCTGCGGCACCCTCAGTATCATTTTACATGGGAAGAGAATCTGTACTTGAATAGACATATATAATGTACAAACGAACCAGATTGTGTACACCTAGGACAAACAATATTCTAAGCTTTACCCCAATTAAAAAAAATTTTAAAACCAAGAAGAAATAATGAGACATATACTTATGGGGCTTTCTCCACGCACATTTCAATGGAATTGACAAACTAGGGACACGACTTCCAGAAAGGCTCTGCTGCCCTAGTCCTCAGATTTGGGAATGGAGAAGTACTGCCTCCTTGAGGCCACTTCCCACAACAGCAGCTTTAAACCCATTGCTAAAGGTCACTAAATATTCACCAAACTTGCAGTTCGGTAAAAGACACCTGCTTTCTAAAAAATTCTGGGGTGCAAAATCGACCAAAAATTTCAAAAGAGGGCAACCTTCCAAGAACACAATTTCAAGAGTTATACTGTACTCCCAACTGTTTCCTTTTTTTAACAGAAATTAAAACGGCAGAGAAAAATGATGAGTTTTACGAATTTTCAAAGACATGCAAACCCAAGTTACAAAAACCTATCAGCTCATAGCAGCCACAAGGGCCATTAGCATAAATGCTGCAAACAGTAAATGCTGAAGCAATTGTGGAGAAATGCGTACCCTCAATTCTAAGGGGGACGTGGTAAGAGCCACTAATGAAAACACAAAGAAGATGCTTTGAAAAGGGAACCACGGTGCTACCAGTCAATGAATCACACCCACTGCTGGGCCTATCACCTGATAAAATGAGAATCAAATAGTCACAGGCTGGCAATCCTGCACTCCAACAATATTTCCCATAGCCAACACTTGGAAACAATGAAAATGTCCATCAACCAAGGAATACACAAAGTAGAAGTGGTCCACGTATACAGTGGAAAATTACTCCAATAAAAAATAAAAATTAAATTTAAAAAACCAACAAAAGTAAGGAGACATCAGCTTGTGTGGGTTTTTCCGGGCACACTCCACTCTAATTTATAACCGAGAAACACCACATGCTGCAAGGGCTTTTCCATATGTACCAGGGTGGGGAACATAGAAAGGCTGCCACCCTCTGGCAGTTACCTGCGAAAGCAGCTTTAAGGCCTGTGCTAATGGTCCTTTCCTAGGAACAAGTACTGCAGGACTGTAAATGAAACCTGCCCTCAAAATGTCTTGAGGGAGGTAATGGCCAAAACGTGTCAAAATATGACACATACTTTAAGAGAACACTTTGAAGAAATAAGGGGTAATCACAGCTTGAAAAGTAAAAAGGACATGCCTTAAAGCTCAATTTCAACGGATTATGAGGCCCATTCGAATTCAACCAGAAAGAGGTAGCAGCTCACACTTGTCAAAATAACCATCAGCAAGAAAACTACAAACAATAAATGCTGAAGGTGTTGTGGAGGAATGCATACCCTGAACTTTAAGTGGGATATAACTTGGAAAGAGGCACTAAAGAGAACAGAATGTACGTGCCTTAAAAATGTGAACATTGAGCTACCATATGACCCAGCAATCCCACTACTGTGTATACACCCAGAGAAAACCATAATTCAAAAGTACACTTGCACCCGAATGTTTATTACAGCACTATTTACAATAGCCTGGTCACGGAAGCAACCTAAATGCCCATCAACAGACGAATGGATAAAGAAGTTGTGGTACATATATAGAATGGAATATTACTCAGCCACAAAAAGGAACCAAATTGAGTCATTTGTTGAGACGTGGATGGATCTAGAGACTGTCATACAGAGTGAAGTAAGTCAGAAAGAGAAAAACAAATACCGTATATTAACGCAGGTATGTGGAACCTAGAAAATTGGTACAGATGAGCCAGTTTGCAGGGCATAAGTTGAGACACAGATGTAGAGCGCAGACACATGGACACCAAGGGGGGGGGGAATGCGGTGGGGTGGGGATGGTGTTGTGCTGAATTGGGCTATTGGGATTGACATGTATACACTGATGTGTATAAAATTGATTACTGATAAGAACCTGCAGTATAAAAAAAACAAACAAAACAACTAATACTAAACTTTCATTCGGTTTTTTGTATGGAAATATGTTAATATAAATGTTTCAGACATTACATGAAATTTCTAAAAATCTTATATGTTCTGGTATAATGTTATAATTCATAATCCTAGTTATTACTTTAAAATGTATATCTCAGAAATAACTAATTTTCTTGTCAACTGCATTATTATAAACTTTCATCAAATCTTTAACCGTGGTCATTTTTAAGTCTTTTGTCATTTACAGACAGTTCTGGGTGTACTCTGATGCTTTTGCAAATATGTTCCTATAAAAGGGTTTCATCTTCATGAAATTCATGGAAAAGACTCTGACAAGTACAGGTTTCTGGTAACTCTATTGTACTGCTGAAATGAATGAATAAGCATTTTCAGAACTCTAATGATAAAACTAATGAACTCATAAAAGTGCTAACAAAAGATCCAGATGAAAAAAAAATTAATTACATGGGACTGAGTGAACTGATGACGATAAGTATAATTTTTGTTACTTTCTGTTTGAATTAAAAAAAAAATCCCACAAGGACTCAGAGGCAAAGAATATACAAATCAATTTTCACTGCAAAGTAAAGCAGCTGCTACAGTGAAGGATTACTGGACTGAATGTCAATATTTTGACATAGTATGAGTGTGTTTCATGTTTGATAATTGCAATCATTGTTGCTTTTGTTGTGATCATCCATGTACAATGCTTGATGTCAGTCTATTTATCTCTTATAAAAATAAAATACAGTGTGTGTGTTTGGAAAAAAAAACGAATAAGAACTAATGAGACATAAACTTATGGGGATTTCTCCTGGCAAACTCCATTCTAATTTACAACCTAAGACAACGACTTCCAGAAAGGCTCTGTTGCCCTAGTACCTAGATTGGGGAATGGCGAAATGCTGCCTCCTTTTGGCCGTTTCCCACAACAGCAGCTTTAAACCCACTGCAAACTGTCATTAATATTCAACAACTTGCAGTTCTGTAAATGACACCGGCCCTCCAAAAAAATTCTGGGGTCAAAAATCGAACAAAAAATTCAAAAGAGGGCAACCTTCGAAGAAGATAATTTCAAGAGGTATATTGTGCTCACAGATTATTCTTTTGATAAAAGAAAAAGATGTGGAAAAATGATGAATTTTAGGAATTTTGAAAGATATGCAAACCCAAATTACAAATACCTATCAGATCACAGCAGTCAGAATGGCCATCAGCAAAAATGGTGCAAACAATAAATGCTGAAGCGATTGTGGAGAAATGCGTACCCTCGGTTCTAAGGGGGACGTTGTAAAAGCCACTAATAAAAACACATTGGAGGTGCTTTGAAAAAGTAAACACTGAGTGACCAGTCCATCAATCACACCCACTGCTGGGCCTATCACCAGAGAAAATGAGAATCAAAAAGTCACAGGCTGGCAATCCTGCACTCCAACAATATTTACCATAGCCAACACTTGGAAGCAATGAAAATGTCCATCAACAGAGGAATGCACCAAGAAGTGGTCCATGTACAGAATAGAATATTAACTCCAATAATAAATATAAATTAAATTTAAAAATCCAACAAAAGTAAGGAATCATCAGCTTTTTTGTGTTTATCTGGGCAAATTCTACTCTAATTTACAACCGAGGAACACCACTGGCCGTAAAGTCTGTTTCCCTAGTATCAGCGTGGGGAATGTAGAAAGGTAGCAGCCCTGTGGCCGTTACCTGCAAAAGCAGTTTAAAGCCTGTGCTAATGGTCACTTCATATGAACAAGTACTGTAGGGCTGAAAATGAAACCTGCCCTCAAAAGGTCTTGAGGGAGGTAATGGCCAAAACATTTCAAAATTTGACACATAGTTTAAGAAACCACTTTGAAGAACTAAGCTGTAATTACAGCTTGAAAAATAAAAATGACTTGCCTTAAAGCTCAATTGCAACGGAATATGAGACACATGCAAATTCAACCATAAAGAGGTGTCAGCTCACACCCGTCAGAATAACCATCAGCAAAAACTACAAATAATAAATGCTGAAGGTGCTGTGGAGAAATGTATACCCTCAACTTTAAGTGGGACGTAACCTGGAAAGAGCCACTAATGAAAACAGAATGGAGGTACCTTTAAAAGGTAAACACTGAGCTACCATATGACCTAGCAGACCTATTCCTGGACTATAACCGACAAAGACAGAATTGGAAGGACACAGGCAGGCAAATCTGCAATGCATACTATTACAATAGCCAATATATGGAAGTAACCAAAAAGTCCACTGACAAATGGGTGGACAAAGAAGAACTGCTACATGTACAGATGGAATATGAGCTAGTGACAAAATGAAGCAATGCCATTTGCAGCACCATAGATGAGTCTAGAGGTAATCACACAACTTGTAGTAAGTGAGAAAGTGAAAGACACATATCCTATCATATCAGATATAGGTGTTACCTAAAAATTGATAGAAACGAAGATATTTCCACAGAGAAAGGCAATCACAGATACATTAAAGAAACTTATGGTTCACCAGATGGAAAGGTGTGAGGATTGGATACATTACCATATTGAGGTTAACAGAGACATACAAACACATGTGAAATATATAATCACCAAAGACCTACAGAATACCAAGAGAAGACTACTCTACATTGTGTCATAACCTACATGGGAAAAGGATCCGAAGAAGAATAGATATATGTATATGTATATGTGTGAAAGAACCACATCTTGCACACCTAGAACAAACAAAACATTGTAATCAAGTTTGTTGTGACAAAAAATAAAAATTAACTTAAAAATATGAACAAGAAGTAATGAGACATAAACTTAAGGGGCTTTTTCCTGGCACATTCCATTCTAATTTGCAACCTAGACCATCACTTCCAGTAAGGCTCTGTTGCCATAGTAACCAGATTTGGCAAAGGAGAAATGCTGCCGCCTTGTGGCCGTTTCCCGCAAGAGCGGCTTTAAACCCACAGTTAATGGTCACTTAAAATTCACAAGGACTCAGGGCTGTAAAGGACACCTGCCGTCAAAAATTGTGCTGAGGTAGGGAACGGAAAAAAAAATTTAATACAGGCAAATTTTTCAATAAAATACTATAAAGAGGTAAGTATTACTCACCGTCTTTAAATAAAAGGAGAATGGATTAAGGCTCAACCTCAGGAATTATTAGACTCATGCAATCTAATCAACAAAAGGGTTTCCAATCACACCAGTCGACTGACCATCAGCAAAAAGTCTACAAAGCATAAATGCTGATGCGGTTGTAGAGAATTGTGTATCCTCTAGCTGCTGGTGAGATGCAAAGTGGTTAACAGCCAGTAATGAGAACAGAAAAGAGCTGCGTTTAAAAGTAAAAATTTAGGTACCATTCAATCCAGCAGGCGCACCATTGGACCTCTCACCTGAGAAGACAAGTATCAAGAAGACACAGGTTGCAAAAGCTGCAGTGCAGCATTATTCACAATAGCCAAGGCAGTGAAGCGATAAAAATGTCCATCAACAAGTGAATGGATATAGAATAAGTGGTCCAGGTACACAATGGAGTATTCGCCATGGAAAACAAGGAAACCCTGCTCTTTGAGGCACCACAAATGAGCCTGGAGATAATCACAAATCATGAGGTAAGTCGGAAAGCAAAAGACTTATATCCTATGATATCACTAATAGGCGTTATCTAATAACTGACACAAATGAACACAATTCACAGAGAAATACACTCACAAACTTAGAAAACCAACTTTGCTTATCTAAAGGGAAAGGTGGCGGGAATGGATAAATGAAGATTTGTGTTACTATATGATATGGATATGATCCAAATACATATTATATACATATTACAAAAAGACCGACCATATAACAAGGGAGGTCTACAGCTTAAACCTAGTGCTAATGGTCCCTAAATATTCACACTCATTGCAGGCCTGTAAATGACACCTACATTTCAAAACAATCCTGGGGTTGAAAATTGACCAAAATTTCAAAAGAGGGCAACGTTCCAGGAAGACACTTTCAAGACGGATATTGTACTCACAATTTTTTTTCTTTTTTCTTTTAACAGAAAAGAAAAAGGCGTGGAAAAATGATGAATTTTAGACTATTTAACGACATGCATACCCATATTACAAATACCTATCAGCTCACAGCAGTCAGAATGGCCATTAGCAAAAATGCTGCAAAAAATAAATGCTGAAGGGATTGTGGAGAAATGCATACCCTCGGTTGTAAGGGGGGGGCATGTTAAGAGTCACTAATGAAAACACAATGTAGGTGCTTTGAAAAGGGAAACATTGAGCTACCAGTCAATCAATCAAAACCACTGCTGGACCTATCACCTGAGAAAATGAGAATCAAAAAGTCACAGGCAGGGGCTTCCCTGGTGGCGCAGTGGTTGAGAGTCTGCCTGCCAATGCAGGGGACACAGGTTCGAGCCCTGGTCTGGGAAGATCCCATATGCCATGAAGCAACTGTGCCCGTGAGCCACAATTGCTGAGCCTGCGTGTCTGGAGCCTGTGCTCCACAAGAGAGGCCGCGATGGTGAGAGGCCCACGCACGGCGATGAAGAGTGACCCCCGCTTGCCGCAACTGGAGAGGGCCCTCTCACAGAAACGAAGACCCAACACAGCCATAAATAATAAATAAATAAATTAATTAATTAATTAAAAAAAAAAGTCACAGGCTGGCAATCCTTCACTCCAGCAATATTTACCATAGTCAACACTTGGAAGCAATGAAAATGTCCATCAACCGAGGAATGCACCAAGAAGAAGTGGTCCATGTACACAATGGAATATTACTCCAATACTAAATATAAATTAAATTAAAAAAAAAAACAAACAAAACTAAGGAGACATCAGCATTTGTGGGTTTATCCGGGCACATTGCACTCTAATTTATAACCGAGGAACACCACAGGCCGAAAGGTCTGTTTCCCTAGTTACCAGAGTGGGGAACGTAGAAAGGCTGCCGCCCTCAGGCCGTTACCTGCAAAAGCAGCTTTAAAGCCTGTGCTAATGGTCACTTCATATGAACAAATAATGCAGGGCTGTAAATGAAAACTGCCCTCAAAATGTCTCGAGGGAGGTAATGGCCAAAAATTTTCAAAATGTGACACATACTTTAAGAAAACACCTTGAAGAACTAAGCTGTAATCACTGTTTGATAAATAAAAAGGATATGCTTTAAAGCTCAATTTCAACAGATTATGGGATACATGCAAATTCAACCACAAAGGGGTATCAGCTCATACCTGTCAGAATACCCCTCAGCAAGAAAACTACAAACAATAAATACTGAAGGTGTTTTGGAGAAATGCATACCCTCAACTTTAAGTTGGACGTAACCTGGAAAGAGCCACTAATGAGAACTGAATGGTGGTGCCTTTAAAACGTACACACTGAGTTACCATATGATACAGCAAGCCCACTCCTTGGACTATAACATAAGAAGATAGAACTGGAAAGACACAGGCAAGCAAATGTGTATTGCAGCAGTATTACAATAGCCAAGACATGGAGACAACCAAAAGGTCCATCAAGAGGTGCGTGGCCAAAGAAGAACTGGTACACGTACAGATGGAATATTAGCCAGGGAAAAAAATAAAACAATGCTATTTGCAGCACCATGTATGATTCTTGAGGTAATCAGGCAAATTGTACTAAGTCAGAAAGTAAAAGACACATATCCTATAATATCACTTATAGATCTTAGCTAAAAATTGATACCAATGAAGATATTTCCACAGAGAAATGCAATCACAGATTCACTAAACTAACTTATGGTTCACCAAATGGAAAGGTGTGAGGATTGGATACCTTAGGATATTGGGGTTAACATAGATATAGAAACAAATGTGAAATGTGTAATCACCAAAGACCTACGTAATACCAAAAGAAGATTACTCAACATTGTATCATAACCTACATGGGAAAATGATCCAAAGAAGAATAGATATATGTATATGTTTAAAAGAACCACATCTTGCACACCTAGAAGAAACAAAACATTTTAATCAAATTTGCTCTGATAAAAAATAAAAATTAAATTAAAAAAAGACCAAGAAGTAATGAGAAATAAACTTAAGGGGCTTTTTGCTGGCACATTGCATTCTAATTTACAACCAGAACATGACTTCCATTAAGGCTCTGTCATCACTAATAAAGCAGCTTTATAATCAATTTTGAAGGTAGCATAAAAGAAGTCTCACTAATTATTGATAGTAACAAGAAAACAAAGAAAAGTAAAAATCTCACTGCAAAAAGTATACATAGAGTAAGTCAAGGTAGATCAAACACTTATTAAACTTCTGTAAAGAATAAAAGACAACAGTAGTATGTTTTTTTAAAAAGAGAGGGCCCAAATAAATCTGAAATGAAAGAGTTGATGTTACAACAGACCCCACAGAAATACAAAGTATCCTAAGATACACACAGGGTAACTCAGGGCTCAGATTGGACAGAGCCCACTCTCCAGTCCCCTGTACATGACTTACAGGAGCCTCAGGAACTGAGGAGGGGGTCCCTGAGGAGAGGCTCAAGATAGAATATGGTAGGCATTAACATGGCTCCATTCATCTTAAACATGCCTGAACTACATTCACACGAGATGATTTTGTCCTGTATGTACATCGGCACCTCTAGTCGGAACTGCAGATCTTTGGCTTCACCACCTCAACTGACAGCAATAGCTTCACCTGCTGTGGACCATCTCCTATAGGATTTCTAGAACCACAAAGCATCGAAGCTTCACAGGACCCAGAGTCTGTGCGACTCCACGCAGAGTCTCAGAGTCTCAACTCCACTCAGATACTCCACTCTTGGAGGGCACACACAAAGTAGTGAGCACATCAGAACCCAGGGGAAGGAGCAGTGAACTCGTAGGAGAATGACCAGAACTACCTGATAGTTTTAGAGGGTCTCCTGCAGAGGCAGGTGGTAGCTGTGGCTGTGGCTCACCATGAGGACAACGACACTGGCAGCAGAAGTTCTGGGAAATACTCCTTGGTGTGAGCCCTCCCAGAGTCCGCCATTAACCCCACCAAGAGCAAGGTAGGCTCCAGTGCTGGGTCACCTCAGGCGAAACTACCAACAGGGAGGGAACCCAGCCCCATGCATCAGCAGATAAGTGGATTAAACTTTTTATTAAAGTTTTATTTAATCTGCAGACAAGCAGATTAAAGCTTTGCCCACCAAAGCAACACCCAGCTCTACCCACCACCAGTCCCTCCCATCAGGAAGCTTGCACAAGCCTCTAAGATAGACTCATCCACTGGAGAGCAGACAGCAGAAGCAAGAAGAACTATAATTCTGCAGCCTGTGGAAGGAAAACCACATTCACAGAAAGATAGACAAAATGAAAAGGCAGAGGACTTTATACCAGATTAAGGAACAAGATAAAACCCTAGGAAAAAAAACGAAATGAGGTGGAGATAGGGAACCTTCCAGAAAAAGAATTCAGAATAATGATAGTGAACATGATCCAAGACCTTGGCAAAAGAATGGAGGCAAAGATCGAGAAGATGCAAGAAATGCTTAACAAAGACCTAGAAGAATTAAGGAGCAAACACCTAGAAGAATTAAAGAACAAACAAACAGAGGTGAACAATATAATAACTGAAATGAAAAATACACCAGAAGGAATCAGTAGCAGAATAACTGTGGCAGAAGAACGGATAAGTGGCCTGGAAGACAGAAAGGTGGAAATCACTGCCATGGAACAGAATAAAGAAAAAGAATGAACATAAATGAAGACACCCTAAGAGTCCTCTGGGACAACATTTAACGCAACAACATTCACATCAAAGGGGTCCCAGAAGGAGAAGAGAGAGAGAAAGGACCCGAGAATACATTTGAAGAGATTATAATCGAAAACTTCCCTAGCATGGGAAAAGAAATAGCCACCCAAGTCCAGGAAGTGCAGAGAGTCCCAGTCAGGATAAATCAAAGGAGAAAAATGCCAAGACACATAGTAACCAAATTGACAAAAATTGAAGACAAAGAAAAATTATTGAAAGCAACAAGGGAAAAATGACAAATAACATACAAGGGAACTCCCATAAGGATAACATCTGATTTCTCAGCAGAAAATCTACAAGCCAGAAGGGAGTGGCATAAATTTAAAGTGATGAAAGGGAAGAACCTACAACCAAGAGTACTCCACCCAGCAAGGATCTCATTCAGATTTGACAGAGAAATCATAAGCCCTACAGACAAGCAAAAGCTAAGAGAATTCAGCACCATGAAACCAGCTCTACACCAAATGCTAAAGGAACTTCTCTAAGTGGGAAACACAAGAGAAGAAAAGGACCCACCAAGACAAACCCATAACAATTAAGAAAATAGTAATAGGAACATACATATCAATAATTACCTTAAACGTGAATGGACTAAATGTTCCAACCAAAAGACACAGGCTCCCTGAATGGATACAAAAACAAGACCCATATATATGCTGTCTACAAGAGACCCATTTCAGACCTAGGGACACATACAGACTGAAAGTGAGGCGATGGAAAAATATATTCTATGCAAATGAAAATCAAAAGAAAGCTGGAGTAGCAATACTCATATCAGATAAAATAGACTTTAAAATAAAGAATGTTACAAGAGACAAGGAAAGACACTACATAATGGTCAAGGGATCAATCCAAGAAGAAGATATAACAATTATAGATATATATGTGCCCAACATAGGAGCACCTCAATACATAAGGCAACTGCTAACAGCTATAAAAGAGGAAATCAACAGTAACACCATAATAGCAGGGGACTTTAAAAGCTCACTTACACCAGTGGAGATCATCCAGACAGAAAATTAATAAGGAAACACAAGCTTTAAATGACACAATAGACCAGATATAGTTAATTGATATTTATAGGACATTCCATCCAAAAACAGCAGATTACACGTTCTTCTCAACTGCACACGGAACATTCTCCAGGATAGATCACATCTTGGGTCACAAATAAAGCCTCAGTAAATTTAAGAAAACTGAAATCATATCAAGCAGCTATTCCAACCACAATGCTATGAGATTAGAAATCAATAACAGGGACAAAACCGTAAAAAACACAAACACATGGAGGCTAAACAATACGTTACTAAATAACCAAGAGATCACCGAAGAAATAAAAGAGGAAATCAAAAACTACCTAGAGACAAATGACAAGAAACACACGATGATCCAAAACCTATGGGATGCAGCAAAAGCAGTTCTAAGAGGGAAGTTTATAGCAATACAAGCCTACCTCAGGAAACAAGAAAAATCTCAACTAAACAATCTAACCTTACACCTAGAGGAACTAGAGAAAGAAGAACAAAACCCAAAGTTAGTAGAATGAAAGAAATCATAAAGATCAAAGCAGAAATAAATGAAATAGAAGCAAAGAAAACGAAAGCAAAGATCAATAAAACTAAAAGCCGGTTCTTTGAGAAGAGAAACAAAAATGATAAACCTTTAGCCAGACTCAAGAAAAAGAGGGAGAGGAATCAAATCAACAAAATTAGAAGTGAAAAAGGAGAAGTTACACCAGACACCACAGGAATACAAAGCATCCTAAGAGACTACTACAAGCAACTCTATGCCAATAAAATGGACAACCTGAAAGAAATGGACAAATTCTTAGAAAGGGATAACCTTCCAAGACTGAACCAGGAAGAAATAGAAAATATGAACAAACCTATCACAAGCAATGAAATTGAAACTGTGATTAAAAATCTTCCAACAAACAAAAGTCCAGAACCAGATGGCATCACAGGTGAATTCTGTCAAACATTTAGAGAAGAGCTAACACCCAACCTTCTCAAATTCTTCAAAACAATTGCAGGGGAAGGAACACTCCCAAACTCATTCTATGAGACCACTGTCACCCTGATACCAAAACCAGACAAAGATACTACAAGGAAAGAAAATTATAGACCAATATCACTGATGAATATAGATGTAAAAATCCTCAACAAAATACTAGCAAACAGAATCGAACAACACATTAAAAGGATCAAACACCATGATCAAGTGGGGTTTATCCCAGGGATGCAAGGATTCTTCAATACACACAAATCAATGTGATACACCATATTAACAAATTGTAGAATAAAACCATATGATCATCTCAATAGATGCAGGAAAAGATTTTGAGAAAATTCAACACCCATTTACGATAAAAACTCTGCAGAGTGTGGGCATAGAGGGAAACTACCTCAACATAATAAAGGCCATATATGACAAACCCACAGCAAACATCATTCTCAACAGTGAAAAACTGAAAACGTTTCCTTTAAGGTCAGGAACAAGACGAGGATGTCCACTCTCACCACTACTATTCAACATAGTTTTGGAAGTCCTAGCCATGGTAATCAGAGAAGAAAAAGAAATAAAAGAAATACAAAAAGGAAAAGAAGAAGTAAAATTGTCACTGTTTGCAAATGACATCATATCATAGATAGAGAATCCTAAAGATGCCACCAGAAAACCACTGGAGCTAATCAATGAATTTGGTAAAGTTGCAGGATACAAAATTAATGCACAGAAATTGCTTGCATTCCTATACACTAACAATGAAAGAACAGAAAGAGAAATTAAGGAAACAATCCCATTACCACTGCAACAAAAATAAAATACCTAGGAATAAACCTACCTAAGGAAGTAAAAGACCTGTACTCAGAAAACTATGACACTGATGAAAGAAATCAAAGATGATATAAACAGATGGAGACATATACCATGTTCTTGGATTAGAAGAATCAATATTGTGAAAATGACTATACTACCCAAAGCAATCTACAGATTCAATGCAATCCCTATCAAAATACCTTTGGCATTTTCTACAGAACTAGAAAAAAAAATCTTAAAATTTGTAGGGAGACACAAAAGACCCCAGATAGCCAAAGCAGTCTTGAGGGGAAAAAAAAAGAGCTGGAGGAATCAAACTTCCACACTTCAGACTATATTGCAAAGCTACAGTAATCAAGATAATATGGTAGTGGCACAAAAACAGAAATATAGATCAATAGAACAGGATAGAAAGCACAGAGATAAACCCACGTACCTACGGTCCACTAATCTATGACAAAGGAGGCAAGGGTATACAATGGAGAAAAGACAGTGTCTTCAGTAAGTGGTGCTGGGAAAACTGGACAGCTACATGTAAAAGAATGAAATTAGAACACTCCCTAACACCATACACAAAAATAAACTCAAAATGGATTAGAGACCTAAATGTAAGACCAGCCACTATAAAACTCTTAGAGGAAAACATAAGCAGAACAGTCTATGACATAAATCACAGCAAGATCCTTTTTGACCCACCTCCTAGAGAAATGGAAATAAAAACAAAAATAAAAAAATGGGACTTAATGAAATTTAAAATCTTTTGCACAGCAAAGGAAAACATAAGCAAGATGAAAAGACAACCATCAGAATGGGAGAAAATATTTTCAAATGAAGCAAATGGCAAAGGATTAACCTCCAAAAAGCAGCTCCTGTAGCTCAATATCACAAAACCAAACAACCCAATCCAAAAATGGGCAGAAGACCTAAATAGACATTTCTCCAAAGAAGATATACAGGTTGCCAACAAACACATGAAAGGATGTTGAACATCACTAATTATTAGAGAAATGCAAATCAAAACTACAATGAGGTATCACCTCACACCAGTCAGAATGGCCATCATCAAAAATTCTACCAACAATAAATGCTGGAGAGGCATTTATTGGAGAAAAGGGAACCCTCTTGCACTGTTGGTGGGAATGTAAATTGATATAGCCACTAGGGAGAACGGTATGGGGGTTCCTTAAAAACTAAAAATAGAACAACCGTACAACCCAGCAATCCCACTACTGGACATTTACCCTGAGAAAACCATAATTCAAAAAGAGTCATGTACCACAGTGTTCATTGTAGCTCTATTTACAATAGCCAGGACATGGAAGCAACCTAAGTGTCCATCAACAGATAACTGGATAAAGAAGATGTGGCACATATATACAATGGAACATTATTCAGCCATAAAAAGAAACGAAACTGAGTTATTTGTAGTGAGGTGGATGGATCTAGAGTCTGTCCTACAGAGTGAAGTAAGTCAGAAAGAGAAAAACAAATACCGTATGCTAACACATATATATGGAATCTAAAAGAAAAAAAGGTTATGAAGAACCTAGGGGCAGGAAAGGATTAAGGACACAGACGTAGAGAAAGGACTTGAGGACACGGGGAGGAGGAAGTGTAAGCTGGGACAAAGTGAGAGAGTGGTATGAACATATATACACTACCAAATGTAAAATTGATAGCTACTGGGAAGCAGCCACATAGCACAGGGAGATCAGCTCGGTGCTTTGTGACCACCTAAAGGGGTGGGATAAGGGAGTGAGAGGGAAGTGCAAGAGGGAGTGGATATGGTGTTATATGTATACGTATAGCTGAGTCACTTTTTTATACAGCAGAAACTAACACACAATTGTAAAGCAATTATACTCCAATAAAGATGTAAAAGGAAAAAAAAAGAAAGCCCAGAGATAAACCTACACACCTATGGTCCACTAATCTATGACAAAGGAGGCAAGAATATACAATGGAGAAAAGACAGTCTCTTCAATAAGTGGTGCTGGGAAAAATGGACAGCTACATGTAAAAGAATGAAATTAGAACACTCCCTAACACCATACACAAAAAATAAACTCAAAATGGATTAGAGACCGAAATGTAAGACTGGACACTATAAAACTCTTAGAGGAAAACATAGGAAGAATACTCTTTGACAAAAATCACAACAAGATCTTTTTTGATCCACCTACTAGAGTAATGGAATAAAAAACAAAAATAAACAAATGGGAGCAAATGAAACCTAAAAGCTTTTGCAAAGCAAAGGAAACTACAAACAAGACGAAAAGACAACCTCAGAATGGGAGAAAATATTTGCAAACGAATCAATGGACAAAGGATTAATCTCCAATATATATAAACAGCACATGCAGCTCAACAGTAAAAAAACAAACAACCCAATCCAAAAATGGGCAGATGACGTAAACAGACATTTGTCCCGAGAAGACATACAGATGGCCAAGAAGCACATGAAAAGCTGCTCAACATCACTAATTATTAGAGAAATATAAACCAAAACTACAATGAGGTATCACCTCACACAAGTCAGAATGGGCATCATCAGAAAATCTACAAACAACAAATGCTGGAGAGGGTGTGGAGAAAAGGGAACCCCCTTACACTATTCGTGGGAATGTAAATTGATACAGTCACTATAGAGAACAGTATGGAGGTTCCTTAAAAAACTAAAAATAGAATTACCATATGACCCAGCAATCCCACTACTGGGCATATACCCAGAGAAAACCATAATTCAAAAAGTCACATTCACCACAATGTTCATTGCAGCACTATTTACAATAGCCAGGTCATGGAAGCAACCTAAATGCCCATAGATAGACAAATAGAAAATATGTGGTACATATATAAAATGGAATATTACTCAGCCATAAAAAGGAATGAAATTGGGTCATTTGTAGAGGCGTGGATAGATCTAGAGACTGTCATACAGAGTGAAGTAAGTCAGAAAAAGAAAAACAAATATCGTATATTAACGCATACATGTGGAACCTAGAAAAATGGTACAGATGAACCGGTTTGCAAGGCAGAAATAGAGACACAGATGTAGAGAACAAATGTATGGTCACCAAGGGGGGAAAGTGGCAGGGTGGTGGTGGTGGGATGAATTGTGAGCCTGGGATTGACATATATACACTTATATGTATAAAATAGATAACCAATAAGAACCTGCTGTATAAAAAAATGAATAAAATAAAATTTAAAAATTAAAAAATAATATTTAAAAACAGAAAACAGAAAAAAAAGTTCTGTCCTTCCCATAGACGTATTTATATGAATGAATTATTTCCATGCTTATATCTATAAATACAAAAAGAGGAATAAAACCTACCTTGAACCAAAAAAGAAAAAAAAAAAAACAGAACCCACTGGTCATACAGAGGAAAACCCTATCAGGGCACTTGCTCCAGTGGTAAACAATTCTGAAGTTGGTCAGAGGTGGGGAATCGTCTCCCATGCAGCCAGCAGCTCCCCCGCAAGGAGCGTCCTCATTGCAAAGCTGAGGGACCGTGAGGAGGCGTCTCTGAGTAAACGTGAGCTGAGCCTCAGGCCAGCTGCTGCTGAACTTTTCCCACCCTTCCCAGGTAAAACACCCGAATGTGTACAAAGACTTTAAAGCCTAGAGGAAAGGGCTTGGAGTCACACCAGCGACAGCACGCAGGCCGACTTGGTGCCTGCAGGCCAGCCAGGACGGTCCTGGCCCCGGGCGCTCTTCTGGAAGCTTTCCATTTCCCTGCCTGAGGTACCCCTCCTGTCCCGGTCCCCACTGCTTTTTTCCTTCCTCACCTCTGCCCGGGGAGAAATTCCAGCAGCAGGTATGGGTGACACATCGTCTTCTTTAGCAGGTGGCAGCCCGGCAACTCCTGCAGAAAGTCCAGCAGAGCCCCACTCACACGGGGCCACTCATAGAGCCCTGGGCCCTACTCCCTCCCACCAGCACAACCCCGAGACTGCTGACGGGGCAGAGAATATGGCGTCAGGCACAGCTGCAGAGGCTTTTGCTGCCTGGAGGGGTGTTTATATTGACCTCAACCGAGGCACACCTGGGAAGGGCTGGCCGGCCAGGTCAGGCTGCCCAGGTCAGCCAATCCTCGCCCCTCAGGGGCTCAGAGTTGCAGATAATGGGCCTTGCTGCACCGGCCAGATCCAAGGAACAGGTGTAGGGTCCCGAGAGTCAGGATAGACAAGGGGCGGCAGACCTGGCTTGTTTTCTAATCATTTTATCTGGTCCATGAGTGGAAGACAACTTCAAGAAGACCCTCTCCTAATGAGAGGAACCCAGGAGTCAGGGAGAGGAGGGTTGGTGGGTGGAGACAGAGGCCTGGTGCCCCGGCTGCAGTGGAAGCCCCTGGAAGACCAGGTGGAGGGAGGCCGCACAGAGTGAAGCCTAGGGTCACAGACATGTCGGCGCTGCTGTTTGTTAGTTCAAGCCCTGCTCTGAGGTGCTCTGTGTCAGCTCTGAGCGACAGGTGTGCTGGGGGTGCTCTGCAATGAGGGCTATGTGCACGGTTCCTGTGTGCCCAGCTCTGTCGGGGTACCTGTCCAAGGGAGCTCCATATCCAGGGAGGGGCCTGCCCACGAGAGCCCCGTGAACTGCTGGGTACCTGTCCAAGGGAGCTCCATATCCAGGGAGGGGCCTGCCCACGAGAGCCCCGTGAGCTGCTGGGTACCTGCCCAGGTGAGCTCCATATCCTGGGAGGGGCCTGACCACGAGAGCCCCGTGGGCTGCTGGGTACCTGCCCAGGTGAGCTCCATATCCTGGGAGGGGCCTGACAATGAGAGCCCCGTGGGCTGCTGGCTACCTGCACAGGTGAGCTCCATATCCTGGGAGGGGCCTGACAATGAGAGCCCCGTGGGCTGCTGGCTACCTGCACAGGTGAGCTCCATATCCTGGGAGGGGCCTGACCATGAGAGCTCCGTGGGCTGCTGGGGACCTGGTAAAGGACGCCAGGACAGTCAGTGAAGCCACAGAGGATATACATCCAGTAGTTCCTAATTCCTACACCCTGCTGGTCATTCTACCATCCACCAGGACATGGTATTCTGTATTAGACTTCAATGATGCCTTCTTCTGTATTCCATTAGTCCCAGAGTCACAAGAAATTTTGGCTGTGAGTGGCAGGACTCAACATACAACAAAAACAATACTGCTTGGCCGTCCTGCCCCAGGGGTTCAAAAATTCCCACACCATCTTTGGGGAAACGTTAGCTAAAACCCTAAAAGATCTACCTCTGGAGAAGTGAACCCTCCTTCAATATGCAGACGACATTCTGGGCTTCCCTGGTGGCGCAGTGGTTGAGAATCTGCCTGCCAATGCAGGGGACACAGGTTCGAGCCCTGGTCTGAGAAGATCCCATATGCCGCGGAGCACCTAGGCCCGTGAGCCACAATTACTGAGCCTGCGCGTCTGGAGCCTGTGCTCCACAATAAGAGAGGCTGCGATAGTGAGAGGCCCGTGCACCGTGATGAAGAGTGGCCCCAGCTTGCCGCAACTAGAGAAAGCCCTCGCACAGAAACGAAGACCCAACACAGCCATAAATAATAAATAAATAAATTTAAAAAAATATGCAGACGACATTCTGATCGCCAGCCCTACTAAGGAGGCCTCTGGACTACCTAGCCAATAAAAGATAGAAGGTGTCCAAGAAAAAGGCTCAAATATCACAGACTAAGGTGACCTGCCTGGGCTTCATTCTCACAGAAGATCGGAGAAGCCCATCCCAGGAAAGGGAAGAAGCCATTTGCAGCCTCACCCTTCCTAAAACTAGAAGACAGCTTAGGGGTTCCTGCGGAGACCAGGGTTTGCTGCATCTGAATCCCTAACTACAGTCTAATACCTGGGCCTCTATATGAAACACTGAAAGGAAAAGATGATGATCCTTTTGAATAGAATCCAGAAGCGGCCTTTCAAGAATGGAAAGAGCAGTCAATTCAGACCCTTGCCCTGGACCTCCTTAATTTAGCTAAACCCTTTGACCTTTACATTCCTGGTCGAAGGTGAATCGCCCTTGGAGTTTTAGTGCCAAAACTGGGACCACTTGAAATGGAACAACGCAAGAATGCCCTCCAGGCATTGGCCAGCCACCCCATCCGACCAGGATACTGGGGGTATCTAAAAACCTGGAAATGAGCAGCCCGCAAGGCCAGCTCCCTCCTAAGGGTAAAGGACGCCACTTGGTGATCCTAACCACCCACCATGCCCTGAAGTTGCAGGGATCGCTCCGTGGGCACAATGACCTCGAGTGAGGAGGCCCTCCAACTCCAACCTCCAGAGAGACAACCTGAGGCAACAGGCCCCCATGACGACTCGTGTGACCATCACTTGACCTGGAGCTTCTCTCAGAAAACCACAAGAGTGTGCCCCAAAAGAACAGACTATTGCTTGCAGGACTTACTGCACCCAGAGCGGAGCTAATAAACCTGGCAGGGGACCCGTAAATAACGCTGCCACCATAGAAAAGCCTACAGACACCATGGTGACGGCGACCAATGAGACCAGATGTACTCCTGGTTACTTCAAAAGGGCGGTGACTGAGTGGCCGTCATGGTCCTGGATCACCACCGGCCCTGGACTGTCTGGGAGTTGAGCAGGCAGGGCTCTGACACCTGGTGCTCTTTGTACGTTAATTCAGTGGCCTAACTGAAGAAAGCGCAGACTACTGGTCAGAGCATCTAGGCTGGCAGAAACCGTCAGCCTAAGGGGGCCGAACCAATGTGGAGCAGGGTAAAACCGGCTCCCCCAGCGTCCCTGCGCATCTCTTTCCTGGACCCTTAAAGGTCATTAGAATCTATAAAACTTCCAACGCTGGTGCTCAGGCAGACGAGCAGTGAGGGAGGAGGCCTGGGGACAATCAACCTCACCTGGAGGCTGCTGGGGAGAAGTCCTGCCCCTCCCCCCCGGGTATGAGGACACCCAACTCAGCACGAAGCATTTACAGAAGAGGTGTCTGCACCCTCAGCGCCCCAAGAATGTGGAATGGGACAAGAGGCAGAGGAGGGGTTTGTCACCGGCAAAGCCCATTAAAAATTCCTGGGAGATAAAAATAGAATCTGGGCAATAAAATAAAGTCTAACCTTTTTTCCTTTGTGCTTTTTCTAATTTCACTTGTTCCTAGGTTTCCACAGGCAGAGGTCCCACACCTGGCACTTCAGACCCGATTTCCTAGTGCAAAATGGCCGGGCCGACACCTCAGCTCTCGGGGCCCTGTGCAGACTCCGCCACATAGAGCCTGAGCTCCAGCCAACTCAGCCCTCGAGAGCTCCGCCCCGTCCCTCCCGCTGACGCTGACGGGATCCCTACAGAGCAGCCCGGCCCACAGTCCGCGGGGGAGCGCACGCTCTCACCTCTCCATTCTCTGATCAAAATATAAAGTTTTCCTTTGCTTCTGAACCAAACTCAGTCTCGATCTGTTGGCTCCAATGACACTGGGGAGGGGGACCCTTGTTGGGGTCGACTCTGCAGGATCAGTAACAGAATTTGAGAACATTGTAACTTCAATGAACAGATGTGTGAGCCAAATATTGTAACTTCAATGAACAGATGTGTGAGCCAAATATTGTAACTTCAATGAACAGATGTGTGAGCCAAACTGTAGTTAACATAGAGCAGTGTATAAGGCTCGTGTAAAATAAGGTATTTCTAACACTTCCATTTGATATTTCCATCACTTTATTATAAGCAAGTTCAGTGGAGGGGTTTGTCGTATTTGTCAGGTCAACATTAGAGAAATGCAGTGATTTCTTTACAAGGATGTGGATCTACTAATCTTGGCTGAAGTTTCAATCTTGTTTTGAATGATTTTCCATTGAAAATGATACCTCTCTTTCAGCTCCTAGATTTCTGAGAAGTATTAAATCTTGTATTTTTTTATTACCAAAGGGGAAAGGTGGGAGGAGGGATAAATTAACAGTTTCGGATTAACATATACACACTGCTATGTATAAAATATATCATCAACAAGGAACTGCTGTATAGCACAGGGAACTATACTCAATATTTTGTAATAACCCCTAAGGGGAAATAATCTGAAAAACAATAGATATCAATATCTACATCATCTATCAACTACAGATAAAATGGAAACTAAAGGAGGCCGATGGTGAGCATTTCGGACCATGAAGACTTCAATCCTCTAAAGTTCGGACTCTGCCTACAGCCCAGTCCCTTAATGAACATACATGTACCAGTAGCTTAAAAATTCCCCAGATTGGGGTTCGGGGAGACACTGATTTGAAAAAATCCCTGGAGTTCTCCTTACATACATGGGACCTTTCCTACAGCTAAAACATGCCTGTGACACCCAGAAGATGGTACACGGTTGGATCAGGAAGATTTTGGAAAAGGCACCTCATCTCCTAATCCCCTGGTTGTCGGGTTCACACCTCCAGCCTCTTTCCTAACATTCTAAACACTTGAGGATGTCAGCACCTTCAACATCCTGTTGCACAGAGTTTGAAATTTGTCCAGAGGATGAAGGGGAATGAGGAGAAACAATGAGAGAAAAGCCCTAGATGTTCAGACAGGCACAGGTCACTCTAATTTCCCATCAAGAAGAAGAATTAACCACAGGCTCAGCCTGCGCCACGGAACCAGTATAAGGCCAAAAGCAATCCTGTGGTTTTGCAGCCAGCTCACAAAAAAGCGAGTTGAAAAATGGAGCTTAGGGGCACTGCAATTCACAAACATGCAGAGTTATAAATGATCACTCTCATCCAAAAATATATTGAGGGAAGGCAACGAAGAGGATCTGAAAGCAAGGCAGAAATGCAGGAAACAAATTTCAGGAGGTAGATTCGAATCGCCTTTAAAGCACATGAAAAGCGGTAAAACATCGAAAATGATGCCCTTGGCCAAAGAGGGAGTATACCTTTTTTCCTGAATATATTCAGGAAAAAACGCATATGCCTTTTTTCGCCAATCAAGCAAGCCAGAAATGCAAATGAGCACTACAAAGAAGTCTCACTTCCCAGCGGTCAAAAGGGCCATTCTAAAAGAGTGTAAAACCCAGAAATGCAGGAAAGGCCAAGGAGAAAAGAGAGTCTTGTAAGGCTGATGGGCGGGATGTAATTTGCCAACGGCCACTCTGGAGAAGTGTATGGTGTTTCCTAAAACATCTAAAAAAACACAGCTAGAGAGCGTAGGGCACTTCAACTCATGGGCGTATAAAATGGGAAAAATAAAAATCAACAAGACACAGGCACCCGAAAGTTTAGGGCTGCTCTGTTGACAAGAACCTCCACTTCGTTATACCTTAAATATCCCAGGAAAGAGAAAAATGGATAAAGAAGTTGTGGTCCTTATGTACAACGAAATATCACTCAGCCATGAAATCAACTTCATAAGGCTAGTAGCAGCATGATGAGTGGATTTAGGTACGACGATTCTAAGTGAAATAAGTCACACAGAAAAAGACACTTATCATATGATATCACTTATAGAGGGAAAGTAAAAACCGCTACCCTTGAACTGAATTACAAAACAGAACAGAGTCACGTTTAGAAAACACACTATGGCTGCTTAACGGGAAAGGTGAGGTGGGGTGATGCATAAAAGAAGGGTTTCAAATTAGCTCAGATACCGTTCCATAAACCCAATATGTAATAGACACGACCTACTCCTTGCTCAGTGAACTGGACTCAACACCCCCTATTCACCGCCCAAGAATATATCTGACTAGTAAGAATCTTAAAACATATGTATTGATATCTCTCTGTAAGTAAGTCAAGTGGGTGTAAAGCGGCATAAACAGCAGTGAAAAGCAGCTAAACCCCTTTATAAAAATCAATCACTTTTAAAAACCTGTGAAACAAAGACAGTTAAAGAGAGAGAAATTCTTACTACATTCGTTCAGGGGCTGTGATGCCACCTGGATTGACCATATCTAGACCCACAGCTGATTGAGACATAAGGGTGGACACTCTTGGGGCTGAGAGGTTTGGAGAGGTTGGGTGAGTAAACACAGACCCTTTAAAGTAATACTGCGTGGTACCCATCCCATGGGTCCCAAATCTCCAGGTTCAAGGGCATCTTCTTTCATCGAAAACATGCATTAGAAACCCAGAAGATGGTACACCATGTGATCGGGAAAGGTTTCTAAAACGCACCTCATTTCTCATCTCCTTGGGCTCGGGTTCGCCATTCCAGCCGCTTTAATAGCAATCTCCCTCCTTGGAGAATCAGCACCTTTAACCTCCTGTTCCATACAGGTTTCAATTTGTCCTGAGGATGAACGGGAAGAGGGGGAACCAATGAGACACTAGCTCTAGGTGTTGGGACAGGCACAGGTCACTCTATTTTCCCATCAGGAAGAAGAATTAACCACAGGCTCAGCCTGCCGCCCGTGACCAGTATAGGGCCTGAAGCAATCCTGCGCTTTTGCGGCCAGGTCCCAAGAAAGGGATTTGAAAAATGGAGCTCAGGGGCTCTGCAATTCACAAACCTGCAGAGTTATAAATGATAACTCTCGTCCACAAATATATTGAGGGAAGGCAACGAAGAGGATTTGAAAGCAAGGCAGAATTGCAGGAAACAGATTTCAGGAGGTAGATACGAATCGCCTTTAAAGCACAGGAAAAGGGGCAAAACCTCGACCATGATGACCTTGGCCAAAAAGGGCGTATGCGTTTTTTCCTGAATATATTCAGGAAAAAACGCATACGCCCTTTTTGGCCAACCAAGCAACCTGGAAAGGCAAATCAGCGCTACAAAGAAGTCTCGCATCCCATCGGTCAAAAGGGCCATGCTGAATAAAGTATCAAAACCAGAAATGCAGGACAGGCCATGGAGAAACGGGAGCCTTGCTACGCTGAAGGGCGGGATGTAAATTGCCAACAGCCACTCTGGAGAAGTGTACGGTGTGTCCTGAAACATCTAAAAAACTCAGCTTAGAGAGCATAGGGCACTTCCACTCATGGGCGTATAAATTGGGAAAACTAAAAATCAGCAAGACACAGGCACCCCAAAGTTTACGGCTGCTCTGTTGACAAGAACCTCCACTTCGTTACACCTTAAATATCCCAGGAAAGAGAAAAATGGATAAAGAAGTTGTGGTCCTTATGTACAATGGAATATCACTCAGCCATGAAATCAACGTCATAAGGCTAGTAGCAGCATGATGAGTGGATTTAGGTACGACGATTCTAAGTGAAATAAGTCACACAGAAAAAGACACTTATCATAAGATATCACTTATAGAGGGAATGTAAAAACTGCGACCTTGAACTGAATTACAAAACAGAACAGAGGCACACGTTTAGAAAACACACTATGGCTGCTTAACGGGAAAGGTGAGGTGGGGTGATGCATAAAACAAGGGTTTCAAATTAGCTCAGATACAGTTCCATAAACCCAATATGTAATAGACACGACCTACTCCTTGCTCAGTGAACTGGACTCAACACCCCCTATTAACCGCCCAAGAATATATCTGACTAGTAAGAATCTCAAAACCTATGTATTGATATCTCTCTGTAAGTGAGTCAAGTGGGTGTAAAGCGGCATAAACACAGCAGTGAAAAGCAGCTAAACCCCTTTATAAAAATCAATCACTTTTAAAAACCCGTGAAACAAAGACAGGGAAAGAGAAAGAAATTCTTACTAAATTCGTTCAGGGGCTGTGATGCCACCTGGATTGACCATATCTAGACCCACAGCTGATTGAGACATAAGGGTGGACACTCTTGGGGCTGAGAGGTTTCGTGAGGTTGGGTGAGCAAACGCAGACCCTTTAAAGTAATACTGCGTGGTTCCCATCCCATGGGTCCCAAATCTCCAGGTTCAAGGGCATCTTCCCACTTCGAAAACATGCATGAGAAACCCAGAAGATGGTACACCGTGTGATCGGGAAAGGTTTCTAAAAGGGACCTCATTTCTCATCTCCTTGTGCTCGGGTTCGCCATTCCAGCTGCTTTACTAGCAATCTCCCTCCTTGGAGAATCAGCACCTTTAACCTCCTGTTCCGTACAGGTTGCAATTTGTCCTGAGGATGAACGGGAAGAGGGGGAACCAATGAGACACTAGCTCTAGGTGTTGGGACAGGCACAGGTCACTCTATTTTCCCATCAGGAAGAAGAATTAACCACAGGCTCAGCCTGCCGCCCGGAACCAGAATAGGGCCTGAAGCAATCCTGCGCTTTTGCGTCCAGGTCCCAGGAAAGCGAGTTGAAAAATGGAGCTCAGGGGCACTGCAATTCACAAACCTGCAGAGTTATAAATGATAACTCTCGTCCACAAATATATTGAGGGAAGGCAACGAAGAGGATTTGAAAGCAAGGCAGAATTGCAGGAAACAGATTTCAGGAGGTAGATTCGAATCGCCTTTAAAGCACGGGAAAAGCGGCAAAACCTCGACAATGATGCCCTTGGCCAAAAAGGGCGTATGCGTTTTTTCCTGAATATATTCAGGAAAAAACGCATACGCCCTTTTTGGCAAACCAAGCAACCTGGAAAGGCAAATCAGCGCTACAAAGAAGTCTCGCTTCCCACCGGTCAAAAGGGCCATGCTGAATAAAGTGTCAAAACCAGAAATGCAGGACAGGCCATGGAGAAACGCGAGCCTTGCTACGCTGATGGGCGGGATGTAAATTGCCAACAGCCATTTTGGAGAAGTGTACGGTGTGTCGTGAAACATCTAAAAAACTCAGCTTAGAGAGCATAGGGCACTTCCACTCATGGGCGTATAAATTGGGAAAACTAAAAATCAGCAAGACACAGGCACCCCAAATTTTAGGGCTGCTCTGTTGACAAGAACCTCTACTTTGTTACAATGTAAATATCCCAGGAAAGAAAAAAATGCATGAAGAAGTATTAGTCCTTATATATAATAGAATATCACTCAGCCATGAAATCAACGTCATAAGTCTAGTAGCAGCATGATGAGTGGATTTAGGTACGACGATTCTAAGTGAAATAAGTCACACAGAAAAAGACACTTATCATAAGATATCACTTATAGAGGGAATGTAAAAACTGCGACCTTGAACTGAATTACAAAACAGAACAGAGGCACACGTTTAGAAAACACACTATGGCTGCTTAACGGGAAAGGTGAGGTGGGGTGATGCATAAAACAAGGGTTTCAAATTAGCTCAGATAACGTTCCATAAACCCAATATGTAATAGACACGACCTACTCCTTGCTCAGTGAACTGGACTCAACACCCCCTATTCACCGCCCAAGAATATATCTGACTAGTAAGAATCTTAAAACCTATGTACTGATAACTCTCTGTAAGTGAGTCAAGTGGGTGTAAAGCGGCATAAACACAGCAGTGAAAAGCAGCTAAACCCCTTTATAAAAACCAATTACTTTTAAAAACCCGTGAAACAAAGACAGTGAAAGAGAGAGAAATTCTTACTAACTTCATTCAGGGGCTGTGATGCCACCTGGATTGACCATATATAGACCCACAGCTGATTGAGACATAAGGGTGGACACTCTTGGGGCTGAGAGGTTTCGTGAGGTTGGGTGAGCAAACGCAGACCCTTTAAAGTAATACTGCGTGGTTCCCATCCCATGGGTCCCAAATCTCCAGGTTCAAGGGCATCTTCCCACTTCGAAAACATGCATGAGAAACCCAGAAGATGGTGCACCGTGTGATCGGGAAAGGTTTCTAAATCGCACCTCATTTCTCAACTCCTTGTGCTCGGGTTCTCCATTCCAGCCGCTTTACTAGCAATCTCCCTCCTTGGAGAATCAGCACCTTTAACCTCCTGTTCCGTACAGGTTGCAATTTGTCCTGAGGATGAACGGGAAGAGGGGGAACCAATGAGACACTAGCTCTAGGTGTTGGGACAGGCACAGGTCACTCTATTTTCCCATCAGGAAGAAGAATTAACCACAGGCTCAGCCTGCCGCTCGGGACCAGAATAGAGCCTGAAGCAATCCTGCGCTTTTGCAGCCAGCTCCCAAGAAAGCGAGTTGAAAAATGGAGCTCAGGGGCACTGCAATTCACAAACCTGCAGAGTTATAAATGATAACTCTCGTCCACAAATATATTGAGGGAAGGCAACGAAGAGGATTTGAAAGCAAGGCAGAATTGCAGGAAACAGATTTCAGGAGGTAGATTCGAATCGCCTTTAAAGCACAGGAAAAGCGGCAACACCTCGACCATGATGCCCTTGGCCAAAAAGGGCGTATGCGTTTTTTCCTGAATATATTCAGGAAAAAACGCATACGCCCTTTTTGGCCAACCAAGCAACCTGGAAAGGCAAATCAGCGCTACAAAGAAGGCTCGTTTCCCGTCGGTCAAAAGGGCCATGCTGAATAAAGTGTCAAAACCAGCAATGCAGGACAGGCCATGGAGAAACGGGAGCCTTGCTACGCTGATGGGCGGGATGTAAATTGCCAACAGCCACTCTGTAGAAGTGTACGGTGTGTCCTGAAACATCTAAAAAACTCAGCTTAGTGAGCATAGGACACTTCCACTCATGGGCGTATAAATTGGGAAAACTAAAAATCAGCAAGACACAGGCACCCCAAAGTTTAGGGCTGCTCTGTTGACAAGAACCTCCACTTCGTTACACCTTAAATATCCCAGGAAACAAAAAAATGGATAAAGAAGTATTAGTCCTTATGTATAATAGAATATCACTCAGCCATGAAATCAACGTCATAAGTCTAGTAGCAGCATGATGAGTGGATTTAGGTATGACGATTCTAAGTGAAATAAGTCACACAGAAAAAGACACTTATCATAAGATATCACTTATAGAGGGAATGTGAAAACCGCTACCCTTGAACTGAATTACAAAAGAGAACAGAGTCACACGTTTAGAAAACACACTATGGCTGCTTAACGGGAAAGGTGAGGTGGGGTGATGCATAAAACAAGGGTTTCAAATTAGCTCAGATACCGTTCCATAAACCCAATATGTAATAGACACGACCTACTCCTTGCTCAGTGAACTGGACTCAACACCCCCTATTAACCGCCCAAGAATATATCTGACTAGTAAGAATCTCAAAACCTATGTATTGATATCTCTCTGTAAGTGAGTCAAGTGGGTGTAAAGCGGCATAAACACAGCAGTGAAAAGCAGCTAAACCCCTTTATAAAAATCAATCACTTTTAAAAACCCGTGAAACAAAGACAGGGAAAGAGAAAGAAATTCTTACTAAATTCGTTCAGGGGCTGTGTTGCCACCTGGATTGACCATATATAGACCCACAGCTGATTGAGACATAAGGGTGGACACTCTTGGGGCTGAGAGGTTTCGTGAGGTTGGGTGAGCAAACGCAGACCCTTTAAAGTAATACTGCGTGGTTCCCATCCCATGGGTCCCAAATCTCCAGGTTCAAGGGCATCTTCCCACTTCGAAAACATGCATGAGAAACCCAGAAGATGGTGCACCGTGTGATCGGGAAAGGTTTCTAAATCGCACCTCATTTCTCAACTCCTTGTGCTCGGGTTCTCCATTCCAGCCGCTTTACTAGCAATCTCCCTCCTTGGAGAATCAGCACCTTTAACCTCCTGTTCCGTACAGGTTGCAATTTGTCCTGAGGATGAACGGGAAGAGGGGGAACCAATGAGACACTAGCTCTAGGTGTTGGGACAGGCACAGGTCACTCTATTTTCCCATCAGGAAGAAGAATTAACCACAGGCTCAGCCTGCCGCTCGGGACCAGAATAGAGCCTGAAGCAATCCTGCGCTTTTGCAGCCAGCTCCCAAGAAAGCGAGTTGAAAAATGGAGCTCAGGGGCACTGCAATTCACAAACCTGCAGAGTTATAAATGATAACTCTCGTCCACAAATATATTGAGGGAAGGCAACGAAGAGGATTTGAAAGCAAGGCAGAATTGCAGGAAACAGATTTCAGGAGGTAGATACGAATCGCCTTTAAAGCACAGGAAAAGGGGCAAAACCTCGACCATGATGCCCTTGGCCAAAAAGGGCGTATGCGTTTTTTCCTGAATATATTCAGGAAAAAACGCATACGCCCTTTTTGGCCAACCAAGCAACCTGGAAAGGCAAATCAGCGCTACAAAGAAGTTTCGCTTCCCATCGGTCAAAAGGGCCATGCTGAATAAAGTATCAAAACCAGAAATGCAGGACAGGCCATGGAGAAACGGGAGCCTTGCTACGCTGAAGGGCGGGATGTAAATTGCCAACAGCCCCTCTGGAGAAGTGTACGGTGTGTCCTGAAACATCTAAAAAACTCAGCTTAGAGAGCATAGGGCACTTCCACTCATGGGCGTATAAATTGGGAAAACTAAAAATCAGCAAGACACAGGCACCCCAAAGTTTACGGCTGCTCTGTTGACAAGAACCTCCACTTCGTTACACCTTAAATTTCCCAGGAAAGAGAAAAATGGATAAAGAAGTTGTGGTCCTTATGTACAATGGAATATCACTCAGCCATGAAATCAACGTCATAAGGCTAGTAGCAGCATGATGAGTGGATTTAGGTACGACGATTCTAAGTGAAATAAGTCACACAGAAAAAGACACTTATCATAAGATATCACTTATAGAGGGAATGTAAAAACCGCTACACTTGAACTGAATTACAAAAGAGAACAGAGTCACACGTTTAGAAAACACACTATGGCTGCTTAACGGGAAAGGTGAGGTGGGGTGATGCATAAAACAAGGGTTTCAAATTAGCTCAGATAACGTTCCATAAACCCAATATGTAATAGACACGACCTACTCCTTGCTCAGTGAACTGGACTCAACACCCCCTATTCACCGCCCAAGAATATATCTGACTAGTAAGAATCTTAAAACCTATGTACTGATAACTCTCTGTAAGTGAGTCAAGTGGGTGTAAAGCGGCATAAACACAGCAGTGAAAAGCAGCTAAACCCCTTTATAAAAACCAATTACTTTTAAAAACCCGTGAAACAAAGACAGTGAAAGAGAGAGAAATTCTTACTAACTTCATTCAGGGGCTGTGATGCCACCTGGATTGACCATATATAGACCCACAGCTGATTGAGACATAAGGGTGGACACTCTTGGGGCTGAGAGGTTTCGTGAGGTTGGGTGAGCAAACGCAGACCCTTTAAAGTAATACTGCGTGGTTCCCATCCCATGGGTCCCAAATCTCCAGGTTCAAGGGCATCTTCCCACTTCGAAAACATGCATGAGAAACCCAGAAGATGGTGCACCGTGTGATCGGGAAAGGTTTCCAAATCGGACCTCATTTCTCAACTCCTTGTGCTCAGGTTCTCCATTCCAGCCGCTTTACTAGCAATCTCCCTCCTTGGAGAATCAGCACCTTTAACCTCCTGTTCCGTACAGGTTGCAATTTGTCCTGAGGATGAACGGGAAGAGGGGCAACCAAAGAGACACTAGCTCTAGGTGTTGGGACAGGCACAGGTCACTCTATTTTCCCATCAGGAAGAAGAATTAACCACAGGCTCAGCCTGCCGCTCGGGACCAGAATAGAGCCTGAAGCAATCCTGCGCTTTTGCAGCCAGCTCCCAAGAAAGCGAGTTGAAAAATGGAGCTCAGGGGCACTGCAATTCACAAACCTGCAGAGTTATAAATGATAACTCTCGTCCACAAATATATTGAGGGAAGGCAACGAAGAGGATTTGAAAGCAAGGCAGAATTGCAGGAAACAGATTTCAGGAGGTAGATTCGAATCGCCTTTAAAGCACAGGAAAAGCGGCAACACCTCGACCATGATGCCCTTGGCCAAAAAGGGCGTATGCGTTTTTTCCTGAATATATTCAGGAAAAAACGCATACGCCCTTTTTGGCCAACCAAGCAACCTGGAAAGGCAAATCAGCGCTACAAAGAAGGCTCGTTTCCCGTCGGTCAAAAGGGCCATGCTGAATAAAGTGTCAAAACCAGCAATGCAGGGCAGGCCATGGAGAAACGGGAGCCTTGCTACGCTGATGGGCGGGATGTAAATTGCCAACAGCCACTCTGTAGAAGTGTACGGTGTGTCGTGAAACATCTAAAAAACTCAGCTTAGAGAGCATAGGGCACTTCCACTCATGGGCGTATAAATTGGGAAAACTAAAAATCAGCAAGACACAGGCACCCCAAAGTTTAGGGCTGCTCTGTTGACAAGAACCTCTACTTTGTTACAATGTAAATATCCCAGGAAAGAAAAAAATGGATGAAGAAGTATTAGTCCTTATATATAATAGAATATCACTCAGCCATGAAATCAACGTCATAAGTCTAGTAGCAGCATGATGAGTGGATTTAGGTACGACGATTCTAAGTGAAATAAGTCACACAGAAAAAGACACTTATCATAAGATATCACTTATAGAGGGAATGTAAAAACTGCGACCTTGAACTGAATTACAAAACAGAACAGAGGCACACGTTTAGAAAACACACTATGGCTGCTTAACGGGAAAGGTGAGGTGGGGTGATGCATAAAACAAGGGTTTCAAATTAGCTCAGATACAGTTCCATAAACCCAATATGTAATAGACACGACCTACTCCTTGCTCAGTGAACTGGACTCAACACCCCCTATTCACCGCCCAAGAATATATCTGACTAGTAAGAATCTCAAAACCTATGTATTGATATCTCTCTGTAAGTGAGTCAAGTGGGTGTAAAGCGGCATAAACACAGCAGTGAAAAGCAGCTAAACCCCTTTATAAAAATCAATAACTTTTAAAAACCCGTGAAACAAAGACAGGGAAAGAGAAAGAAATTCTTACTAAATTCGTTCAGGGGCTGTGATGCCACCTGGATTGACCATATATAGACCCACAGCTGATTGAGACATAAGGGTGGACACTCTTGGGGCTGAGAGGTTTGGTGAGGTTGGGTGAGCAAACGTAGACCCTTTAAAGTAATACTGCGTGGTTCCCATCCCATGGGTCCCAAATCTCCAGGTTCAAGGGCATCTTCCCACTTCGAAAACATGCATGAGAAACCCAGAAGATGGTACACCGTGTGATCGGGAAAGGTTTCTAAAAGGGACCTCATTTCTCATCTCCTTGTGCTCGGGTTCTCCATTCCAGCCGCTTTACTAGCAATCTCCGTCCTTGGAGAATCAGCACCTTTAACCTCCTGTTCCGTACAGGTTGCAATTTGTCCTGAGGATGAACGGGAAGAGGGGAAACCAATGAGACACTAGCTCTAGGTGTTGGGACAGGCACAGGTCACTCTATTTTCCCATCAGGAAGAAGAATTAACCACAGGCTCAGCCTGCCGCTCGGGACCAGAATAGAGCCTGAAGCAATCCTGCGCTTTTGCGGCCAGCTCCCAAGAAGGCGAGTTGAAAAATGGAGCTCAGGGGCACTGCAATTCACAAACCTGCAGAGTTATAAATGATAACTCTCGTCCACAAATATATTGAGGGAAGGCAACGAAGAGGATTTGGAAGCAAGGCAGAATTGCAGGAAACAGATTTCAGGAGGTAGATTCGAATCGCCTTTAAAGCACGGGAAAAGCGGCAAAACCTCGACAATGATGCCCTTGGCCAAAAAGGGCGTATGCGTTTTTTTCCTGAATATATTCAGGAAAAAACGCATACGCCCTTTTTGGCCAACCAAGCAACCTGGAAAGGCAAATCAGCGCTACAAAGAAGGCTCGCTTCCCACCGGTCAAAAGGGCCATGCTGAATAAAGTGTCAAAACCAGAAATGCAGGACAGGCCATGGAGAAACGGGAGCCTTGCTACGCTGATGGGCGGGATGTAAATTGCCAACAGCCATTTTGGAGAAGTGTACGGTGTGTCGTGAAACATCTAAAAAACTCAGCTTAGAGAGCATAGGGCACTTCCACTCATGGGCGTATAAATTGGGAAAACTAAAAATCAGCAAGACACAGGCACCCCAAAGTTTAGGGCTGCTCTGTTGACAAGAACCTCTACTTTGTTACAATGTAAATATCCCAGGAAAGAAAAAAATGGATGAAGAAGTATTAGTCCTTATATATAATAGAATATCACTCAGCCATGAAATCAACGTCATAAGTCTAGTAGCAGCATGATGAGTGGATTTAGGTACGACGATTCTAAGTGAAATAAGTCACACAGAAAAAGACACTTATCATAAGATATCACTTATAGAGGGAATGTAAAAACTGCGACCTTGAACTGAATTACAAAACAGAACAGAGGCACACGTTTAGAAAACACACTATGGCTGCTTAACGGGAAAGGTGAGGTGGGGTGATGCATAAAACAAGGGTTTCAAATTAGCTCAGATACAGTTCCATAAACCCAATATGTAATAGACACGACCTACTCCTTGCTCAGTGAACTGGACTCAACACCCCCTATTCACCGCCCAAGAATATATCTGACTAGTAAGAATCTCAAAACCTATGTATTGATATCTCTCTGTAAGTGAGTCAAGTGGGTGTAAAGCGGCATAAACACAGCAGTGAAAAGCAGCTAAACCCCTTTATAAAAATCAATCACTTTTAAAAACCCGTGAAACAAAGACAGGGAAAGAGAAAGAAATTCTTACTAAATTCGTTCAGGGGCTGTGATGCCACCTGGATTGACCATATATAGACCCACAGCTGATTGAGACATAAGGGTGGACACTCTTGGGGCTGAGAGGTTTCGTGAGGTTGGGTGAGCAAACGCAGACCCTTTAAAGTAATACTGCGTGGTTCCCATCCCATGGGTCCCAAATCTCCAGGTTCAAGGGCATCTTCCCACTTCGAAAACATGCATGAGAAACCCAGAAGATGGTGCACCGTGTGATCGGGAAAGGTTTCTAAAAGGGACCTGATTTCTCATCTCCTTGGGCTCGGGTTCGCCATTCCAGCTGCTTTACTAGCAATCTCCCTCCTTGGAGAATCAGCACCTTTAACCTCCTGTTCCGTACAGGTTGCAATTTGTCCTGAGGATGAACGGGAAGAGGGGGAACCAATGAGACACTAGCTCTAGGTGTTGGGACAGGCACAGGTCACTCTATTTTCCCATCAGGAAGAAGAATTAACCACAGGCTCAGCCTGCCGCTCGGGACCAGAATAGAGCCTGAAGCAATCCTGCGCTTTTGCAGCCAGCTCCCAAGAAAGCGAGTTGAAAAATGGAGCTCAGGGGCACTGCAATTCACAAACCTGCAGAGTTATAAATGATAACTCTCGTCCACAAATATATTGAGGGAAGGCAACGAAGAGGATTTGAAAGCAAGGCAGAATTGCAGGAAACAGATTTCAGGAGGTAGATTCGAATCGCCTTTAAAGCACAGGAAGAGCGGCAACACCTCGACCATGATGCCCTTGGCCAAAAAGGGCGTATGCGTTTTTTCCTGAATATATTCAGGAAAAAACGCATACGCCCTTTTTGGCCAACCAAGCAACCTGGAAAGGCAAATCAGCGCTACAAAGAAGGCTCGTTTCCCGTCGGTAAAAAGGGCCATGCTGAATAAAGTGTCAAAACCAGCGATGCAGGACAGGCCATGGAGAAACGGGAGCCTTGCTACGCTGATGGGCGGGATGTAAATTGCCAACAGCCACTCTGGAGAAGTGTACGGTGTGTCCTGAAACATCTAAAAAACTCAGCTTAGAGAGCATAGGACACTTCCACTCATGGGCTTATAAATTGGGAAAACTAAAAATCAGCAAGACACAGGCACCCCAAAGTTTAGGGCTGCTCTGTTGACAAGAACCTCCACTTTGTTACAACGTAAATATCCCAGGAAACAAAAAAATGGATAAAGAAGTATTAGTCCTTATGTATAATAGAATATCACTCAGCCATGAAATCAACGTCATAAGTCTAGTAGCAGCATGATGAGTGGATTTAGGTATGACGATTCTAAGTGAAATAAGTCACACAGAAAAAGACACTTATCATAAGATATCACTTATAGAGGGAATGTGAAAACCGCTACCCTTGAACTGAATTACAAAAGAGAACAGAGTCACACGTTTAGAAAACACACTATGGCTGCTTAACGGGAAAGGTGAGGTGGGGTGATGCATAAAAGAAGGGTTTCAAATTAGCTCAGATACCGTTCCATAAACCCAATATGTAATAGACACGACCTACTCCTTGCTCAGTGAACTGGACTCAACACCCCCTATTAACCGCCCAAGAATATATCTGACTAGTAAGAATCTCAAAACCTATGTATTGATATCTCTCTGTAAGTGAGTCAAGTGGGTGTAAAGCGGCATAAACACAGCAGTGAAAAGCAGCTAAACCCCTTTATAAAAATCAATCACTTTTAAAAACCCGTGAAACAAAGACAGTGAAAGAGAAAGAAATTCTTACTAAATTCGTTCAGGGGCTGTGAGGCCACCTGGATTGACCATATATAGACCCACAGCTGATTGAGACATAAGGGTGGACACTCTTGGGGCTGAGAGGTTTGGTGAGGTTGGGTGAGCAAACGTAGACCCTTTAAAGTAATACTGCGTGGTTCCCATCCCATGGGTCCCAAATCTCCATGTTCAAGGGCATCTTCCCACTTCGAAAACATGCATGAGAAACCCAGAAGATGGTGCACCGTGTGATCGGGAAAGGTTTCTAAATCGCACCTCATTTCTCAACTCCTTGTGCTCGGGTTCTCCATTCCAGCCGCTTTACTAGCAATCTCCCTCCTTGGAGAATCAGCACCTTTAACCTCCTGTTCCGTACAGGTTGCAATTTGTCCTGAGGATGAACGGGAAGAGGGGGAACTAATGAGACACTAGCTCTAGGTGTTGGGACAGGCACAGGTCACTCTATTTTCCCATCAGGAAGAAGAATTAACCACAGGCTCAGCCTGCCGCTCGGGACCAGAATAGAGCCTGAAGCAATCCTGCGCTTTTGCAGCCAGCTCCCAAGAAAGCGAGTTGAAAAATGGAGCTCAGGGGCACTGCAATTCACAAACCTGCAGAGTTATAAATGATAACTCTCGTCCACAAATATATTGAAGGAAGGCAACGAAGAGGATTTGAAAGCAAGGCAGAATTGCAGGAAACAGATTTCAGGAGGTAGATACGAATCGCCTTTAAAGCACAGGAAAAGGGGCAAAACCTCGACCATGATGCCCTTGGCCAAAAAGGGCGTATGCGTTTTTTCCTGAATATATTCAGGAAAAAACGCATACGCCCTTTTTGGCCAACCAAGCAACCTGGAAAGGCAAATCAGCGCTACAAAGAAGTCTCGCTTCCCATCGGTCAAAAGGGCCATGCTGAATAAAGTATCAAAACCAGAAATGCAGGACAGGCCATGGAGAAACGGGAGCCTTGCTACGCTGAAGGGCGGGATGTAAATTGCCAACAGTCACTCTGGAGAAGTGTACGGTGTGTCCTGAAACATCTAAAAAACTCAGCTTAGAGAGCATAGGGCACTTCCACTCATGGGCGTCTAAATTGGGAAAACTAAAAATCAGCAAGACACAGGCACCCCAAAGTTTAGGGCTGCTCTGTTGACAAGAACCTCCACTTTGTTACAATGTAAATATCCCAGGAAAGAAAAAAATGCATGAAGAAGTATTAGTCCTTATATATAATAGAATATCACTCAGCCATGAAATCAACGTCATAAGTCTAGTAGCAGCATGATGAGTGGATTTAGGTACGACGATTCTAAGTGAAATAAGTCACACAGAAAAAGACACTTATCATAAGATATCACTTATAGAGGGAATGTAAAAACTGCGACCTTGAACTGAATTACAAAACAGAACAGAGGCACACGTTTAGAAAACACACTATGGCTGCTTAACGGGAAAGGTGAGGTGGGGTGATGCATAAAACAAGGGTTTCAAATTAGCTCAGATAACGTTCCATAAACCCAATATGTAATAGACACGACCTACTCCTTGCTCAGTGAACTGGACTCAACACCCCCTATTCACCGCCCAAGAATATATCTGACTAGTAAGAATCTTAAAACCTATGTACTGATAACTCTCTGTAAGTGAGTCAAGTGGGTGTAAAGCGGCATAAACACAGCAGTGAAAAGCAGCTAAACCCCTTTATAAAAACCAATTACTTTTAAAAACCCGTGAAACAAAGACAGTGAAAGAGAGAGAAATTCTTACTAACTTCATTCAGGGGCTGTGATGCCACCTGGATTGACCATATATAGACCCACAGCTGATTGAGACATAAGGGTGGACACTCTTGGGGCTGAGAGGTTTCGTGAGGTTGGGTGAGCAAACGCAGACCCTTTAAAGTAATACTGCGTGGTTCCCATCCCATGGGTCCCAAATCTCCAGGTTCAAGGGCATCTTCCCACTTCGAAAACATGCATGAGAAACCCAGAAGATGGTGCACCGTGTGATCGGGAAAGGTTTCTAAATCGCACCTCATTTCTCAACTCCTTGTGCTCGGGTTCTCCATTCCAGCCGCTTTACTAGCAATCTCCCTCCTTGGAGAATCAGCACCTTTAACCTCCTGTTCCGTACAGGTTGCAATTTGTCCTGAGGATGAACGGGAAGAGGGGGAACCAATGAGACACTAGCTCTAGGTGTTGGGACAGGCACAGGTCACTCTATTTTCCCATCAGGAAGAAGAATTAACCACAGGCTCAGCCTGCCGCTCGGGACCAGAATAGAGCCTGAAGCAGTCCTGCGCTTTTGCAGCCAGCTCCCAAGAAAGCGAGTTGAAAAATGGAGCTCAGGGGCACTGCAATTCACAAACCTGCAGAGTTATAAATGATAACTCTCGTCCACAAATATATTGAGGGAAGGCAACGAAGAGGATTTGAAAGCAAGGCAGAATTGCAGGAAACAGATTTCAGGAGGTAGATTCGAATCGCCTTGAAAGCACAGGAAAAGCGGCAACACCTCGACCATGATGCCCTTGGCCAAAAAGGGCGAATGCGTTTTTTCCTGAATATATTCAGGAAAAAACGCATACGCCCTTTTTGGCCAACCAAGCAACCTGGAAAGGCAAATCAGCGCTACAAAGAAGTCTCGCTTCCCATGGGTCAAAAGGGCCATGCTGAATAAAGTATCAAAACCAGAAATGCAGGACAGGCCATGGAGAAACGGGAGCCTTGCTACGCTGAAGGGCGGGATGTAAATTGCCAACAGCCACTCTGGAGAAGTGTACGGTGTGTCCTGAAACATCTAAAAAACTCAGCTAAGAGAGCATCGGGCACTTCCACTCATGGGCGTCTAAATTGGGAAAACTAAAAATCAGCAAGACACAGGCACCCCAAAGTTTAGGGCTGCTCTGTTGACAAGAACCTCCACTTTGTTACAACGTAAATATCCCAGGAAAGAAAAAAATGGATAAAGAAGTATTAGTCTTTATGTATAATAGAATATCACTCAGCCATGAAATCAACGTCATAAGTCTAGTAGCAGCATGATGAGTGGATTTAGGTACGACGATTCTCAGTGAAATAAGTCACACAGAAAAAGACACTTATCATAAGATATCACTTATAGAGGGAATGTGAAAACCGCTACCCTTGAACTGAATTACAAAAGAGAACAGAGTCACACGTTTAGAAAACACACTATGGCTGCTTAACGGGAAAGGTGAGGTGGGGTGATGCATAAAACAAGGGTTTCAAATTAGCTCAGATACCGTTCCATAAACCCAATATGTAATAGATACGACCTACACCTTGCTCTGTGAACCGGACTCCACACCCCCTATTCACCGCCCAAGAATATATCTGACTAGTAAGAATCTTAAAAGCTATGTATTGATATCTCTCTGTAAGTGAGTCAAGTGGGTGTAAAGCGGCATAAACACAGCAGTGAAAAGCATCTAAACCCCTTTATAAAAATCAATCACTTTTAAAAACCCGTGAAACAAAGACAGTGAAAGAGAGAGAAATTCCTACTAAATTCGCTCACGGGCTGTGATGCCACTTGGATTGACCATATCTAGACCCACAGCTGATTGAGACATAAGGGTGGACACTCTTAGGGCTGAGAGGTTTGGTGAGGTTGGGTGAGCAAACGCAGACACTTTAAAGTAATACTGCATTGTTCCCATCCCATGGGTCCCAAATCTCCAGGTTCAAGGGCATCTTCCTACATGGAAAACATGCATGAGAAACCCAGAAGATGGTACACCGTGTGATCGGGAAAGGTTTCTAAAAGGGACCTCATTTCTCATCTCCTTGGGCTCGGGTTCGCCATTCCAGCTGCTTTACTAGCAATCTCCCTCCTTGGAGAATCAGCACCTTTAACCTCCTGTTCCGTACAGGTTGCCATTTGTCCTGAGGATGAACGGGAAGAGGGGGAACCAATGAGAGACTAGCTCTAGGTGTTGGGACAGGCACAGGTCACTCTATTTTCCCATCAGGAAGAAGAATTAACCACAGGCTCAGCCTGCCGCTCGGGACCAGAATAGAGCCTGAAGCAATCCTGCGCTTTTGCAGCCAGCTCCCAAGAAAGCGAGTTGAAAAATGGAGCTCAGGGGCACTGCAATTCACAAACCTGCAGAGTTATAAATGATAACTCTCGTCAACAAATATATTGAGGGAAGGCAACGAAGAGGATTTGAAAGCAAGGCAGAATTGCAGGAAACAGATTTCAGGAGGTAGATTCGAATCGCCTTTAAAGCACAGGAAAAGCGGCAACACCTCGACCATGATGCCCTTGGCCAAAAAGGGCGTATGCGTTTTTTCCTGAATATATTCAGGAAAAAACGCATACGCCCTTTTTGGCCAACCAAGTAACCTGGAAAGGCATATCAGCGCTACAAAGAAGGCTCGTTTCCCGTCGGTCAAAAGGGCCATGCTGAATAAAGTGTCAAAACCAGAAATGCAGGACAGGCCATGGAGAAACGGGAGCCTTGCTACGCTGATGGGCGGGATGTAAATTGCCAACAGCCACTCTGTAGAAGTGTACGGTGTGTCCTGAAACATCGAAAAAACTCAGCTTAGAGAGCATAGGACACTTCCACTCATGGGCGTATAAATTGGGAAAACTAAAAATCAGCAAGACACAGGCACCCCAAAGTTTAGGGCTGCTCTGTTGACAAGAACCTCCACTTTGTTACAACGTAAATATCCCAGGAAAGAAAAAAATGGATGAAGAAGTATTAGTCCTTATGTATAATAGAATATCACTCAGCCATGAAATCAACGTCATAAGTCTAGTAGCAGCATGATCAGTGGATTTAGGTACGACGATTCTAAGTGAAATAAGTCACACAGAAAAAGACACTTATCATAAGATATCACTTATAGAGGGAATGTGAAAACCGCTACCCTTGAACTGAATTACAAAACAGAACAGAGGCACAGGTTTAGAAAACACACTATGGCTGCTTAACGGGAAAGGTGAGGTGGGGTGATGCATAAAAGAAGGGTTTCAAATTAGCTCAGATACAGTTCCATAAACCCAATATGTAATAGACACGACCTACTCCTTGCTCAGTGAACTGGACTCAACAACCCCTATTAACCGCCCAAGAATATATCTGACTAGTAAGAATCTCAAAACCTATGTATTGATATCTCTCTGTAAGTGAGTCAAGTGGGTGTAAAGCGGCATAAACACAGCAGTGAAAAGCAGCTAAACCCCTTTATAAAAATCAATCACTTTTAAAAACCCGTGAAACAAAGACAGGGAAAGAGAAAGAAATTCTTACTAAATTCGTTCAGGGGCTGTGATACCACCTGAATTGACCATATATAGACCCACAGCTGATTGAGACATAAGGGTGGACACTCTTGGGGCTGAGAGGTTTCGTGAGGTTGGGTGAGCAAACGCAGACCCTTTAAAGTAATACTGCGTGGTTCCCATCCCATGGGTCCCAAATCTCCAGGTTCAAGGGCATCTTCCCACTTCGAAAACATGCATGAGAAACACAGAAGATGGTGCACCGTGTGATCGGGAAAGGTTTCTAAATCGCATCTCATTTCTCAACTCCTTGTGCTCGGGTTCTCCATTCCAGCCGCTTTACTAGCAATCTCCCTCCTTGGAGAATCAGCACCTTTAACCTCCTGTTCCGTACAGGTTGCAATTTGTCCTGAGGATGAACGGGAAGAGGGGGAACCAATGAGACACTAGCTCTAGGTGTTGGGACAGGCACAGGTCACTCTATTTTCCCATCAGGAAGAAGAATTAACCACAGGCTCAGCCTGCCGCTCGGGACCAGAATAGAGCCTGAAGCAATCCTGCGCTTTTGCAGCCAGCTCCCAAGAAAGCGAGTTGAAAAATGGAGCTCAGGGGCACTGCAATTCACAAACCTGCAGAGTTATAAATGATAAATCTCGTCCACAAATATATTGAGGGAAGGCAACGAAGAGGATTTGAAAGCAAGGCAGAATTGCAGGAAACAGATTTCAGGAGGTAGATACGAATCGCCTTTAAAGCACAGGAAAAGGGGCAAAACCTCGACCATGATGCCCTTGGCCAAAAAGGGCGTATGCGTTTTTTCCTGAATATATTCAGGAAAAAACGCATACGCCCTTTTTGGCCAACCAAGCAATCTGGAAAGGCAAATCAGCGCTACAAAGAAGTCTCGCTTCCCATCGGTCAAAAGGGCCATGCTGAATAAAGTATCAAAACCAGAAATGCAGGACAGGCCATGGAGAAACGGGAGCCTTGCTACGCTGAAGGGCGGGATGTAAACTGCCAACAGCCACTCTGGAGAAGTGTACGGTGTGTCCTGAAACATCTAAAAAACTCAGCTTAGAGAGCATAGGGCACTTCCAATCATGGGCGTATAAATTGGGAAAACTAAAAATCAGCAAGACACAGGCACCCCAAAGTTTACGGCTGCTCTGTTGACAAGAACCTCCACTTCGTTACACCTTAAATATCCCAGGAAAGAGAAAACTGGATAAAGAAGTTGTGGTCCTTATGTACAATGGAATATCACTCAGCCATGAAATCAACGTCATAAGGCTAGTAGCAGCATGATGAGTGGATTTAGGTACGACGATTCTAAGTGAAATAAGTCACACAGAAAAAGACACTTATCATAAGATATCACTTATAGAGGGAATGTAAAAACCGCTACGCTTGAACTGAATTACAAAACAGAACAGAGTCACACGTTTAGAAAACACACTATGGCTGCTTAACGGGAAAGGTGAGGTGGGGTGATGCATAAAACAAGGGTTTCAAATTAGCTCAGATAACGTTCCATAAACCCAATATGTAATAGACACGACCTACACCTTGCTCAGTGAACTGGACTCAACACCCCCTATTCACCGCCCAAGAATATATCTGACTAGTAAGAATCTTAAAACCTATGTACTGATATCTCTCTGTAAGTGAGTCAAGTGGGTGTAAAGCGGCATAAACACAGCAGTGAAAAGCAGCTAAACCCCTTTATAAAAACCAATTACTTTTAAAAACCCGTGAAACAAAGACAGTGAAAGAGAGAGAAATTCTTACTAACTTCATTCAGGGGCTGTGATGCCACCTGGATTGACCATATATAGACCCACAGCTGATTGAGACATAAGGGTGGACACTCTTGGGGCTGAGAGGTTTCGTGAGGTTGGGTGAGCAAACGCAGACCCTTTAAAGTAATACTGCGTGGTTCCCATCCCATGGGTCCCAAATCTCCAGGTTCAAGGGCATCTTCCCACTTCGAAAACATGCATGAGAAACCCAGAAGATGGTGCACCGTGTGATCGGGAAAGGTTTCTAAATCGCACCTCATTTCTCAACTCCTTGTGCTCGGGTTCTCCATTCCAGCCGCTTTACTAGCAATCTCCGTCCTTGGAGAATCAGCACCTTTAACCTCCTGTTCCGTACAGGTTGCAATTTGTCCTGAGGATGAACGGGAAGAGGGGGAACCAATGAGACACTAGCTCTAGGTGTTGGGACAGGCACAGGTCACTCTATTTTCCCATCAGGAAGAATAATTAACCACAGGCTCAGCCTGCCGCTCGGGACCAGAATAGAGCCTGAAGCAATCCTGCGCTTTTGCGGCCAGCTCCCAAGAAAGCGAGTTGAAAAATGGAGCTCAGGGGCACTGCAATTCACAAACCTGCAGAGTTATAAATGATAACTCTCGTCCACAAATATATTGAGGGAAGGCAACGAAGAGGATTTGAAAGCAAGGCAGAATTGCAGGAAACAGATTTCAGGAGGTAGATACGAATCGCCTTTAAAGCACAGGAAAAGGGGCAAAACCTCGACCATGATGCCCTTGGCCAAAAAGGGCGTATGCGTTTTTTCCTGAATATATTCAGGAAAAAACGCATACGCCCTTTTTGGCCAACCAAGCAACCTGGAAAGGCAAATCAGCGCTACAAAGAAGTCTCGCTTCCCATCGGTCAAAAGGGCCATGCTGAATAAAGTGTCAAAACCAGAAATGCAGGACAGGCCATGGAGAAACGGGAGCCTTGCTACGCTGAAGGGCGGGATGTAAATTGCCAACAGCCACTCTGGAGAAGTGTACGGTGTGTCCTGAAACATCTAAAAAACTCAGCTTAGAGAGCATAGGGCACTTCCAATCATGGGCGTATAAATTGGGAAAACTAAAAATCAGCAAGACACAGGCACCCCAAAGTTTACGGCTGCTCTGTTGACAAGAACCTCCACTTCGTTACACCTTAAATTTCCCAGGAAAGAGAAAAATGGATAAAGAAGTTGTGGTCCTTATGTACAATGGAATATCACTCAGCCATGAAATCAACGTCATAAGGCTAGTAGCAGCATGATGAGTGGATTTAGGTACGACGATTCTAAGTGAAATAAGTCACACAGAAAAAGACACTTATCATAAGATATCACTTATAGAGGGAATGTAAAAACCGCTACGCTTGAACTGAATTACAAAAGAGAACAGAGTCACACGTTTAGAAAACACACTATGGCTGCTTAACGGGAAAGGTGAGGTGGGGTGATGCATAAAACAAGGGTTTCAAATTAGCTCAGATAACGTTCCATAAACCCAATATGTAATAGACACGACCTACTCCTTGCTCAGTGAACTGGACTCAACACCCCCTATTCACCGCCCAAGAATATATCTGACTAGTAAGAATCTTAAAACCTATGTACTGATATCTCTCTGTAAGTGAGTCAAGTGGGTGTAAAGCGGCATAAACACAGCAGTGAAAAGCAGCTAAACCCCTTTATAAAAACCAATTACTTTTAAAAACCCGTGAAACAAAGACAGTGAAAGAGAGAGAAATTCTTACTAACTTCATTCAGGGGTTGTGATGCCACCTGGATTGACCATATATAGACCCACAGCTGATTGAGACATAAGGGTGGACACTCTTGGGGCTGAGAGGTTTCGTGAGGTTGGGTGAGCAAACGCAGACCCTTTAAAGTAATACTGCGTGGTTCCCATCCCATGGGTCCCAAATCTCCAGGTTCAAGGGCATCTTCCCACTTCGAAAACATGCATGAGAAACACAGAAGATGGTGCACCGTGTGATCGGGAAAGGTTTCTAAATTGCACCTCATTTCTCAACTCCTTGTGCTCGGGTTCTCCATTCCAGCCGCTTTACTAGCAATCTCCCTCCTTGGAGAATCAGCACCTTTAACCTCCTGTTCCGTACAGGTTGCAATTTGTCCTGAGGATGAACGGGAAGAGGGGGAACCAATGAGACACTAGCTCTAGGTGTTGGGACAGGCACAGGTCCCTCTATTTTCCCATCAGGAAGAAGAATTAACCACAGGCTCAGCCTGCCGCTCGGGACCAGAATAGAGCCTGAAGCAATCCTGCGCTTTTGCAGCCAGCTCCCAAGAAAGTGAGTTGAAAAATGGAGCTCAGGGGCACTGCAATTCACAAACCTGCAGAGTTATAAATGATAACTCTCGTCCACAAATATATTGAGGGAAGGCAACGAAGAGGATTTGAAAGCAAGGCAGAATTGCAGGAAACAGATTTCAGGAGGTAGATTCGAATCGCCTTAAAAGCACAGGAAAAGCGGCAACACCTCGACCATGATGCCCTTGGCCAAAAAGGGCGTATGCGTTTTTTCCTGAATATATTCAGGAAAAAACGCATAGGCCCTTTTTGGCCAACCAAGCAACCTGGAAAGGCAAATCAGCGCTACAAAGAAGGCTCGTTTCCCGTCGGTCAAAAGGGCCATGCTGAATAAAGTGTCAAAACCAGAAATGCAGGACAGGCCATGGAGAAACGGGAGCCTTGCTACGCTGATGGGCGGGATGTAAATTGCCAACAGCCATTTTGGAGAAGTGTACGGTGTGTCGTGAAACATCTAAAAAACTCAGCTTAGAGAGCATAGGGCACTTCCACTCATGGGCGTATAAATTGGGAAAACTAAAAATCAGCAAGACACAGGCACCCCAAAGTTTAGGGCTGCTCTGTTGACAAGAACCTCTACTTTGTTACAATGTAAATATCCCAGGAAAGAAAAAAATGGATGAAGAAGTATTAGTCCTTATATATAATAGAATATCACTCAGCCATGAAATCAACGTCATAAGTCTAGTAGCAGCATGATGAGTGGATTTAGGTACGACGATTCTAAGTGAAATAAGTCACACAGAAAAAGACACTTATCATAAGATATCACTTATAGAGGGAATGTAAAAACTGCGACCTTGAACTGAATTACAAAACAGAACAGAGGCACACGTTTAGAAAACACACTATGGCTGCTTAACGGGAAAGGTGAGGTGGGGTGATGCATAAAACAAGGGTTTCAAATTAGCTCAGATACAGTTCCATAAACCCAATATGTAATAGACACGACCTACTCCTTGCTCAGTGAACTGGACTCAACACCCCCTATTAACCGCCCAAGAATATATCTGACTAGTAAGAATCTCAAAACCTATGTATTGATATCTCTCTGTAAGTGAGTCAAGTGGGTGTAAAGCGGCATAAACACAGCAGTGAAAAGCAGCTAAACCCCTTTATAAAAATCAATCACTTTTAAAAACCCGTGAAACAAAGACAGGGAAAGAGAAAGAAATTCTTACTAAATTCGTTCAGGGCCTGTGATGCCACCTGGATTGACCATATATAGACCCACAGCTGATTGAGACATAAGGGTGGACACTCTTGGGGCTGAGAGGTTTGGTGAGGTTGGGTGAGCAAACGTAGACCCTTTAAAGTAATACTGCGTGGTTCCCATCCCATGGGTCCCAAATCTCCAGGTTCAAGGGCATCTTCCCACTTCGAAAACATGCATGAGAAAACCAGAAGATGGTGCACCGTGTGATCGGGAAAGGTTTCTAAAAGGGACCTCATTTCTCATCTCCTTGGGCTCGGGTTCGCCATTCCAGCTGCTTTACTAGCAATCTCCCTCCTTGGAGAATCAGCACCTTTAACCTCCTGTTCCGTACAGGTTGCAATTTGTCCTGAGGATGAACGGGAAGAGGGGGAACCAATGAGACACTAGCTCTAGGTGTTGGGACAGGCACAGGTCACTCTATTTTCCCATCAGGAAGAAGAATTAACCACAGGCTCAGCCTGCCGCTCGGGACCAGAATAGAGCCTGAAGCAATCCTGCGCTTTTGCGGCCAGCTCCCAAGAAAGCGAGTTGAAAAATGGAGCTCAGGGGCACTGCAATTCACAAACCTGCAGAGTTATAAATGATAACTCTCGTCCACAAATATATTGAGGGAAGGCAACGAAGAGGATTTGAAAGCAAGGCAGAATTGCAGGAAACAGATTTCAGGAGGTAGATTCGAATCGCCTTTAAAGCACAGGAAAAGCGGCAACACCTCGACCATGATGCCCTTGGCCATAAAGGGCGTATGCGTTTTTTCCTGAATATATTCAGGAAAAAACGCATACGCCCTTTTTGGCCAACCAAGCAACCTGGAAAGGCAAATCAGCGCTACAAAGAAGGCTCGTTTCCCGTCGGTAAAAAGGGCCATGCTGAATAAAGTGTCAAAACCAGCAATGCAGGACAGGCCATGGAGAAACGGGAGCCTTGCTACGCTGATGGGCGGGATGTAAATTGCCAACAGCCACTCTGTAGAAGTGTACGGTGTGTCCTGAAACATCTAAAAAACTCAGCTTAGAGAGCATAGGACACTTCCACTCATGGGCGTATAAATTGGGAAAACTAAAAATCAGCAAGACACAGGCACCCCAAAGTTTTGGGCTGCGCTGTTGACAAGAACCTCCACTTTGTTACAACGTAAATATCCCAGGAAACAGAAAAATGGATAAAGAAGTATTAGTCCTTATGTATAATAGAATATCACTCAGCCATGAAATCAACGTCATAAGTCTAGTAGCAGCATGATGAGTGGATTTAGGTATGACGATTCTAAGTGAAATAAGTCACACAGAAAAAGACACTTATCATAAGATATCACTTATAGAGGGAATGTGAAAACCGCTACCCTTGAACTGAATTACAAAAGAGAACAGAGTCACACGTTTAGAAAACACACTATGGCTGCTTAACGGGAAAGGTGAGGTGGGGTGATGCATAAAAGAAGGGTTTCAAATTAGCTCAGATACCGTTCCATAAACCCAATATGTAATAGACACGACCTACTCCTTGCTCAGTGAACTGGACTCAACACCCCCTATTAACCGCCCAAGAATATATCTGACTAGTAAGAATCTCAAAACCTATGTATTGATATCTCTCTGTAAGTGAGTCAAGTGGGTGTAAAGTGGCATAAACACAGCAGTGAAAAGCAGCTAAACCCCTTTATAAAAATCAATCACTTTTAAAAACCCGTGAAACAAAGACAGTGAAAGAGAAAGAAATTCTTACTAAATTCGTTCAGGGGCTGTGAGGCCACCTGGATTGACCATATATAGACCCACAGGTGATTGAGACATAAGGGTGGACACTCTTGGGGCTGAGAGGTTTGGTGAGGTTGGGTGAGCAAACGTAGACCCTTTAAAGTAATACTGCGTGGTTCCCATCCCATGGGTCCCAAATCTCCAGGTTCAAGGGCATCTTCCCACTTCGAAAACATGCATGAGAAACCCAGAAGATGGTGCACCGTGTGATCGGGAAAGGTTTCTAAATCGCACCTCATTTCTCAACTCCTTGTGCTCGGGTTCTCCATTCCAGCCGCTTTACTAGCAATCTCCCTCCTTGGAGAATCAGCACCTTTAACCTCCTGTTCCGTACAGGTTGCAATTTGTCCTGAGGATGAACGGGAAGAGGGGGAACCAATGAGACACTAGCTCTAGGTGTTGGGACAGGCACAGGTCACTCTATTTTCCCATCAGGAAGAAGAATTAACCACAGGCTCAGCCTGCCGCTCGGGACCAGAATAGAGCCTGAAGCAATCCTGCGCTTTTGCGGCCAGCTCCCAAGAAAGCGAGTTGAAAAATGGAGCTCAGGGGCACTGCAATTCACAAACCTGCAGAGTTATAAATGATAACTCTCGTCCACAAATATATTGAGGGAAGGCAACGAAGAGGATTTGAAAGCAAGGCAGAATTGCAGGAAACAGATTTCAGGAGGTAGATACGAATCGCCTTTAAAGCACAGGAAAAGGGGCAAAACCTCGACCATGATGCCCTTGGCCAAAAAGGGCGTATGCGTTTTTTCCTGAATATATTCAGGAAAAAACGCATACGCCCTTTTTGGCCAACCAAGCAACCTGGAAAGGCAAATCAGCGCTACAAAGAAGTCTCGCTTCCCATCGGTCAAAAGGGCCATGCTGAATAAAGTATCAAAACCAGAAATGCAGGACAGGCCATGGAGAAACGGGAGCCTTGCTACGCTGAAGGGCGGGATGTAAATTGCCAACAGCCACTCTGGAGAAGTGTACGGTGTGTCCTGAAACATCTAAAAAACTCAGCTTAGAGAGCATAGGGCACTTCCACTCATGGGCGTATAAATTGGGAAAACTAAAAATCAGCAAGACACAGGCACCCCAAAGTTTACGGCTGCTCTGTTGACAAGAACCTCCACTTCGTTACACCTTAAATATCCCAGGAAAGAGAAAAATGGATAAAGAAGTTGTGGTCCTTATGTACAATGGAATATCACTCAGCCATGAAATCAACGTCATAAGGCTAGTAGCAGCATGATGAGTGGATTTAGGTACGACGATTCTAAGTGAAATAAGTCACACAGAAAAAGACACTTATCATAAGATATCACTTATAGAGGGAATGTAAAAACCGCTACGCTTGAACTGAATTACAAAAGAGAACAGAGTCACACGTTTAGAAAACACACTATGGCTGCTTAACGGGAAAGGTGAGGTGGGGTGATGCATAAAACAAGGGTTTCAAATTAGCTCAGATAACGTTCCATAAACCCAATATGTAATAGACACGACCTACTCCTTGCTCAGTGAACTGGACTCAACACCCCCTATTCACCGCCCAAGAATATATCTGACTAGTAAGAATCTTAAAACCTATGTACTGATATCTCTCTGTAAGTGAGTCAAGTGGGTGTAAAGCGGCATAAACACAGCAGTGAAAAGCAGCTAAACCCCTTTATAAAAACCAATTACTTTTAAAAACCCGTGAAACAAAGACAGTGAAAGAGAGAGAAATTCTTACTAACTTCATTCAGGGGCTGTGATGCCACCTGGATTGACCATATATAGACCCACAGCTGATTGAGACATAAGGGTGGACACTCTTGGGGCTGAGAGGTTTCGTGAGGTTGGGTGAGCAAACGCAGACCCTTTAAAGTAATACTGCGTGGTTCCCATCCCATGGGTCCCAAATCTCCAGGTTCAAGGGCATCTTCCCACTTCGAAAACATGCATGAGAAACACAGAAGATGGTGCACCGTGTGATCGGGAAAGGTTTCTAAATTGCACCTCATTTCTCAACTCCTTGTGCTCGGGTTCTCCATTCCAGCCGCTTTACTAGCAATCTCCCTCCTTGGAGAATCAGCACCTTTAACCTCCTGTTCCGTACAGGTTGCAATTTGTCCTGAGGATGAACGGGAAGAGGGGGAACCAATGAGACACTAGCTCTAGGTGTTGGGACAGGCACAGGTCCCTCTATTTTCCCATCAGGAAGAAGAATTAACCACAGGCTCAGCCTGCCGCTCGGGACCAGAATAGAGCCTGAAGCAATCCTGCGCTTTTGCAGCCAGCTCCCAAGAAAGTGAGTTGAAAAATGGAGCTCAGGGGCACTGCAATTCACAAACCTGCAGAGTTATAAATGATAACTCTCGTCCACAAATATATTGAGGGAAGGCAACGAAGAGGATTTGAAAGCAAGGCAGAATTGCAGGAAACAGATTTCAGGAGGTAGATTCGAATCGCCTTTAAAGCACGGGAAAAGCGGCAACACCTCGACAATGATGCCCTTGGCCAAAAAGGGCGTATGCGTTTTTTCCTGAATATATTCAGGAAAAAACGCATACGCCCTTTTTGGCCAACCAAGCAACCTGGAAAGGCAAATCAGCGCTACAAAGAAGTCTCGCTTCCCACCGGTCAAAAGGGCCATGCTGAATAAAGTGTCAAAACCAGAAATGCAGGACAGGCCATGGAGAAACGGGAGCCTTGCTACGCTGATGGGCGGGATGTAAATTGCCAACAGCCACTCTGGAGAAGTGTACGGTGTGTCCTGAAACATCGAAAAAACTCAGCTTAGAGAGCATAGGGCACTTCCACTCATGGGCGTATAAATTGGGAAAACTAAAAATCAGCAAGACACAGGCACCCCAAAGTTTAGGGCTGCTCTGTTGACAAGAACCTCTACTTTGTTACAACGTAAATATCCCAGGAAAGAAAAAAATGGATGAAGAAGTATTAGTCCTTATATATAATAGAATATCACTCAGCCATGAAATCAACGTCATAAGTCTAGTAGCAGCATGATGAGTGGATTTAGGTACGACGATTCTAAGTGAAATAAGTCACACAGAAAAAGACACTTATCATAAGATATCACTTATAGAGGGAATGTAAAAACTGCGACCTTGAACTGAATTACAAAACAGAACAGAGGCACACGTTTAGAAAACACACTATGGCTGCTTAACGGGAAAGGTGAGGTGGGGTGATGCATAAAACAAGGGTTTCAAATTAGCTCAGATACAGTTCCATAAACCCAATATGTAATAGACACGACCTACTCCTTGCTCAGTGAACTGGACTCAACACCCCCTATTAACCGCCCAAGAATATATCTGACTAGTAAGAATCTCAAAACCTATGTATTGATATCTCTCTGTAAGTGAGTCAAGTGGGTGTAAAGCGGCATAAACACAGCAGTGAAAAGCAGCTAAACCCCTTTATAAAAATCAATCACTTTTAAAAACCCGTGAAACAAAGACAGGGAAAGAGAAAGAAATTCTTACTAAATTCGTTCAGGGCCTGTGATGCCACCTGGATTGACCATATATAGACCCACAGCTGATTGAGACATAAGGGTGGACACTCTTGGGGCTGAGAGGTTTGGTGAGGTTGGGTGAGCAAACGTAGACCCTTTAAAGTAATACTGCGTGGTTCCCATCCCATGGGTCCCAAATCTCCAGGTTCAAGGGCATCTTCCCACTTCGAAAACATGCATGAGAAACCCAGAAGATGGTGCACCGTGTGATCGGGAAAGGTTTCTAAAAGGGACCTCATTTCTCATCTCCTTGGGCTCGGGTTCGCCATTCCAGCTGCTTTACTAGCAATCTCCCTCCTTGGAGAATCAGCACCTTTAACCTCCTGTTCCGTACAGGTTGCAATTTGTCCTGAGGATGAACGGGAAGAGGGGGAACCAATGAGACACTAGCTCTAGGTGTTGGGACAGGCACAGGTCACTCTATTTTCCCATCAGGAAGAAGAATTAACCACAGGCTCAGCCTGCCGCTCGGGACCAGAATAGAGCCTGAAGCAATCCTGCGCTTTTGCGGCCAGCTCCCAAGAAAGCGAGTTGAAAAATGGAGCTCAGGGGCACTGCAATTCACAAACCTGCAGAGTTATAAATGATAACTCTCGTCCACAAATATATTGAGGGAAGGCAACGAAGAGGATTTGAAAGCAAGGCAGAATTGCAGGAAACAGATTTCAGGAGGTAGATTCGAATCGCCTTTAAAGCACAGGAAAAGCGGCAACACCTCGACCATGATGCCCTTGGCCAAAAAGGGCGTATGCGTTTTTTCCTGAATATATTCAGGAAAAAACGCATACGCCCTTTTTGGCCAACCAAGCAACCTGGAAAGGCAAATCAGCGCTACAAAGAAGGCTCGTTTCCCGTCGGTAAAAAGGGCCATGCTGAATAAAGTGTCAAAACCAGCAATGCAGGACAGGCCATGGAGAAACGGGAGCCTTGCTACGCTGATGGGCGGGATGTAAATTGCCAACAGCCACTCTGGAGAAGTGTACGGTGTGTCCTGAAACATCTAAAAAACTCAGCTTAGAGAGCATAGGACACTTCCACTCATGGGCGTCTAAATTGGGAAAACTAAAAATCAGCAAGACACAGGCACCCCAAAGTTTAGGGCTGCTCTGTTGACAAGAACCTCCACTTTGTTACAACGTAAATATCCCAGGAAACAGAAAAATGGATAAAGAAGTATTAGTCCTTATGTATAATAGAATATCACTCAGCCATGAAATCAACGTCATAAGTCTAGTAGCAGCATGATGAGTGGATTTAGGTATTACGATTCTAAGTGAAATAAGTCACACAGAAAAAGACACTTATCATAAGATATCACTTATAGAGGGAATGTGAAATCCGCTACCCTTGAACTGAATTACAAAAGAGAACAGAGTCACACGTTTAGAAAACACACTATGGCTGCTTAACGGGAAAGGTGAGGTGGGGTGATGCATAAAAGAAGGGTTTCAAATTAGCTCAGATACCGTTCCATAAACCCAATATGTAATAGACACGACCTACTCCTTGCTCAGTGAACTGGACTCAACACCCCCTATTAACCGCCCAAGAATATATCTGACTAGTAAGAATCTCAAAACCTATGTATTGATATCTCTCTGTAAGTGAGTCAAGTGGGTGTAAAGTGGCATAAACACAGCAGTGAAAAGCAGCTAAACCCCTTTATAAAAATCAATCACTTTTAAAAACCCGTGAAACAAAGACAGTGAAAGAGAAAGAAATTCTTACTAAATTCGTTCAGGGGCTGTGAGGCCACCTGGATTGACCATATATAGACCCACAGCTGATTGAGACATAAGGGTGGACACTCTTGGGGCTGAGAGGTTTGGTGAGGTTGGGTGAGCAAACGTAGACCCTTTAAAGTAATACTGCGTGGTTCCCATCCCATGGGTCCCAAATCTCCAGGTTCAAGGGCATCTTCCCACTTCGAAAACATGCATGAGAAACCCAGAAGATGGTGCACCGTGTGATCGGGAAAGGTTTCTAAATCGCACCTCATTTCTCAACTCCTTGTGCTCGGGTTCTCCATTCCAGCCGCTTTACTAGCAATCTCCCTCCTTGGAGAATCAGCACCTTTAACCTCCTGTTCCGTACAGGTTGCAATTTGTCCTGAGGATGAACGGGAAGAGGGGGAACCAATGAGACACTAGCTCTAGGTGTTGGGACAGGCACAGGTCACTCTATTTTCCCATCAGGAAGAAGAATTAACCACAGGCTCAGCCTGCCGCTCGGGACCAGAATAGAGCCTGAAGCAATCCTGCGCTTTTGCGGCCAGCTCCCAAGAAAGCGAGTTGAAAAATGGAGCTCAGGGGCACTGCAATTCACAAACCTGCAGAGTTATAAATGATAACTCTCGTCCACAAATATATTGAGGGAAGGCAACGAAGAGGATTTGAAAGCAAGGCAGAATTGCAGGAAACAGATTTCAGGAGGTAGATACGAATCGCCTTTAAAGCACAGGAAAAGGGGCAAAACCTCGACCATGATGCCCTTGGCCAAAAAGGGCGTATGCGTTTTTTCCTGAATATATTCAGGAAAAAACGCATACGCCCTTTTTGGCCAACCAAGCAACCTGGAAAGGCAAATCAGCGCTACAAAGAAGTCTCGCTTCCCATCGGTCAAAAGGGCCATGCTGAATAAAGTATCAAAACCAGAAATGCAGGACAGGCCATGGAGAAACGGGAGCCTTGCTACGCTGAAGGGCGGGATGTAAATTGCCAACAGCCACTCTGGAGAAGTGTACGGTGTGTCCTGAAACATCTAAAAAACTCAGCTTAGAGAGCATAGGGCACTTCCACTCATGGGCGTATAAATTGGGAAAACTAAAAATCAGCAAGACACAGGCACCCCAAAGTTTACGGCTGCTCTGTTGACAAGAACCTCCACTTCGTTACACCTTAAATATCCCAGGAAAGAGAAAAATGGATAAAGAAGTTGTGGTCCTTATGTACAATGGAATATCACTCAGCCATGAAATCAACGTCATAAGGCTAGTAGCAGCATGATGAGTGGATTTAGGTACGACGATTCTAAGTGAAATAAGTCACACAGAAAAAGACACTTATCATAAGATATCACTTATAGAGGGAATGTAAAAACCGCTACGCTTGAACTGAATTACAAAACAGAACAGAGTCACACGTTTAGAAAACACACTATGGCTGCTTAACGGGAAAGGTGAGGTGGGGTGATGCATAAAACAAGGGTTTCAAATTAGCTCAGATACAGTTCCATAAACCCAATATGTAATAGACACGACCTACTCCTTGCTCAGTGAACTGGACTCAACACCCCCTATTCACCGCCCAAGAATATATCTGACTAGTAAGAATCTTAAAACCTATGTACTGATAACTCTCTGTAAGTGAGTCAAGTGGGTGTAAAGCGGCATAAACACAGCAGTGAAAAGCAGCTAAACCCCTTTATAAAAACCAATTACTTTTAAAAACCCGTGAAACAAAGACAGTGATAGAGAGAGAAATTCCTACTAACTTCATTCAGGGGCTGTGATGCCACCTGGATTGACCATATATAGACCCACAGCTGATTGAGACATAAGGGTGGACACTCTTGGGGCTGAGAGGTTTCGTGAGGTTGGGTGAGCAAACGCAGACCCTTTAAAGTAATACTGCGTGGTTCCCATCCCATGGGTCCCAAATCTCCAGGTTCAAGGGCATCTTCCCACTTCGAAAACATGCATGAGAAACCCAGAAGATGGTGCACCGTGTGATCGGGAAAGGTTTCTAAATCGCACCTCATTTCTCAACTCCTTGTGCTCGGGTTCTCCATTCCAGCCGCTTTACTAGCAATCTCCCTCCTTGGAGAATCAGCACCTTTAACCTCCTGTTCCGTACAGGTTGCAATTTGTCCTGAGGATGAACGGGAAGAGGGGGAACCAATGAGACACTAGCTCTAGGTGTTGGGACAGGCACAGGTCACTCTATTTTCCCATCAGGAAGAAGAATTAACCACAGGCTCAGCCTGCCGCTCGGGACCAGAATAGAGCCTGAAGCAATCCTGCGCTTTTGCAGCCAGCTCCCAAGAAAGCGAGTTGAAAAATGGAGCTCAGGGGCACTGCAATTCACAAACCTGCAGAGTTATAAATGATAACTCTCGTCCACAAATATATTGAGGGAAGGCAACGAAGAGGATTTGAAAGCAAGGCAGAATTGCAGGAAACAGATTTCAGGAGGTAGATTCGAATCGCCTTTAAAGCACAGGAAAAGCGGCAACACCTCGACCATGATGCCCTTGGCCAAAAAGGGCGTATGCGTTTTTTCCTGAATATATTCAGGAAAAAACGCATACGCCCTTTTTGGCCAACCAAGCAACCTGGAAAGGCAAATCAGCGCTACAAAGAAGGCTCGTTTCCCGTCGGTCAAAAGGGCCATGCTGAATAAAGTGTCAAAACCAGAAATGCAGGACAGGCCATGGAGAAACGGGAGCCTTGCTACGCTGATGGGCGGGATGTAAATTGCCAACAGCCACTCTGGAGAAGTGTACGGTGTGTCCTGAAACATCTAAAAAACTCAGCTTAGAGAGCATAGGACACTTCCACTCATGGGCGTATATATTGGGAAAACTAAAAATCAGCAAGACACAGGCACCCCAAAGTTTAGGGCTGCTCTGTTGACAAGAACCTCCACTTTGTTACAACGTAAATATCCCAGGAAAGAAAAAAATGGATAAAGAAGTATTAGTCCTTATGTATAACAGAATATCACTCAGCCATGAAATCAACGTCATAAGTCTAGTAGCAGCATGATGAGTGGATTTAGGTACGACGATTCTAAGTGAAATAAGTCACACAGAAAAAGACACTTATCATAAGATATCACTTATAGAGGGAATGTGAAAACCGCTACCCTTGAACTGAATTACAAAAGAGAACAGAGTCACACGTTTAGAAAACACACTATGGCTGCTTAACGGGAAAGGTGAGGTGGGGTGATGCATAAAACAAGGGTTTCAAATTAGCTCAGATACCGTTCCATAAACCCAGTATGTAATAGACACGACCTACTCCTTGCTCAGTTACCTGGACTCAACACCCCCTATTCACCGCTCAAGAATATATCTGACTAGTAAGAATCTTAAAACCTATGTACTGATATCTCTCTGTAAGTGAGTCAAGTGGGTGTAAAGCGGCATAAACACAGCAGTGAAAAGCAGCTAAACCCCTTTATAAAAACCAATTACTTTTAAAAACCCGTGAAACAAAGACAGTGAAAGAGAGAGAAATTCTTACTAACTTCATTCAGGGGCTGTGATGCCACCTGGATTGACCATATATAGACCCACAGCTGATTGAGACATAAGGGTGGACACTCTTGGGGCTGAGAGGTTTCGTGAGGTTGGGTGAGCAAACGCAGACCCTTTAAAGTAATACTGCGTGGTTCCCATCCCATGGGTCCCAAATCTCCAGTTTCAAGGGCATCTTCCCACTTCGAAAACATGCATGAGAAACACAGAAGATGGTGCACCGTGTGATCGTTAAAGGTTTCTAAATTGCACCTCATTTCTCAACTCCTTGTGCTCGGGTTCTCCATTCCAGCCGCTTTACTAGCAATCTCCCTCCTTGGAGAATCAGCACCTTTAACCTCCTGTTCCGTACAGGTTGCAATTTGTCCTGAGGATGAACGGGAAGAGGGGGAACCAATGAGACACTAGCTCTAGGTGTTGGGACAGGCACAGGTCACTCTATTTTCCCATCAGGAAGAAGAATTAACCACAGGCTCAGCCTGCCGCTCGGGACCAGAATAGAGCCTGAAGCAATCCTGCGCTTTTGCAGCCAGCTCCCAAGAAAGCGAGTTGAAAAATGGAGCTCAGGGGCACTGCAATTCACAAACCTGCAGAGTTATAAATGATAACTCTCGTCCACAAATATATTGAGGGAAGGCAACGAAGAGGATTTGAAAGCAAGGCAGAATTGCAGGAAACAGATTTCAGGAGGTAGATTCGAATCGCCTTTAAAGCACAGGAAAAGCGGCAACACCTCGACCATGATGCCCTTGGCCAAAAAGGGCGTATGCGTTTTTTCCTGAATATATTCAGGAAAAAACGCATAGGCCCTTTTTGGTCAACCAAGCAACCTGGAAAGGCAAATCAGCGCTACAAAGAAGGCTCGTTTCCCGTCGGTCAAAAGGGCCATGCTGAATAAAGTGTCAAAACCAGAAATGCAGGACAGGCCATGGAGAAACGGGAGCCTTGCTACGCTGATGGGCGGGATGTAAATTGCCACCAGCCATTTTGGAGAAGTGTACGGTGTGTCGTGAAACATCTAAAAAACTCAGCTTAGAGAGCATAGGGCACTTCCACTCATGGGCGTATAAATTGGGAAAACTAAAAATCAGCAAGACACAGGCACCCCAAAGTTTAGGGCTGCTCTGTTGACAAGAACCTCTACTTTGTTACAATGTAAATATCCCAGGAAAGAAAAAAATGGATGAAGAAGTATTAGCCCTTATATATAATAGAATATCACTCAGCCATGAAATCAACGTCATAAGTCTAGTAGCAGCATGATGAGTGGATTTAGGTACGACGATTCTAAGTGAAATAAGTCACACAGAAAAAGACACTTATCATAAGATATCACTTATAGAGGGAATGTAAAAACTGCGACCTTGAACTGAATTACAAAACAGAACAGAGGCACACGTTTAGAAAACACACTATGGCTGCTTAACGGGAAAGGTGAGGTGGGGTGATGCATAAAAGAAGGGTTTCAAATTAGCTCAGATACAGTTCCATAAACCCAATATGTAATAGACACGACCTACTCCTTGCTCAGTGAACTGGACTCAACACCCCCTATTCACCGCCCAAGAATATATCTGACTAGTAAGAATCTCAAAACCTATGTATTGATATCTCTCTGTAAGTGAGTCAAGTGGGTGTAAAGCGGCATAAACACAGCAGTGAAAAGCAGCTAAACCCCTTTATAAAAATCAATCACTTTTAAAAACCCGTGAAACAAAGACAGGGAAAGAGAAAGAAATTCTTACTAAATTCGTTCAGGGGCTGTGATGCCACCTGGATTGACCATATATAGACCCACAGCTGATTGAGACATAAGGGTGGACACTCTTGGGGCTGAGAGGTTTCGTGAGGTTGGGTGAGCAAACGTAGACCCTTTAAAGTAATACTGCGTGGTTCCCATCCCATGGGTCCCAAATCTCCAGGTTCAAGGGCATCTTCCCACTTCGAAAACATGCATGAGAAACCCAGAAGATGGTGCACCGTGTGATCGGGAAAGGTTTCTAAAAGGGACCTCATTTCTCATCTCCTTGGGCTCGGGTTCGCCATTCCAGCTGCTTTACTAGCAATCTCCCTCCTTGGAGAATCAGCACCTTTAACCTCCTGTTCCGTACAGGTTGCAATTTGTCCTGAGGATGAACGGGAAGAGGGGGAACCAATGAGACACTAGCTCTAGGTGTTGGGACAGGCACAGGTCACTCTATTTTCCCATCAGGAAGAAGAATTAACCACAGGCTCAGCCTGCCGCTCGGGACCAGAATAGAGCCTGAAGCAATCCTGCGCTTTTGCAGCCAGCTCCCAAGAAAGCGAGTTGAAAAATGGAGCTCAGGGGCACTGCAATTCACAAACCTGCAGAGTTATAAATGATAACTCTCGTCCACAAATATATTGAGGGAAGGCAACGAAGAGGATTTGGAAGCAAGGCAGAATTGCAGGAAACAGATTTCAGGAGGTAGATTCGAATCGCCTTTAAAGCACGGGAAAAGCGGCAAAACCTCGACCATGATGCCCTTGGCCAAAAAGGGCGTAGGCGTTTTTTTCCTGAATATATTCAGGAAAAAACGCATACGCCCTTTTTGGCCAACCAAGCAACCTGGAAAGGCAAATCAGTGCTACAAAGAAGTCTCGCTTCCCACCGGTCAAAAGGGCCATGCTGAATAAAGTGTCAAAACCAGAAATGCAGGACAGCCCATGGAGAAACGGGAGCCTTGCTACGCTGATGGGCGGGATGTAAATTGCCACCAGCCATTTTGGAGAAGTGTACGGTGTGTCGTGAAACATCTAAAAAACTCAGCTTAGAGAGCATAGGGCACTTCCACTCATGGGCGTATAAATTGGGAAAACTAAAAATCAGCAAGACACAGGCACCCCAAAGTTTAGGGCTGCTCTGTTGACAAGAACCTCTACTTTGTTACAATGTAAATATCCCAGGAAAGAAAAAAATGGATGAAGAAGTATTAGTCCTTATATATAATAGAATATCACTCAGCCATGAAATCAACGTCATAAGTCTAGTAGCAGCATGATGAGTGGATTTAGGTACGACGATTCTAAGTGAAATAAGTCACACAGAAAAAGACACTTATCATAAGATATCACTTATAGAGGGAATGTAAAAACTGCGACCTTGAACTGAATTACAAAACAGAACAGAGGCACACGTTTAGAAAACACACTATGGCTGCTTAACGGGAAAGGTGAGGTGGGGTGATGCATAAAACAAGGGTTTCAAATTAGCTCAGATACAGTTCCATAAACCCAATATGTAATAGACACGACCTACTCCTTGCTCAGTGAACTGGACTCAACACCCCCTATTAACCGCCCAAGAATATATCTGACTAGTAAGAATCTCAAAACCTATGTATTGATATCTCTCTGTAAGTGAGTCAAGTGGGTGTAAAGCGGCATAAACACAGCAGTGAAAAGCAGCTAAACCCCTTTATAAAAATCAATCACTTTTAAAAACCCGTGAAACAAAGACAGGGAAAGAGAAAGAAATTCTTACTAAATTCGTTCAGGGGCTGTGATGCCACCTGGATTGACCATATATAGACCCACAGCTGATTGAGACATAAGGGTGGACACTCTTGGGGCTGAGAGGTTTCGTGAGGTTGGGTGAGCAAACGTAGACCCTTTAAAGTAATACTGCGTGGTTCCCATCCCATGGGTCCCAAATCTCCAGGTTCAAGGGCATCTTCCCACTTCGAAAACATGCATGAGAAACCCAGAAGATGGTGCACCGTGTGATCGGGAAAGGTTTCTAAAAGGGACCTCATTTCTCATCTCCTTGGGCTCGGGTTCGCCATTCCAGCTGCTTTACTAGCAATCTCCCTCCTTGGAGAATCAGCACCTTTAACCTCCTGTTCCGTACAGGTTGCAATTTGTCCTGAGGATGAACGGGAAGAGGGGGAACCAATGAGACACTACCTCTAGGTATTGGGACAGGCACAGGTCACTCTATTTTCCCATCAGGAAGAAGAATTAACCACAGGCTCAGCCTGCCGCTCGGGACCAGAATAGAGCCTGAAGCAATCCTGCGCTTTTGCAGCCAGCTCCCAAGAAAGCGAGTTGAAAAATGGAGCTCAGGGGCACTGCAATTCACAAACCTGCAGAGTTATAAATGATAACTCTCGTCCACAAATATATTGAGGGAAGGCAACGAAGAGGATTTGGAAGCAAGGCAGAATTGCAGGAAACAGATTTCAGGAGGTAGATTCGAATCGCCTTTAAAGCACGGGAAAAGCGGCAAAACCTCGACCATGATGCCCTTGGCCAAAAAGGGCGTAGGCGTTTTTTTCCTGAATATATTCAGGAAAAAACGCATACGCCCTTTTTGGCCAACCAAGCAACCTGGAAAGGCAAATCAGTGCTACAAAGAAGTCTCGCTTCCCACCGGTCAAAAGGGCCATGCTGAATAAAGTGTCAAAACCAGAAATGCAGGACAGCCCATGGAGAAACGGGAGCCTTGCTACGCTGATGGGCGGGATGTAAATTGCCAACAGCCATTTTGGAGAAGTGTACGGTGTGTCGTGAAACATCTAAAAAACTCAGCTTAGAGAGCATAGGGCACTTCCACTCATGGGCGTATAAATTGGGAAAACTAAAAATCAGCAAGACACAGGCACCCCAAAGTTTAGGGCTGCTCTGTTGACAAGAACCTCTACTTTGTTACAATGTAAATATCCCAGGAAAGAAAAAAATGGATGAAGAAGTATTAGTCCTTATATATAATAGAATATCACTCAGCCATGAAATCAACGTCATAAGTCTAGTAGCAGCATGATGAGTGGATTTAGGTACGACGATTCTAAGTGAAATAAGTCACACAGAAAAAGACACTTATCATAAGATATCACTTATAGAGGGAATGTAAAAACTGCGACCTTGAACTGAATTACAAAACAGAACAGAGGCACACGTTTAGAAAACACACTATGGCTGCTTAACGGGAAAGGTGAGGTGGGGTGATGCATAAAACAAGGGTTTCAAATTAGCTCAGATACAGTTCCATAAACCCAATATGTAATAGACACGACCTACTCCTTGCTCAGTGAACTGGACTCAACACCCCCTATTAACCGCCCAAGAATATATCTGACTAGTAAGAATCTCAAAACCTATGTATTGATATCTCTCTGTAAGTGAGTCAAGTGGGTGTAAAGCGGCATAAACACAGCAGTGAAAAGCAGCTAAACCCCTTTATAAAAATCAATCACTTTTAAAAACCCGTGAAACAAAGACAGGGAAAGAGAAAGAAATTCTTACTAAATTCGTTCAGGGGCTGTGATGCCACCTGGATTGACCATATATAGACCCACAGCTGATTGAGACATAAGGGTGGACACTCTTGGGGCTGAGAGGTTTGGTGAGGTTGGGTGAGCAAACGTAGACCCTTTAAAGTAATACTGCGTGGTTCCCATCCCATGGGTCCCAAATCTCCAGGTTCAAGGGCATCTTCCCACTTCGAAAACATGCATGAGAAAACCAGAAGATGGTGCACCGTGTGATCGGGAAAGGTTTCTAAAAGGGACCTCATTTCTCATCTCCTTGGGCTCGGGTTCGCCATTCCAGCTGCTTTACTAGCAATCTCCCTCCTTGGAGAATCAGCACCTTTAACCTCCTGTTCCGTACAGGTTGCAATTTGTCCTGAGGATGAACGGGAAGAGGGGGAACCAATGAGACACTAGCTCTAGGTGTTGGGACAGGCACAGGTCACTCTATTTTCCCATCAGGAAGAAGAATTAACCACAGGCTCAGCCTGCCGCTCGGGACCAGAATAGAGCCTGAAGCAATCCTGCGCTTTTGCGGCCAGCTCCCAAGAAAGCGAGTTGAAAAATGGAGCTCAGGGGCACTGCAATTCACAAACCTGCAGAGTTATAAATGATAACTCTCGTCCACAAATATATTGAGGGAAGGCAACGAAGAGGATTTGAAAGCAAGGCAGAATTGCAGGAAACAGATTTCAGGAGGTAGATTCGAATCGCCTTTAAAGCACAGGAAAAGCGGCAACACCTCGACCATGATGCCCTTGGCCAAAAAGGGCGTATGCGTTTTTTCCTGAATATATTCAGGAAAAAACGCATACGCCCTTTTTGGCCAACCAAGCAACCTGGAAAGGCAAATCAGCGCTACAAAGAAGGCTCGTTTCCCGTCGGTAAAAAGGGCCATGCTGAATAAAGTGTCAAAACCAGCAATGCAGGACAGGCCATGGAGAAACGGGAGCCTTGCTACGCTGATGGGCGGGATGTAAATTGCCAACAGCCACTCTGTAGAAGTGTACGGTGTGTCCTGAAACATCTAAAAAACTCAGCTTAGAGAGCATAGGACACTTCCACTCATGGGCATATAAATTGGGAAAACTAAAAATCAGCAAGACACAGGCACCCCAAAGTTTAGGGCTGCTCTGTTGACAAGAACCTCCACTTTGTTACAACGTAAATATCCCAGGAAAGAAAAAAATGGATAAAGAAGTATTAGTCCTTATGTATAATAGAATATCACTCAGCCATGAAATCAACGTCATAAGTCTAGTAGCAGCATGATGAGTGGATTTAGGTACGACGATTCTAAGTGAAATAAGTCACACAGAAAAAGACACTTATCATAAGATATCACTTATAGAGGGAATGTGAAAACCGCTACCCTTGAACTGAATTACAAAAGAGAACAGAGTCACACGTTTAGAAAACACACTATGGCTGCTTAACGGGAAAGGTGAGGTGGGGTGATGCATAAAAGAAGGGTTTCAAATTAGCTCAGATACCGTTCCATAAACCCAATATGTAATAGACACGACCTACTCCTTGCTCAGTGAACTGGACTCAACACCCCCTATTAACCGCCCAAGAATATATCTGACTAGTAAGAATCTCAAAACCTATGTATTGATATCTCTCTGTAAGTGAGTCAAGTGGGTGTAAAGCGGCATAAACACAGCAGTGAAAAGCAGCTAAACCCCTTTATAAAAATCAATCACTTTTAAAAACCCGTGAAACAAAGACAGTGAAAGAGAAAGAAATTCTTACTAAATTCGTTCAGGGGCTGTGAGGCCACCTGGATTGACCATATATAGACCCACAGCTGATTGAGACATAAGGGTGGACACTCTTGGGGCTGAGAGGTTTGGTGAGGTTGGGTGAGCAAACGTAGACCCTTTAAAGTAATACTGCGTGGTTCCCATCCCATGGGTCCCAAATCTCCAGGTTCAAGGGCATCTTCCCACTTCGAAAACATGCATGAGAAACCCAGAAGATGGTGCACCGTGTGATCGGGAAAGGTTTCTAAATCGCACCTCATTTCTCAACTCCCTGTGCTCGGGTTCTCCATTCCAGCCCCTTTACTAGCAATCTCCCTCCTTGGAGAATCAGCACCTTTAACCTCCTGTTCCGTACAGGTTGCAATTTGTCCTGAGGATGAACGGGAAGAGGGGGAACCAATGAGACACTAGCTCTAGGTGTTGGGACAGGCACAGGTCACTCTATTTTCCCATCAGGAAGAAGAATTAACCACAGGCTCAGCCTGCCGCTCGGGACCAGAATAGAGCCTGAAGCAATCCTGCGCTTTTGCAGCCAGCTCCCAAGAAAGCGAGTTGAAAAATGGAGCTCAGGGGCACTGCAATTCACAAACCTGCAGAGTTATAAATGATAACTCTCGTCCACAAATATATTGAGGGAAGGCAACGAAGAGGATTTGAAAGCAAGGCAGAATTGCAGGAAACAGATTTCAGGAGGTAGATTCGAATCGCCTTTAAAGCACAGGAAAAGCGGCAACACCTCGACCATGATGCCCTTGGCCAAAAAGGGCGTATGCGTTTTTTCCTGAATATATTCAGGAAAAAACGCATAGGCCCTTTTTGGTCAACCAAGCAACCTGGAAAGGCAAATCAGCGCTACAAAGAAGGCTCGTTTCCCGTCGGTCAAAAGGGCCATGCTGAATAAAGTGTCAAAACCAGAAATGCAGGACAGGCCATGGAGAAACGGGAGCCTTGCTACGCTGATGGGCGGGATGTAAATTGCCAACAGCCACTCTGTAGAAGTGTACGGTGTGTCCTGAAACATCTAAAAAACTCAGCTTAGAGAGCATAGGACACTTCCACTCATGGGCATATAAATTGGGAAAACTAAAAATCAGCAAGACACAGGCACCCCAAAGTTTAGGGCTGCTCTGTTGACAAGAACCTCCACTTTGTTACAACGTAAATATGCCAGGAAAGAAAAAAATGGATAAAGAAGTATTAGTCCTTATGTATAATAGAATATCACTCAGCCATGAAATCAACGTCATAAGTCTAGTAGCAGCATGATGAGTGGATTTAGGTACGACGATTCTAAGTGAAATAAGTCACACAGAAAAAGACACTTATCATAAGATATCACTTATAGAGGGAATGTGAAAACCGCTACCCTTGAACTGAATTACAAAAGAGAACAGAGTCACACGTTTAGAAAACACACTATGGCTGCTTAACGGGAAAGGTGAGGTGGGGTGATGCATAAAACAAGGGTTTCAAATTAGCTCAGATACCGTTCCATAAACCCAATATGTAATAGACACGACCTACTCCTTGCTCAGTGAACTGGACTCAACACCCCCTATTAACCGCCCAAGAATATATCTGACTAGTAAGAATCTTAAAACCTATGTATTGATATCTCTCTGAAAGTGAGTCAAGTGGGTGTAAAGCGGCATAAACACAGCAGTGAAAAGCAGCTAAACCCCTTTATAAAAATCAATCACTTTTAAAAACCCGTGAAACAAAGACAGTGAAAGAGAAAGAAATTCTTACTAAATTCGTTCAGGGGCTGTGATGCCACCTGGATTGACCATATATAGACCCACAGCTGATTGAGACATAAGGGTGGACACTCTTGGGGCTGAGAGGTTTCGTGAGGTTGGGTGAGCAAACGTAGGCCCTTTAAAGTAATACTGCGTGGTTCCCATCCCATGGGTCCCAAATCTCCAGGTTCAAGGGCATCTTCCCACTTCGAAAACATGCATGAGAAACCCAGAAGATGGTACACCGTGAGATCGGGAAAGGTTTCTAAAAGGGACCTCATTTCTCATCTCCTTGGGCTCGGGTTCGCCATTCCAGCTGCTTTACTAGCAATCTCCCTCCTTGGAGAATCAGCACCTTTAACCTCCTGTTCCGTACAGGTTGCAATTTGTCCTGAGGATGAACGGGAAGAGGGGGAACCAATGAGACACTAGATCTAGGTGTTGGGACAGGCACAGGTCACTCTATTTTCCCATCAGGAAGAAGAATTAACCACAGGCTCAGCCTGCCGCCCGGAACCAGAATAGGGCCTGAAGCAATCCTGCGCTTTTGCGTCCAGGTCCCAGGAAAGCGACTTGAAAAATGGAGCTCAGGGGCACTTCAATTCACAAACCTGCAGAGTTATAAATGATAACTCTCGTCCACAAATATATTGAGGGAAGGCAACGAAGAGGATTTGAAAGCAAGGCAGAATTGCAGGAAACAGATTTCAGGAGGTAGATTCGAATCGCCTTTAAAGCACGGGAAAAGCGGCAAAACCTCGACTATGATGCCCTTGGCCAAAAAGGGCGTATGCGTTTTTTCCTGAATATATTCAGGAAAAAACGCATACGATCTTTTTGGCCAACAAAGCAACCTGGAAAGGCAAATCAGTGCTACAAAGAAGTCTCGCTTCGCACCGGTCAAAAGGGCCATGCTGAATAAAGTGTCAAAACCAGAAATGCAGGACAGGCCATAGAGAAACGGGAGCCTTGCTACGCTGATGGGCGGGATGTAAATTGCCACCAGCCATTTTGGAGAAGTGTACGGTGTGTCGTGAAACATCTAAAAAACTCAGCTTAGAGAGCATAGGGCACTTCCACTCATGGGCGTATAAATTGGGAAAACTAAAAATCAGCAAGACACAGGCACCCCAAAGTTTAGGGCTGCTCTGTTGACAAGAACCTCTACTTTGTTACAATGTAAATATCCCAGGAAAGAAAAAAATGGATGAAGAAGTATTAGTCCTTATATATAATAGAATATCACTCAGCCATGAAATCAACGTCATAAGTCTAGTAGCAGCATGATGAGTGGATTTAGGTACGACGATTCTAAGTGAAATAAGTCACACAGAAAAAGACACTTATCATAAGATATCACTTATAGAGGGAATGTAAAAACTGCGACCTTGAACTGAATTACAAAACAGAACAGAGGCACACGTTTAGAAAACACACTATGGCTGCTTAACGGGAAAGGTGAGGTGGGGTGATGCATAAAACAAGGGTTTCAAATTAGCTCAGATACAGTTCCATAAACCCAATATGTAATAGACACGACCTACTCCTTGCTCAGTGAACTGGACTCAACACCCCCTATTAACCGCCCAAGAATATATCTGACTAGTAAGAATCTCAAAACCTATGTATTGATATCTCTCTGTAAGTGAGTCAAGTGGGTGTAAAGCGGCATAAACACAGCAGTGAAAAGCAGCTAAACCCCTTTATAAAAATCAATCACTTTTAAAAACCCGTGAAACAAAGACAGGGAAAGAGAAAGAAATTCTTACTAAATTCGTTCAGGGGCTGTGATGCCACCTGGATTGACCATATCTAGACCCACAGCTGATTGAGACATAAGGGTGGACACTCTTGGGGCTGAGAGGTTTCGTGAGGTTGGGTGAGCAAACGTAGACCCTTTAAAGTAATACTGCGTGGTTCCCATCCCATGGGTCCCAAATCTCCAGGTTCAAGGGCATCTTCCCACTTCGAAAACATGCATGAGAAACCCAGAAGATGGTGCACCGTGTGATCGGGAAAGGTTTCTAAAAGGGACCTCATTTCTCATCTCCTTGGGCTCGGGTTCGCCATTCCAGCTGCTTTACTAGCAATCTCCCTCCTTGGAGAATCAGCACCTTTAACCTCCTGTTCCGTACAGGTTGCAATTTGTCCTGAGGATGAACGGGAAGAGGGGGAACCAATGAGACACTACCTCTAGGTATTGGGACAGGCACAGGTCACTCTATTTTCCCATCAGGAAGAAGAATTAACCACAGGCTCAGCCTGCCGCTCGGGACCAGAATAGAGCCTGAAGCAATCCTGCGCTTTTGCAGCCAGCTCCCAAGAAAGCGAGTTGAAAAATGGAGCTCAGGGGCACTGCAATTCACAAACCTGCAGAGTTATAAATGATAACTCTCGTCCACAAATATATTGAGGGAAGGCAACGAAGAGGATTTGGAAGCAAGGCAGAATTGCAGGAAACAGATTTCAGGAGGTAGATTCGAATCGCCTTTAAAGCACGGGAAAAGCGGCAAAACCTCGACCATGATGCCCTTGGCCAAAAAGGGCGTAGGCGTTTTTTTCCTGAATATATTCAGGAAAAAACGCATACGCCCTTTTTGGCCAACCAAGCAACCTGGAAAGGCAAATCAGTGCTACAAAGAAGTCTCGCTTCCCACCGGTCAAAAGGGCCATGCTGAATAAAGTGTCAAAACCAGAAATGCAGGACAGCCCATGGAGAAACGGGAGCCTTGCTACGCTGATGGGCGGGATGTAAATTGCCACCAGCCATTTTGGAGAAGTGTACGGTGTGTCGTGAAACATCTAAAAAACTCAGCTTAGAGAGCATAGGGCACTTCCACTCATGGGCGTATAAATTGGGAAAACTAAAAATCAGCAAGACACAGGCACCCCAAAGTTTAGGGCTGCTCTGTTGACAAGAACCTCTACTTTGTTACAATGTAAATATCCCAGGAAAGAAAAAAATGGATGAAGAAGTATTAGTCCTTATATATAATAGAATATCACTCAGCCATGAAATCAACGTCATAAGTCTAGTAGCAGCATGATGAGTGGATTTAGGTACGACGATTCTAAGTGAAATAAGTCACACAGAAAAAGACACTTATCATAAGATATCACTTATAGAGGGAATGTAAAAACTGCGACCTTGAACTGAATTACAAAACAGAACAGAGGCACACGTTTAGAAAACACACTATGGCTGCTTAACGGGAAAGGTGAGGTGGGGTGATGCATAAAAGAAGGGTTTCAAATTAGCTCAGATACAGTTCCATAAACCCAATATGTAATAGACACGACCTACTCCTTGCTCAGTGAACTGGACTCAACACCCCCTATTAACCGCCCAAGAATATATCTGACTAGTAAGAATCTCAAAACCTATGTATTGATATCTCTCTGTAAGTGAGTCAAGTGGGTGTAAAGCGGCATAAACACAGCAGTGAAAAGCAGCTAAACCCCTTTATAAAAATCAATCACTTTTAAAAACCCGTGAAACAAAGACAGGGAAAGAGAAAGAAATTCTTACTAAATTCGTTCAGGGGCTGTGATGCCACCTGGATTGACCATATATAGACCCACAGCTGATTGAGACATAAGGGTGGACACTCTTGGGGCTGAGAGGTTTGGTGAGGTTGGGTGAGCAAACGTAGACCCTTTAAAGTAATACTGCGTGGTTCCCATCCCATGGGTCCCAAATCTCCAGGTTCAAGGGCATCTTCCCACTTCGAAAACATGCATGAGAAAACCAGAAGATGGTGCACCGTGTGATCGGGAAAGGTTTCTAAAAGGGACCTCATTTCTCATCTCCTTGGGCTCGGGTTCGCCATTCCAGCTGCTTTACTAGCAATCTCCCTCCTTGGAGAATCAGCACCTTTAACCTCCTGTTCCGTACAGGTTGCAATTTGTCCTGAGGATGAACGGGAAGAGGGGGAACCAATGAGACACTAGCTCTAGGTGTTGGGACAGGCACAGGTCACTCTATTTTCCCATCAGAAAGAAGAATTAACCACAGGCTCAGCCTGCCGCTCGGGACCAGAATAGAGCCTGAAGCAATCCTGCGCTTTTGCGGCCAGCTCCCAAGAAAGCGAGTTGAAAAATGGAGCTCAGGGGCACTGCAATTCACAAACCTGCAGAGTTATAAATGATAACTCTCGTCCACAAATATATTGAGGGAAGGCAACGAAGAGGATTTGAAAGCAAGGCAGAATTGCAGGAAACAGATTTCAGGAGGTAGATTCGAATCGCCTTTAAAGCACAGGAAAAGCGGCAACACCTCGACCATGATGCCCTTGGCCAAAAAGGGCGTATGCGTTTTTTCCTGAATATATTCAGGAAAAAACGCATACGCCCTTTTTGGCCAACCAAGCAACCTGGAAAGGCAAATCAGCGCTACAAAGAAGGCTCGTTTCCCGTCGGTCAAAAGGGCCATGCTGAATAAAGTGTCAAAACCAGAAATGCAGGACAGGCCATGGAGAAACGGGAGCCTTGCTACGCTGATGGGCGGGATGTAAATTGCCAACAGCCACTCTGTAGAAGTGTACGGTGTGTCCTGAAACATCTAAAAAACTCAGCTTAGAGAGCATAGGACACTTCCACTCATGGGCATATAAATTGGGAAAACTAAAAATCAGCAAGACACAGGCACCCCAAAGTTTAGGGCTGCTCTGTTGACAAGAACCTCCACTTTGTTACAACGTAAATATGCCAGGAAAGAAAAAAATGGATAAAGAAGTATTAGTCCTTATGTATAATAGAATATCACTCAGCCATGAAATCAACGTCATAAGTCTAGTAGCAGCATGATGAGTGGATTTAGGTACGACGATTCTAAGTGAAATAAGTCACACAGAAAAAGACACTTATCATAAGATATCACTTATAGAGGGAATGTGAAAACCGCTACCCTTGAACTGAATTACAAAAGAGAACAGAGTCACACGTTTAGAAAACACACTATGGCTGCTTAACGGGAAAGGTGAGGTGGGGTGATGCATAAAACAAGGGTTTCAAATTAGCTCAGATACCGTTCCATAAACCCAATATGTAATAGACACGACCTACTCCTTGCTCAGTGAACTGGACTCAACACCCCCTATTAACCGCCCAAGAATATATCTGACTAGTAAGAATCTTAAAACCTATGTATTGATATCTCTCTGAAAGTGAGTCAAGTGGGTGTAAAGCGGCATAAACACAGCAGTGAAAAGCAGCTAAACCCCTTTATAAAAATCAATCACTTTTAAAAACCCGTGAAACAAAGACAGTGAAAGAGAAAGAAATTCTTACTAAATTCGTTCAGGGGCTGTGATGCCACCTGGATTGACCATATATAGACCCACAGCTGATTGAGACATAAGGGTGGACACTCTTGGGGCTGAGAGGTTTCGTGAGGTTGGGTGAGCAAACGTAGGCCCTTTAAAGTAATACTGCGTGGTTCCCATCCCATGGGTCCCAAATCTCCAGGTTCAAGGGCATCTTCCCACTTCGAAAACATGCATGAGAAACCCAGAAGATGGTACACCGTGTGATCGGGAAAGGTTTCTAAAAGGGACCTCATTTCTCATCTCCTTGGGCTCGGGTTCGCCATTCCAGCTGCTTTACTAGCAATCTCCCTCCTTGGAGAATCAGCACCTTTAACCTCCTGTTCCGTACAGGTTGCAATTTGTCCTGAGGATGAACGGGAAGAGGGGGAACCAATGAGACACTAGATCTAGGTGTTGGGACAGGCACAGGTCACTCTATTTTCCCATCAGGAAGAAGAATTAACCACAGGCTCAGCCTGCCGCCCGGAACCAGAATAGGGCCTGAAGCAATCCTGCGCTTTTGCGTCCAGGTCCCAGGAAAGCGACTTGAAAAATGGAGCTCAGGGGCACTTCAATTCACAAACCTGCAGAGTTATAAATGATAACTCTCGTCCACAAATATATTGAGGGAAGGCAACGAAGAGGATTTGAAAGCAAGGCAGAATTGCAGGAAACAGATTTCAGGAGGTAGATTCGAATCGCCTTTAAAGCACGGGAAAAGCGGCAAAACCTCGACTATGATGCCCTTGGCCAAAAAGGGCGTATGCGTTTTTTCCTGAATATATTCAGGAAAAAACGCATACGATCTTTTTGGCCAACAAAGCAACCTGGAAAGGCAAATCAGTGCTACAAAGAAGTCTCGCTTCGCACCGGTCAAAAGGGCCATGCTGAATAAAGTGTCAAAACCAGAAATGCAGGACAGGCCATAGAGAAACGGGAGCCTTGCTACGCTGATGGGCGGGATGTAAATTGCCACCAGCCATTTTGGAGAAGTGTACGGTGTGTCGTGAAACATCTAAAAAACTCAGCTTAGAGAGCATAGGGCACTTCCACTCATGGGCGTATAAATTGGGAAAACTAAAAATCAGCAAGACACAGGCACCCCAAAGTTTAGGGCTGCTCTGTTGACAAGAACCTCTACTTTGTTACAATGTAAATATCCCAGGAAAGAAAAAAATGGATGAAGAAGTATTAGTCCTTATATATAATAGAATATCACTCAGCCATGAAATCAACGTCATAAGTCTAGTAGCAGCATGATGAGTGGATTTAGGTACGACGATTCTAAGTGAAATAAGTCACACAGAAAAAGACACTTATCATAAGATATCACTTATAGAGGGAATGTAAAAACTGCGACCTTGAACTGAATTACAAAACAGAACAGAGGCACACGTTTAGAAAACACACTATGGCTGCTTAACGGGAAAGGTGAGGTGGGGTGATGCATAAAACAAGGGTTTCAAATTAGCTCAGATACAGTTCCATAAACCCAATATGTAATAGACACGACCTACTCCTTGCTCAGTGAACTGGACTCAACACCCCCTATTAACCGCCCAAGAATATATCTGACTAGTAAGAATCTCAAAACCTATGTATTGATATCTCTCTGTAAGTGAGTCAAGTGGGTGTAAAGCGGCATAAACACAGCAGTGAAAAGCAGCTAAACCCCTTTATAAAAATCAATCACTTTTAAAAACCCGTGAAACAAAGACAGGGAAAGAGAAAGAAATTCTTACTAAATTCGTTCAGGGGCTGTGATGCCACCTGGATTGACCATATCTAGACCCACAGCTGATTGAGACATAAGGGTGGACACTCTTGGGGCTGAGAGGTTTCGTGAGGTTGGGTGAGCAAACGTAGACCCTTTAAAGTAATACTGCGTGGTTCCCATCCCATGGGTCCCAAATCTCCAGGTTCAAGGGCATCTTCCCACTTCGAAAACATGCATGAGAAACCCAGAAGATGGTGCACCGTGTGATCGGGAAAGGTTTCTAAAAGGGACCTCATTTCTCATCTCCTTGGGCTCGGGTTCGCCATTCCAGCTGCTTTACTAGCAATCTCCCTCCTTGGAGAATCAGCACCTTTAACCTCCTGTTCCGTACAGGTTGCAATTTGTCCTGAGGATGAACGGGAAGAGGGGGAACCAATGAGACACTACCTCTAGGTATTGGGACAGGCACAGGTCACTCTATTTTCCCATCAGGAAGAAGAATTAACCACAGGCTCAGCCTGCCGCTCGGGACCAGAATAGAGCCTGAAGCAATCCTGCGCTTTTGCAGCCAGCTCCCAAGAAAGCGAGTTGAAAAATGGAGCTCAGGGGCACTGCAATTCACAAACCTGCAGAGTTATAAATGATAACTCTCGTCCACAAATATATTGAGGGAAGGCAACGAAGAGGATTTGGAAGCAAGGCAGAATTGCAGGAAACAGATTTCAGGAGGTAGATTCGAATCGCCTTTAAAGCACGGGAAAAGCGGCAAAACCTCGACCATGATGCCCTTGGCCAAAAAGGGCGTAGGCGTTTTTTTCCTGAATATATTCAGGAAAAAACGCATACGCCCTTTTTGGCCAACCAAGCAACCTGGAAAGGCAAATCAGTGCTACAAAGAAGTCTCGCTTCCCACCGGTCAAAAGGGCCATGCTGAATAAAGTGTCAAAACCAGAAATGCAGGACAGCCCATGGAGAAACGGGAGCCTTGCTACGCTGATGGGCGGGATGTAAATTGCCACCAGCCATTTTGGAGAAGTGTACGGTGTGTCGTGAAACATCTAAAAAACTCAGCTTAGAGAGCATAGGGCACTTCCACTCATGGGCGTATAAATTGGGAAAACTAAAAATCAGCAAGACACAGGCACCCCAAAGTTTAGGGCTGCTCTGTTGACAAGAACCTCTACTTTGTTACAATGTAAATATCCCAGGAAAGAAAAAAATGGATGAAGAAGTATTAGTCCTTATATATAATAGAATATCACTCAGCCATGAAATCAACGTCATAAGTCTAGTAGCAGCATGATGAGTGGATTTAGGTACGACGATTCTAAGTGAAATAAGTCACACAGAAAAAGACACTTATCATAAGATATCACTTATAGAGGGAATGTAAAAACTGCGACCTTGAACTGAATTACAAAACAGAACAGAGGCACACGTTTAGAAAACACACTATGGCTGCTTAACGGGAAAGGTGAGGTGGGGTGATGCATAAAAGAAGGGTTTCAAATTAGCTCAGATACAGTTCCATAAACCCAATATGTAATAGACACGACCTACTCCTTGCTCAGTGAACTGGACTCAACACCCCCTATTCACCGCCCAAGAATATATCTGACTAGTAAGAATCTCAAAACCTATGTATTGATATCTCTCTGTAAGTGAGTCAAGTGGGTGTAAAGCGGCATAAACACAGCAGTGAAAAGCAGCTAAACCCCTTTATAAAAATCAATCACTTTTAAAAACCCGTGAAACAAAGACAGGGAAAGAGAAAGAAATTCTTACTAAATTCGTTCAGGGGCTGTGATGCCACCTGGATTGACCATATCTAGACCCACAGCTGATTGAGACATAAGGGTGGACACTCTTGGGGCTGAGAGGTTTCGTGAGGTTGGGTGAGCAAACGTAGACCCTTTAAAGTAATACTGCGTGGTTCCCATCCCATGGGTCCCAAATCTCCAGGTTCAAGGGCATCTTCCCACTTCGAAAACATGCATGAGAAACCCAGAAGATGGTGCACCGTGTGATCGGGAAAGGTTTCTAAAAGGGACCTCATTTCTCATCTCCTTGGGCTCGGGTTCGCCATTCCAGCTGCTTTACTAGCAATCTCCCTCCTTGGAGAATCAGCACCTTTAACCTCCTGTTCCGTACAGGTTGCAATTTGTCCTGAGGATGAACGGGAAGAGGGGGAACCAATGAGACACTACCTCTAGGTATTGGGACAGGCACAGGTCACTCTATTTTCCCATCAGGAAGAAGAATTAACCACAGGCTCAGCCTGCCGCTCGGGACCAGAATAGAGCCTGAAGCAATCCTGCGCTTTTGCAGCCAGCTCCCAAGAAAGCGAGTTGAAAAATGGAGCTCAGGGGCACTGCAATTCACAAACCTGCAGAGTTATAAATGATAACTCTCGTCCACAAATATATTGAGGGAAGGCAACGAAGAGGATTTGGAAGCAAGGCAGAATTGCAGGAAACAGATTTCAGGAGGTAGATTCGAATCGCCTTTAAAGCACGGGAAAAGCGGCAAAACCTCGACCATGATGCCCTTGGCCAAAAAGGGCGTAGGCGTTTTTTTCCTGAATATATTCAGGAAAAAACGCATACGCCCTTTTTGGCCAACCAAGCAACCTGGAAAGGCAAATCAGTGCTACAAAGAAGTCTCGCTTCCCACCGGTCAAAAGGGCCATGCTGAATAAAGTGTCAAAACCAGAAATGCAGGACAGCCCATGGAGAAACGGGAGCCTTGCTACGCTGATGGGCGGGATGTAAATTGCCACCAGCCATTTTGGAGAAGTGTACGGTGTGTCGTGAAACATCTAAAAAACTCAGCTTAGAGAGCATAGGGCACTTCCACTCATGGGCGTATAAATTGGGAAAACTAAAAATCAGCAAGACACAGGCACCCCAAAGTTTAGGGCTGCTCTGTTGACAAGAACCTCTACTTTGTTACAATGTAAATATCCCAGGAAAGAAAAAAATGGATGAAGAAGTATTAGTCCTTATATATAATAGAATATCACTCAGCCATGAAATCAACGTCATAAGTCTAGTAGCAGCATGATGAGTGGATTTAGGTACGACGATTCTAAGTGAAATAAGTCACACAGAAAAAGACACTTATCATAAGATATCACTTATAGAGGGAATGTAAAAACTGCGACCTTGAACTGAATTACAAAACAGAACAGAGGCACACGTTTAGAAAACACACTATGGCTGCTTAACGGGAAAGGTGAGGTGGGGTGATGCATAAAAGAAGGGTTTCAAATTAGCTCAGATACAGTTCCATAAACCCAATATGTAATAGACACGACCTACTCCTTGCTCAGTGAACTGGACTCAACACCCCCTATTAACCGCCCAAGAATATATCTGACTAGTAAGAATCTCAAAACCTATGTATTGATATCTCTCTGTAAGTGAGTCAAGTGGGTGTAAAGCGGCATAAACACAGCAGTGAAAAGCAGCTAAACCCCTTTATAAAAATCAATCACTTTTAAAAACCCGTGAAACAAAGACAGGGAAAGAGAAAGAAATTCTTACTAAATTCGTTCAGGGGCTGTGATGCCACCTGGATTGACCATATATAGACCCACAGCTGATTGAGACATAAGGGTGGACACTCTTGGGGCTGAGAGGTTTGGTGAGGTTGGGTGAGCAAACGTAGACCCTTTAAAGTAATACTGCGTGGTTCCCATCCCATGGGTCCCAAATCTCCAGGTTCAAGGGCATCTTCCCACTTCGAAAACATGCATGAGAAAACCAGAAGATGGTGCACCGTGTGATCGGGAAAGGTTTCTAAAAGGGACCTCATTTCTCATCTCCTTGGGCTCGGGTTCGCCATTCCAGCTGCTTTACTAGCAATCTCCCTCCTTGGAGAATCAGCACCTTTAACCTCCTGTTCCGTACAGGTTGCAATTTGTCCTGAGGATGAACGGGAAGAGGGGGAACCAATGAGACACTAGCTCTAGGTGTTGGGACAGGCACAGGTCACTCTATTTTCCCATCAGAAAGAAGAATTAACCACAGGCTCAGCCTGCCGCTCGGGACCAGAATAGAGCCTGAAGCAATCCTGCGCTTTTGCGGCCAGCTCCCAAGAAAGCGAGTTGAAAAATGGAGCTCAGGGGCACTGCAATTCACAAACCTGCAGAGTTATAAATGATAACTCTCGTCCACAAATATATTGAGGGAAGGCAACGAAGAGGATTTGAAAGCAAGGCAGAATTGCAGGAAACAGATTTCAGGAGGTAGATTCGAATCGCCTTTAAAGCACAGGAAAAGCGGCAACACCTCGACCATGATGCCCTTGGCCAAAAAGGGCGTATGCGTTTTTTCCTGAATATATTCAGGAAAAAACGCATACGCCCTTTTTGGCCAACCAAGCAACCTGGAAAGGCAAATCAGCGCTACAAAGAAGGCTCGTTTCCCGTCGGTAAAAAGGGCCATGCTGAATAAAGTGTCAAAACCAGCAATGCAGGACAGGCCATGGAGAAACGGGAGCCTTGCTACGCTGATGGGCGGGATGTAAATTGCCAACAGCCACTCTGTAGAAGTGTACGGTGTGTCCTGAAACATCTAAAAAACTCAGCTTAGAGAGCATAGGACACTTCCACTCATGGGCATATATATTGGGAAAACTAAAAATCAGCAAGACACAGGCACCCCAAAGTTTAGGGCTGCTCTGTTGACAAGAACCTCCACTTTGTTACAACGTAAATATCCCAGGAAAGAAAAAAATGGATAAAGAAGTATTAGTCCTTATGTATAATAGAATATCACTCAGCCATGAAATCAACGTCATAAGTCTAGTAGCAGCATGATGAGTGGATTTAGGTACGACGATTCTAAGTGAAATAAGTCACACAGAAAAAGACACTTATCATAAGATATCACTTATAGAGGGAATGTGAAAACCGCTACCCTTGAACTGAATTACAAAAGAGAACAGAGTCACACGTTTAGAAAACACACTATGGCTGCTTAACGGGAAAGGTGAGGTGGGGTGATGCATAAAAGAAGGGTTTCAAATTAGCTCAGATACCGTTCCATAAACCCAATATGTAATAGACACGACCTACTCCTTGCTCAGTGAACTGGACTCAACACCCCCTATTAACCGCCCAAGAATATATCTGACTAGTAAGAATCTCAAAACCTATGTATTGATATCTCTCTGTAAGTGAGTCAAGTGGGTGTAAAGCGGCATAAACACAGCAGTGAAAAGCAGCTAAACCCCTTTATAAAAATCAATCACTTTTAAAAACCCGTGAAACAAAGACAGTGAAAGAGAAAGAAATTCTTACTAAATTCGTTCAGGGGCTGTGAGGCCACCTGGATTGACCATATATAGACCCACAGCTGATTGAGACATAAGGGTGGACACTCTTGGGGCTGAGAGGTTTGGTGAGGTTGGGTGAGCAAACGTAGACCCTTTAAAGTAATACTGCGTGGTTCCCATCCCATGGGTCCCAAATCTCCAGGTTCAAGGGCATCTTCCCACTTCGAAAACATGCATGAGAAACCCAGAAGATGGTGCACCGTGTGATCGGGAAAGGTTTCTAAAAGGGACCTCATTTCTCATCTCCTTGGGCTCGGGTTCGCCATTCCAGCTGCTTTACTAGCAATCTCCCTCCTTGGAGAATCAGCACCTTTAACCTCCTGTTCCGTACAGGTTGCAATTTGTCCTGAGGATGAACGGGAAGAGGGGGAACCAATGAGACACTAGCTCTAGGTGTTGGGACAGGCACAGGTCACTCTATTTTCCCATCAGGAAGAAGAATTAACCACAGGCTCAGCCTGCCGCTCGGGACCAGAATAGAGCCTGAAGCAATCCTGCGCTTTTGCAGCCAGCTCCCAAGAAAGCGAGTTGAAAAATGGAGCTCAGGGGCACTGCAATTCACAAACCTGCAGAGTTATAAATGATAACTCTCGTCCACAAATATATTGAGGGAAGGCAACGAAGAGGATTTGAAAGCAAGGCAGAATTGCAGGAAACAGATTTCAGGAGGTAGATTCGAATCGCCTTTAAAGCACAGGAAAAGCGGCAACACCTCGACCATGATGCCCTTGACCAAAAAGGGCGTATGCGTTTTTTCCTGAATATATTCAGGAAAAAACGCATACGCCCTTTTTGGCCAACCAAGCAACCTGGAAAGGCAAATCAGCGCTACAAAGAAGGCTCGTTTCCCGTCGGTAAAAAGGGCCATGCTGAATAAAGTGTCAAAACCAGCAATGCAGGACAGGCCATGGAGAAACGGGAGCCTTGCTACGCTGATGGGCGGGATGTAAATTGTCAACAGCCACTCTGTAGAAGTGTACGGTGTGTCCTGAAACATCTAAAAAACTCAGCTTAGTGAGCATAGGACACTTCCACTCATGGGCGTATAAATTGGGAAAACTAAAAATCAGCAAGACACAGGCACCCCAAAGTTTAGGGCTGCTCTGTTGACAAGAACCTCCACTTTGTTACAACGTAAATATCCCAGGAAAGAAAAAAATGGATAAAGAAGTATTAGTCCTTATGTATAATAGAATATCACTCAGCCATGAAATCAACGTCATAAGTCTAGTAGCAGCATGATGAGTGGATTTAGGTACGACGATTCTAAGTGAAATAAGTCACACAGAAAAAGACACTTATCATAAGATATCACTTATAGAGGGAATGTGAAAACCGCTACCCTTGAACTGAATTACAAAAGAGAACAGAGTCACACGTTTAGAAAACACACTATGGCTGCTTAACGGGAAAGGTGAGGTGGGGTGATGCATAAAAGAAGGGTTTCAAATTAGCTCAGATACCGTTCCATAAACCCAATATGTAATAGACACGACCTACTCCTTGCTCAGTGAACTGGACTCAACACCCCCTATTAACCGCCCAAGAATATATCTGACTAGTAAGAATCTTAAAACCTATGTATTGATATCTCTCTGAAAGTGAGTCAAGTGGGTGTAAAGCGGCATAAACACAGCAGTGAAAAGCAGCTAAACCCCTTTATAAAAATCAATCACTTTTAAAAACCCGTGAAACAAAGACAGGGAAAGAGAAAGAAATTCTTACTAAATTCGTTCAGGGGCTGTGATGCCACCTGGATTGACCATATATAGACCCACAGCTGATTGAGACATAAGGGTGGACACTCTTGGGGCTGAGAGGTTTCGTGAGGTTGGGTGAGCAAACGTAGACCCTTTAAAGTAATACTGCGTGGTTCCCATCCCATGGGTCCCAAATCTCCAGGTTCAAGGGCATCTTCCCACTTCGAAAACATGCATGAGAAACCCAGAAGATGGTACACCGTGTGATCGGGAAAGGTTTCTAAAAGGGACCTCATTTCTCATCTCCTTGGGCTCGGGTTCGCCATTCCAGCTGCTTTACTAGCAATCTCCCTCCTTGGAGAATCAGCACCTTTAACCTCCTGTTCCGTACAGGTTGCAATTTGTCCTGAGGATGAACGGGAAGAGGGGGAACCAATGAGGCACTAGCTCTAGGTGTTGGGACAGGCACAGGTCACTCTATTTTCCCATCAGGAAGAAGAATTAACCACAGGCTCAGCCTGCCGCCCGGAACCAGAATAGGGCCTGAAGCAATCCTGCGCTTTTGCGTCCAGGTCCCAGGAAAGCGACTTGAAAAATGGAGCTCAGGGGCACTTCAATTCACAAACCTGCAGAGTTATAAATGATAACTCTCGTCCACAAATATATTGAGGGAAGGCAACGAAGAGGATTTGGAAGCAAGGCAGAATTGCAGGAAACAGATTTCAGGAGGTAGATTCGAATCGCCTTTAAAGCACGGGAAAAGCGGCAAAACCTCGACCATGATGCCCTTGGCCAAAAAGGGCGTATGTGTTTTTTTCCTGAATATATTCAGGAAAAAACGCATACGCCCTTTTTGGCCAACCAAGCAACCTGGAAAGGCAAATCAGCGCTACAAAGAAGGCTCGTTTCCCGTCGGTAAAAAGGGCCATGCTGAATAAAGTGTCAAAACCAGCAATGCAGGACAGGCCATGGAGAAACGGGAGCCTTGCTACGCTGATGGGCGGGATGTAAATTGCCAACAGCCACTCTGTAGAAGTGTACGGTGTGTCGTGAAACATCGAAAAAACTCAGCTTAGAGAGCATAGGACACTTCCACTCATGGGCGTATAAATTGGGAAAACTAAAAATCAGCAAGACACAGGCACCCCAAAGTTTAGGGCTGCTCTGTTGACAAGAACCTCCACTTTGTTACAACGTAAATATCCCAGGAAACAAAAAAATGGATAAAGAAGTATTAGTCCTTATGTATAATAGAATATCACTCAGCCATGAAATCAACGTCATAAGTCTAGTAGCAGCATGATGAGTGGATTTAGGTATGACGATTCTAAGTGAAATAAGTCACACAGAAAAAGACACTTATCATAAGATATCACTTATAGAGGGAATGTGAAAACCGCTACCCTTGAACTGAATTACAAAAGAGAACAGAGTCACACGTTTAGAAAACACACTATGGCTGCTTAACGGGAAAGGTGAGGTGGGGTGATGCATAAAAGAAGGGTTTCAAATTAGCTCAGATACCGTTCCATAAACCCAATATGTAATAGACACGACCTACTCCTTGCTCAGTGAACTGGACTCAACACCCCCTATTAACCGCCCAAGAATATATCTGACTAGTAAGAATCTCAAAACCTATGTATTGATATCTCTCTGTAAGTGAGTCAAGTGGGTGTAAAGCGGCATAAACACAGCAGTGAAAAGCAGCTAAACCCCTTTATAAAAATCAATCACTTTTAAAAACCCGTGAAACAAAGACAGGGAAAGAGAAAGAAATTCTTACTAAATTCGTTCAGGGGCTGTGAGGCCACCTGGAATGACCATATATAGACCCACAGCTGATTGAGACATAAGGGTGGACACTCTTGGGGCTGAGAGGTTTGGTGAGGTTGGGTGAGCAAACGTAGACCCTTTAAAGTAATACTGCGTGGTTCCCATCCCATGGGTCCCAAATCTCCAGGTTCAAGGGCATCTTCCCACTTCGAAAACATGCATGAGAAACCCAGAAGATGGTGCACCGTGTGATCGGGAAAGGTTTCTAAATCGCACCTCATTTCTCAACTCCTTGTGCTCGGGTTCTCCATTCCAGCCGCTTTACTAGCAATCTCCCTCCTTGGAGAATCAGCACCTTTAACCTCCTGTTCCGTACAGGTTGCAATTTGTCCTGAGGATGAACGGGAAGAGGGGGAACCAATGAGACACTAGCTCTAGGTGTTGGGACAGGCACAGGTCCCTCTATTTTCCCATCAGGAAGAAGAATTAACCACAGGCTCAGCCTGCCGCTCGGGACCAGAATAGAGCCTGAAGCAATCCTGCGCTTTTGCGGCCAGCTCCCAAGAAAGCGAGTTGAAAAATGGAGCTCAGGGGCACTGCAATTCACAAACCTGCAGAGTTATAAATGATAACTCTCGTCCACAAATATATTGAGGGAAGGCAACGAAGAGGATTTGAAAGCAAGGCAGAATTGCAGGAAACAGATTTCAGGAGGTAGATACGAATCGCCTTTAAAGCACAGGAAAAGGGGCAAAACCTCGACCATGATGCCCTTGGCCAAAAAGGGCGTATGCGTTTTTTCCTGAATATATTCAGGAAAAAACGCATACGCCCTTTTTGGCCAACCAAGCAACCTGGAAAGGCAAATCAGCGCTACAAAGAAGTCTCGCTTCCCATCGGTCAAAAGGGCCATGCTGAATAAAGTGTCAAAACCAGCAATGCAGGACAGGCCATGGAGAAACGGGAGCCTTGCTACGCTGATGGGCGGGATGTAAATTGCCAACAGCCACTCTGGAGAAGTGTACGGTGTGTCCTGAAACATCTAAAAAACTCAGCTTAGAGAGCATAGGGCACTTCCACTCATGGGCGTATAAATTGGGAAAACTAAAAATCAGCAAGACACAGGCACCCCAAAGTTTAGGGCTGCTCTGTTGACAAGAACCTCCACTTTGTTACAACGTAAATATCCCAGGAAAGAAAAAAATGGATAAAGAAGTATTAGTCCTTATGTATAATAGAATATCACTCAGCCATGAAATCAACGTCATAAGTCTAGTAGCAGCATGATGAGTGGATTTAGGTACGACGATTCTAAGTGAAATAAGTCACACAGAAAAAGACACTTATCATAAGATATCACTTATAGAGGGAATGTGAAAACCGCTACCCTTGAACTGAATTACAAAAGAGAACAGAGTCACACGTTTAGAAAACACACTATGGCTGCTTAACGGGAAAGGTGAGGTGGGGTGATGCATAAAAGAAGGGTTTCAAATTAGCTCAGATACCGTTCCATAAACCCAATATGTAATAGACACGACCTACTCCTTGCTCAGTGAACTGGACTCAACACCCCCTATTAACCGCCCAAGAATATATCTGACTAGTAAGAATCTTAAAACCTATGTATTGATATCTCTCTGAAAGTGAGTCAAGTGGGTGTAAAGCGGCATAAACACAGCAGTGAAAAGCAGCTAAACCCCTTTATAAAAATCAATCACTTTTAAAAACCCGTGAAACAAAGACAGGGAAAGAGAAAGAAATTCTTACTAAATTCGTTCAGGGGCTGTGATGCCACCTGGATTGACCATATATAGACCCACAGCTGATTGAGACATAAGGGTGGACACTCTTGGGGCTGAGAGGTTTCGTGAGGTTGGGTGAGCAAACGTAGACCCTTTAAAGTAATACTGCGTGGTTCCCATCCCATGGGTCCCAAATCTCCAGGTTCAAGGGCATCTTCCCACTTCGAAAACATGCATGAGAAACCCAGAAGATGGTACACCGTGTGATCGGGAAAGGTTTCTAAAAGGGACCTCATTTCTCATCTCCTTGGGCTCGGGTTCGCCATTCCAGCTGCTTTACTAGCAATCTCCCTCCTTGGAGAATCAGCACCTTTAACCTCCTGTTCCGTACAGGTTGCAATTTGTCCTGAGGATGAACGGGAAGAGGGGGAACCAATGAGGCACTAGCTCTAGGTGTTGGGACAGGCACAGGTCACTCTATTTTCCCATCAGGAAGAAGAATTAACCACAGGCTCAGCCTGCCGCCCGGAACCAGAATAGGGCCTGAAGCAATCCTGCGCTTTTGCGTCCAGGTCCCAGGAAAGCGACTTGAAAAATGGAGCTCAGGGGCACTGCAATTCACAAACCTGCAGAGTTATAAATGATAACTCTCGTCCACAAATATATTGAGGGAAGGCAACGAAGAGGATTTGGAAGCAAGGCAGAATTGCAGGAAACAGATTTCAGGAGGTAGATTCGAATCGCCTTTAAAGCACGGGAAAAGCGGCAAAACCTCGACCATGATGCCCTTGGCCAAAAAGGGCGTATGTGTTTTTTTCCTGAATATATTCAGGAAAAAACGCATACGCCCTTTTTGGCCAACCAAGCAACCTGGAAAGGCAAATCAGCGCTACAAAGAAGGCTCGTTTCCCGTCGGTAAAAAGGGCCATGCTGAATAAAGTGTCAAAACCAGCAATGCAGGACAGGCCATGGAGAAACGGGAGCCTTGCTACGCTGATGGGCGGGATGTAAATTGCCAACAGCCACTCTGTAGAAGTGTACGGTGTGTCGTGAAACATCGAAAAAACTCAGCTTAGAGAGCATAGGACACTTCCACTCATGGGCGTATAAATTGGGAAAACTAAAAATCAGCAAGACACAGGCACCCCAAAGTTTAGGGCTGCTCTGTTGACAAGAACCTCCACTTTGTTACAACGTAAATATCCCAGGAAACAAAAAAATGGATAAAGAAGTATTAGTCCTTATGTATAATAGAATATCACTCAGCCATGAAATCAACGTCATAAGTCTAGTAGCAGCATGATGAGTGGATTTAGGTATGACGATTCTAAGTGAAATAAGTCACACAGAAAAAGACACTTATCATAAGATATCACTTATAGAGGGAATGTGAAAACCGCTACCCTTGAACTGAATTACAAAAGAGAACAGAGTCACACGTTTAGAAAACACACTATGGCTGCTTAACGGGAAAGGTGAGGTGGGGTGATGCATAAAAGAAGGGTTTCAAATTAGCTCAGATACCGTTCCATAAACCCAATATGTAATAGACACGACCTACTCCTTGCTCAGTGAACTGGACTCAACACCCCCTATTAACCGCCCAAGAATATATCTGACTAGTAAGAATCTCAAAACCTATGTATTGATATCTCTCTGTAAGTGAGTCAAGTGGGTGTAAAGCGGCATAAACACAGCAGTGAAAAGCAGCTAAACCCCTTTATAAAAATCAATCACTTTTAAAAACCCGTGAAACAAAGACAGGGAAAGAGAAAGAAATTCTTACTAAATTCGTTCAGGGGCTGTGAGGCCACCTGGAATGACCATATATAGACCCACAGCTGATTGAGACATAAGGGTGGACACTCTTGGGGCTGAGAGGTTTGGTGAGGTTGGGTGAGCAAACGTAGACCCTTTAAAGTAATACTGCGTGGTTCCCATCCCATGGGTCCCAAATCTCCAGGTTCAAGGGCATCTTCCCACTTCGAAAACATGCATGAGAAACCCAGAAGATGGTGCACCGTGTGATCGGGAAAGGTTTCTAAATCGCACCTCATTTCTCAACTCCTTGTGCTCGGGTTCTCCATTCCAGCCGCTTTACTAGCAATCTCCCTCCTTGGAGAATCAGCACCTTTAACCTCCTGTTCCGTACAGGTTGCAATTTGTCCTGAGGATGAACGGGAAGAGGGGGAACCAATGAGACACTAGCTCTAGGTGTTGGGACAGGCACAGGTCCCTCTATTTTCCCATCAGGAAGAAGAATTAACCACAGGCTCAGCCTGCCGCTCGGGACCAGAATAGAGCCTGAAGCAATCCTGCGCTTTTGCGGCCAGCTCCCAAGAAAGCGAGTTGAAAAATGGAGCTCAGGGGCACTGCAATTCACAAACCTGCAGAGTTATAAATGATAACTCTCGTCCACAAATATATTGAGGGAAGGCAACGAAGAGGATTTGAAAGCAAGGCAGAATTGCAGGAAACAGATTTCAGGAGGTAGATACGAATCGCCTTTAAAGCACAGGAAAAGGGGCAAAACCTCGACCATGATGCCCTTGGCCAAAAAGGGCGTATGCGTTTTTTCCTGAATATATTCAGGAAAAAACGCATACGCCCTTTTTGGCCAACCAAGCAACCTGGAAAGGCAAATCAGCGCTACAAAGAAGTCTCGCTTCCCATCGGTCAAAAGGGCCATGCTGAATAAAGTGTCAAAACCAGCAATGCAGGACAGGCCATGGAGAAACGGGAGCCTTGCTACGCTGATGGGCGGGATGTAAATTGCCAACAGCCACTCTGGAGAAGTGTACGGTGTGTCCTGAAACATCTAAAAAACTCAGCTTAGAGAGCATAGGGCACTTCCACTCATGGGCGTATAAATTGGGAAAACTAAAAATCAGCAAGACACAGGCACCCCAAAGTTTAGGGCTGCTCTGTTGACAAGAACCTCCACTTTGTTACAACGTAAATATCCCAGGAAAGAAAAAAATGGATAAAGAAGTATTAGTCCTTATGTATAATAGAATATCACTCAGCCATGAAATCAACGTCATAAGTCTAGTAGCAGCATGATGAGTGGATTTAGGTACGACGATTCTAAGTGAAATAAGTCACACAGAAAAAGACACTTATCATAAGATATCACTTATAGAGGGAATGTGAAAACCGCTACCCTTGAACTGAATTACAAAAGAGAACAGAGTCACACGTTTAGAAAACACACTATGGCTGCTTAACGGGAAAGGTGAGGTGGGGTGATGCATAAAAGAAGGGTTTCAAATTAGCTCAGATACCGTTCCATAAACCCAATATGTAATAGACACGACCTACTCCTTGCTCAGTGAACTGGACTCAACACCCCCTATTAACCGCCCAAGAATATATCTGACTAGTAAGAATCTTAAAACCTATGTATTGATATCTCTCTGAAAGTGAGTCAAGTGGGTGTAAAGCGGCATAAACACAGCAGTGAAAAGCAGCTAAACCCCTTTATAAAAATCAATCACTTTTAAAAACCCGTGAAACAAAGACAGGGAAAGAGAAAGAAATTCTTACTAAATTCGTTCAGGGGCTGTGATGCCACCTGGATTGACCATATATAGACCCACAGCTGATTGAGACATAAGGGTGGACACTCTTGGGGCTGAGAGGTTTCGTGAGGTTGGGTGAGCAAACGTAGACCCTTTAAAGTAATACTGCGTGGTTCCCATCCCATGGGTCCCAAATCTCCAGGTTCAAGGGCATCTTCCCACTTCGAAAACATGCATGAGAAACCCAGAAGATGGTACACCGTGTGATCGGGAAAGGTTTCTAAAAGGGACCTCATTTCTCATCTCCTTGGGCTCGGGTTCGCCATTCCAGCTGCTTTACTAGCAATCTCCCTCCTTGGAGAATCAGCACCTTTAACCTCCTGTTCCGTACAGGTTGCAATTTGTCCTGAGGATGAACGGGAAGAGGGGGAACCAATGAGGCACTAGCTCTAGGTGTTGGGACAGGCACAGGTCACTCTATTTTCCCATCAGGAAGAAGAATTAACCACAGGCTCAGCCTGCCGCCCGGAACCAGAATAGGGCCTGAAGCAATCCTGCGCTTTTGCGTCCAGGTCCCAGGAAAGCGACTTGAAAAATGGAGCTCAGGGGCACTGCAATTCACAAACCTGCAGAGTTATAAATGATAACTCTCGTCCACAAATATATTGAGGGAAGGCAACGAAGAGGATTTGGAAGCAAGGCAGAATTGCAGGAAACAGATTTCAGGAGGTAGATTCGAATCGCCTTTAAAGCACGGGAAAAGCGGCAAAACCTCGACCATGATGCCCTTGGCCAAAAAGGGCGTATGTGTTTTTTTCCTGAATATATTCAGGAAAAAACGCATACGCCCTTTTTGGCCAACCAAGCAACCTGGAAAGGCAAATCAGCGCTACAAAGAAGGCTCGTTTCCCGTCGGTAAAAAGGGCCATGCTGAATAAAGTGTCAAAACCAGCAATGCAGGACAGGCCATGGAGAAACGGGAGCCTTGCTACGCTGATGGGCGGGATGTAAATTGCCAACAGCCACTCTGTAGAAGTGTACGGTGTGTCGTGAAACATCGAAAAAACTCAGCTTAGAGAGCATAGGACACTTCCACTCATGGGCGTATAAATTGGGAAAACTAAAAATCAGCAAGACACAGGCACCCCAAAGTTTAGGGCTGCTCTGTTGACAAGAACCTCCACTTTGTTACAACGTAAATATCCCAGGAAACAAAAAAATGGATAAAGAAGTATTAGTCCTTATGTATAATAGAATATCACTCAGCCATGAAATCAACGTCATAAGTCTAGTAGCAGCATGATGAGTGGATTTAGGTATGACGATTCTAAGTGAAATAAGTCACACAGAAAAAGACACTTATCATAAGATATCACTTATAGAGGGAATGTGAAAACCGCTACCCTTGAACTGAATTACAAAAGAGAACAGAGTCACACGTTTAGAAAACACACTATGGCTGCTTAACGGGAAAGGTGAGGTGGGGTGATGCATAAAAGAAGGGTTTCAAATTAGCTCAGATACCGTTCCATAAACCCAATATGTAATAGACACGACCTACTCCTTGCTCAGTGAACTGGACTCAACACCCCCTATTAACCGCCCAAGAATATATCTGACTAGTAAGAATCTCAAAACCTATGTATTGATATCTCTCTGTAAGTGAGTCAAGTGGGTGTAAAGCGGCATAAACACAGCAGTGAAAAGCAGCTAAACCCCTTTATAAAAATCAATCACTTTTAAAAACCCGTGAAACAAAGACAGGGAAAGAGAAAGAAATTCTTACTAAATTCGTTCAGGGGCTGTGAGGCCACCTGGAATGACCATATATAGACCCACAGCTGATTGAGACATAAGGGTGGACACTCTTGGGGCTGAGAGGTTTGGTGAGGTTGGGTGAGCAAACGTAGACCCTTTAAAGTAATACTGCGTGGTTCCCATCCCATGGGTCCCAAATCTCCAGGTTCAAGGGCATCTTCCCACTTCGAAAACATGCATGAGAAACCCAGAAGATGGTGCACCGTGTGATCGGGAAAGGTTTCTAAATCGCACCTCATTTCTCAACTCCTTGTGCTCGGGTTCTCCATTCCAGCCGCTTTACTAGCAATCTCCCTCCTTGGAGAATCAGCACCTTTAACCTCCTGTTCCGTACAGGTTGCAATTTGTCCTGAGGATGAACGGGAAGAGGGGGAACCAATGAGACACTAGCTCTAGGTGTTGGGACAGGCACAGGTCCCTCTATTTTCCCATCAGGAAGAAGAATTAACCACAGGCTCAGCCTGCCGCTCGGGACCAGAATAGAGCCTGAAGCAATCCTGCGCTTTTGCGGCCAGCTCCCAAGAAAGCGAGTTGAAAAATGGAGCTCAGGGGCACTGCAATTCACAAACCTGCAGAGTTATAAATGATAACTCTCGTCCACAAATATATTGAGGGAAGGCAACGAAGAGGATTTGAAAGCAAGGCAGAATTGCAGGAAACAGATTTCAGGAGGTAGATACGAATCGCCTTTAAAGCACAGGAAAAGGGGCAAAACCTCGACCATGATGCCCTTGGCCAAAAAGGGCGTATGCGTTTTTTCCTGAATATATTCAGGAAAAAACGCATACGCCCTTTTTGGCCAACCAAGCAACCTGGAAAGGCAAATCAGCGCTACAAAGAAGTCTCGCTTCCCATCGGTCAAAAGGGCCATGCTGAATAAAGTGTCAAAACCAGCAATGCAGGACAGGCCATGGAGAAACGGGAGCCTTGCTACGCTGATGGGCGGGATGTAAATTGCCAACAGCCACTCTGGAGAAGTGTACGGTGTGTCCTGAAACATCTAAAAAACTCAGCTTAGAGAGCATAGGGCACTTCCACTCATGGGCGTATAAATTGGGAAAACTAAAAATCAGCAAGACACAGGCACCCCAAAGTTTACGGCTGCTCTGTTGACAAGAACCTCCACTTCGTTACACCTTAAATATCCCAGGAAAGAGAAAAATGGATAAAGAAGTTGTGGTCCTTATGTACAATGGAATATCACTCAGCCATGAAATCAACGTCATAAGGCTAGTAGCAGCATGATGAGTGGATTTAGGTACGACGATTCTAAGTGAAATAAGTCACACAGAAAAAGACACTTATCATAAGATATCACTTATAGAGGGAATGTAAAAACCGCTACGCTTGAACTGAATTACAAAACAGAACAGAGTCACACGTTTAGAAAACACACTATGGCTGCTTAACGGGAAAGGTGAGGTGGGGTGATGCATAAAACAAGGGTTTCAAATTAGCTCAGATAACGTTCCATAAACCCAATATGTAATAGACACGACCTACTCCTTGCTCAGTGAACTGGACTCAACACCCCCTATTCACCGCCCAAGAATATATCTGACTAGTAAGAATCATAAAACCTATGTACTGATAACTCTCTGTAAGTGAGTCAAGTGGGTGTAAAGCGGCATAAACACAGCAGTGAAAAGCAGCTAAACCCCTTTATAAAAACCAATTACTTTTAAAAACCCGTGAAACAAAGACAGTGATAGAGAGAGAAATTCCTACTAACTTCATTCAGGGGCTGTGATGCCACCTGGATTGACCATATATAGACCCACAGCTGATTGAGACATAAGGGTGGACACTCTTGGGGCTGAGAGGTTTCGTGAGGTTGGGTGAGCAAACGCAGACCCTTTAAAGTAATACTGCGTGGTTCCCATCCCATGGGTCCCAAATCTCCAGGTTCAAGGGCATCTTCCCACTTCGAAAACATGCATGAGAAACCCAGAAGATGGTGCACCGTGTGATCGGGAAAGGTTTCTAAATCGCACCTCATTTCTCAACTCCTTGTGCTCGGGTTCTCCATTCCAGCCGCTTTACTAGCAATCTCCCTCCTTGGAGAATCAGCACCTTTAACCTCCTGTTCCGTACAGGTTGCAATTTGTCCTGAGGATGAACGGGAAGAGGGGGAACCAATGAGACACTAGCTCTAGGTGTTGGGACAGGCACAGGTCACTCTATTTTCCCATCAGGAAGAAGAATTAACCACAGGCTCAGCCTGCCGCTCGGGACCAGAATAGAGCCTGAAGCAATCCTGCGCTTTTGCAGCCAGCTCCCAAGAAAGCGAGTTGAAAAATGGAGCTCAGGGGCACTGCAATTCACAAACCTGCAGAGTTATAAATGATAACTCTCGTCCACAAATATATTGAGGGAAGGCAACGAAGAGGATTTGAAAGCAAGGCAGAATTGCAGGAAACAGATTTCAGGAGGTAGATTCGAATCGCCTTTAAAGCACAGGAAAAGCGGCAACACCTCGACCATGATGCCCTTGGCCAAAAAGGGCGTATGCGTTTTTTCCTGAATATATTCAGGAAAAAACGCATACGCCCTTTTTGGCCAACCAAGCAACCTGGAAAGGCAAATTAGCGCTACAAAGAAGGCTCGTTTCCCGTCGGTCAAAAGGGCCATGCTGAATAAAGTGTCAAAACCAGAAATGCAGGACAGGCCATGGAGAAACGGGAGCCTTGCTACGCTGATGGGCGGGATGTAAATTGCCAACAGCCACTCTGGAGAAGTGTACGGTGTGTCCTGAAACATCTAAAAAACTCAGCTTAGAGAGCATAGGACACTTCCACTCATGGGCGTATATATTGGGAAAACTAAAAATCAGCAAGACACAGGCACCCCAAAGTTTAGGGCTGCTCTGTTGACAAGAACCTCCACTTTGTTACAACGTAAATATCCCAGGAAAGAAAAAAATGGATAAAGAAGTATTAGTCCTTATGTATAACAGAATATCACTCAGCCATGAAATCAACGTCATAAGTCTAGTAGCAGCATGATGAGTGGATTTAGGTACGACGATTCTAAGTGAAATAAGTCACACAGAAAAAGACACTTATCATAAGATATCACTTATAGAGGGAATGTGAAAACCGCTACCCTTGAACTGAATTACAAAAGAGAACAGAGTCACACGTTTAGAAAACACACTATGGCTGCTTAACGGGAAAGGTGAGGTGGGGTGATGCATAAAACAAGGGTTTCAAATTAGCTCAGATACCGTTCCATAAACCCAGTATGTAATAGACACGACCTACTCCTTGCTCAGTGAACTGGACTCAACACCCCCTATTCACCGCCCAAGAATATATCTGACTAGTAAGAATCTTAAAACCTATGTACTGATATCTCTCTGTAAGTGAGTCAAGTGGGTGTAAAGCGGCATAAACACAGCAGTGAAAAGCAGCTAAACCCCTTTATAAAAACCAATTACTTTTAAAAACCCGTGAAACAAAGACAGTGAAAGAGAGAGAAATTCTTACTAACTTCATTCAGGGGCTGTGATGCCACCTGGATTGACCATATATAGACCCACAGCTGATTGAGACATAAGGGTGGACACTCTTGGGGCTGAGAGGTTTCGTGAGGTTGGGTGAGCAAACGCAGACCCTTTAAAGTAATACTGCGTGGTTCCCATCCCATGGGTCCCAAATCTCCAGTTTCAAGGGCATCTTCCCACTTCGAAAACATGCATGAGAAACACAGAAGATGGTGCACCGTGTGATCGGGAAAGGTTTCTAAATTGCACCTCATTTCTCAACTCCTTGTGCTCGGGTTCTCCATTCCAGCCGCTTTACTAGCAATCTCCCTCCTTGGAGAATCAGCACCTTTAACCTCCTGTTCCGTACAGGTTGCAATTTGTCCTGAGGATGAACGGGAAGAGGGGGAACCAATGAGACACTAGCTCTAGGTGTTGGGACAGGCACAGGTCACTCTATTTTCCCATCAGGAAGAAGAATTAACCACAGGCTCAGCCTGCCGCTCGGGACCAGAATAGAGCCTGAAGCAATCCTGCGCTTTTGCAGCCAGCTCCCAAGAAAGCGAGTTGAAAAATGGAGCTCAGGGGCACTGCAATTCACAAACCTGCAGAGTTATAAATGATAACTCTCGTCCACAAATATATTGAGGGAAGGCAACGAAGAGGATTTGAAAGCAAGGCAGAATTGCAGGAAACAGATTTCAGGAGGTAGATTCGAATCGCCTTTAAAGCACAGGAAAAGCGGCAACACCTCGACCATGATGCCCTTGGCCAAAAAGGGCGTATGCGTTTTTTCCTGAATATATTCAGGAAAAAACGCATAGGCCCTTTTTGGTCAACCAAGCAACCTGGAAAGGCAAATCAGCGCTACAAAGAAGGCTCGTTTCCCGTCGGTCAAAAGGGCCATGCTGAATAAAGTGTCAAAACCAGAAATGCAGGACAGGCCATGGAGAAACGGGAGCCTTGCTACGCTGATGGGCGGGATGTAAATTGCCACCAGCCATTTTGGAGAAGTGTACGGTGTGTCGTGAAACATCTAAAAAACTCAGCTTAGAGAGCATAGGGCACTTCCACTCATGGGCGTATAAATTGGGAAAACTAAAAATCAGCAAGACACAGGCACCCCAAAGTTTAGGGCTGCTCTGTTGACAAGAACCTCTACTTTGTTACAATGTAAATATCCCAGGAAAGAAAAAAATGGATGAAGAAGTATTAGTCCTTATATATAAAAGAATATCACTCAGCCATGAAATCAACGTCATAAGTCTAGTAGCAGCATGATGAGTGGATTTAGGTACGACGATTCTAAGTGAAATAAGTCACACAGAAAAAGACACTTATCATAAGATATCACTTATAGAGGGAATGTAAAAACTGCGACCTTGAACTGAATTACAAAACAGAACAGAGGCACACGTTTAGAAAACACACTATGGCTGCTTAACGGGAAAGGTGAGGTGGGGTGATGCATAAAACAAGGGTTTCAAATTAGCTCAGATACAGTTCCATAAACCCAATATGTAATAGACACGACCTACTCCTTGCTCAGTGAACTGGACTCAACACCCCCTATTAACCGCCCAAGAATATATCTGACTAGTAAGAATCTCAAAACCTATGTATTGATATCTCTCTGTAAGTGAGTCAAGTGGGTGTAAAGCGGCATAAACACAGCAGTGAAAAGCAGCTAAACCCCTTTATAAAAATCAATCACTTTTAAAAACCCGTGAAACAAAGACAGGGAAAGAGAAAGAAATTCTTACTAAATTCGTTCAGGGCCTGTGATGCCACCTGGATTGACCATATATAGACCCACAGCTGATTGAGACATAAGGGTGGACACTCTTGGGGCTGAGAGGTTTGGTGAGGTTGGGTGAGCAAACGTAGACCCTTTAAAGTAATACTGCGTGGTTCCCATCCCATGGGTCCCAAATCTCCAGGTTCAAGGGCATCTTCCCACTTCGAAAACATGCATGAGAAACCCAGAAGATGGTGCACCGTGTGATCGGGAAAGGTTTCTAAAAGGGACCTCATTTCTCATCTCCTTGGGCTCGGGTTCGCCATTCCAGCTGCTTTACTAGCAATCTCCCTCCTTGGAGAATCAGCACCTTTAACCTCCTGTTCCGTACAGGTTGCAATTTGTCCTGAGGATGAACGGGAAGAGGGGGAACCAATGAGACACTAGCTCTAGGTGTTGGGACAGGCACAGGTCACTCTATTTTCCCATCAGGAAGAAGAATTAACCACAGGCTCAGCCTGCCGCTCGGGACCAGAATAGAGCCTGAAGCAATCCTGCGCTTTTGCAGCCAGCTCCCAAGAAAGCGAGTTGAAAAATGGAGCTCAGGGGCACTGCAATTCACAAACCTGCAGAGTTATAAATGATAACTCTCGTCCACAAATATATTGAGGGAAGGCAACGAAGAGGATTTGGAAGCAAGGCAGAATTGCAGGAAACAGATTTCAGGAGGTAGATTCGAATCGCCTTTAAAGCACGGGAAAAGCGGCAAAACCTCGACCATGATGCCCTTGGCCAAAAAGGGCGTAGGCGTTTTTTTCCTGAATATATTCAGGAAAAAACGCATACGCCCTTTTTGGCCAACCAAGCAACCTGGAAAGGCAAATCAGTGCTACAAAGAAGTCTCGCTTCCCACCGGTCAAAAGGGCCATGCTGAATAAAGTGTCAAAACCAGAAATGCAGGACAGCCCATGGAGAAACGGGAGCCTTGCTACGCTGATGGGCGGGATGTAAATTGCCACCAGCCATTTTGGAGAAGTGTACGGTGTGTCGTGAAACATCTAAAAAACTCAGCTTAGAGAGCATAGGGCACTTCCACTCATGGGCGTATAAATTGGGAAAACTAAAAATCAGCAAGACACAGGCACCCCAAAGTTTAGGGCTGCTCTGTTGACAAGAACCTCTACTTTGTTACAATGTAAATATCCCAGGAAAGAAAAAAATGGATGAAGAAGTATTAGTCCTTATATATAATAGAATATCACTCAGCCATGAAATCAACGTCATAAGTCTAGTAGCAGCATGATGAGTGGATTTAGGTACGACGATTCTAAGTGAAATAAGTCACACAGAAAAAGACACTTATCATAAGATATCACTTATAGAGGGAATGTAAAAACTGCGACCTTGAACTGAATTACAAAACAGAACAGAGGCACACGTTTAGAAAACACACTATGGCTGCTTAACGGGAAAGGTGAGGTGGGGTGATGCATAAAACAAGGGTTTCAAATTAGCTCAGATACAGTTCCATAAACCCAATATGTAATAGACACGACCTACTCCTTGCTCAGTGAACTGGACTCAACACCCCCTATTAACCGCCCAAGAATATATCTGACTAGTAAGAATCTCAAAACCTATGTATTGATATCTCTCTGTAAGTGAGTCAAGTGGGTGTAAAGCGGCATAAACACAGCAGTGAAAAGCAGCTAAACCCCTTTATAAAAATCAATCACTTTTAAAAACCCGTGAAACAAAGACAGGGAAAGAGAAAGAAATTCTTACTAAATTCGTTCAGGGGCTGTGATGCCACCTGGATTGACCATATATAGACCCACAGCTGATTGAGACATAAGGGTGGACACTCTTGGGGCTGAGAGGTTTCGTGAGGTTGGGTGAGCAAACGTAGACCCTTTAAAGTAATACTGCGTGGTTCCCATCCCATGGGTCCCAAATCTCCAGGTTCAAGGGCATCTTCCCACTTCGAAAACATGCATGAGAAACCCAGAAGATGGTGCACCGTGTGATCGGGAAAGGTTTCTAAAAGGGACCTCATTTCTCATCTCCTTGGGCTCGGGTTCGCCATTCCAGCTGCTTTACTAGCAATCTCCCTCCTTGGAGAATCAGCACCTTTAACCTCCTGTTCCGTACAGGTTGCAATTTGTCCTGAGGATGAACGGGAAGAGGGGGAACCAATGAGACACTAGCTCTAGGTGTTGGGACAGGCACAGGTCACTCTATTTTCCCATCAGGAAGAAGAATTAACCACAGGCTCAGCCTGCCGCTCGGGACCAGAATAGAGCCTGAAGCAATCCTGCGCTTTTGCGGCCAGCTCCCAAGAAAGCGAGTTGAAAAATGGAGCTCAGGGGCACTGCAATTCACAAAACCGTCAGAGTTATAAATGATAACTCTCGTCCACAAATATATTGAGGGAAGGCAACGAAGAGGATTTGAAAGCAAGGCAGAATTCCAGGAAACAGATTTCAGGAGGTAGATTCGAATCGCCTTTAAAGCACAGGAAAAGCGGCAACACCTCGACCATGATGCCCTTGGCCAAAAAGGGCGTATGCGTTTTTTCCTGAATATATTCAGGAAAAAACGCATACGCCCTTTTTGGCCAACCAAGCAACCTGGAAAGGCAAATCAGCGCTACAAAGAAGGCTCGTTTCCCGTCGGTAAAAAGGGCCATGCTGAATAAAGTGTCAAAACCAGCAATGCAGGACAGGCCATGGAGAAACGGGAGCCTTGCTACGCTGATGGGCGGGATGTAAATTGCCAACAGCCACTCTGTAGAAGTGTACGGTGTGTCCTGAAACATCGAAAAAACTCAGCTTAGAGAGCATAGGACACTTCCACTCATGGGCATATAAATTGGGAAAACTAAAAATCAGCAAGACACAGGCACCCCAAAGTTTAGGGCTGCTCTGTTGACAAGAACCTCCACTTTGTTACAACGTAAATATCCCAGGAAAGAAAAAAATGGATAAAGAAGTATTAGTCCTTATGTATAATAGAATATCACTCAGCCATGAAATCAACGTCATAAGTCTAGTAGCAGCATGATGAGTGGATTTAGGTACGACGATTCTAAGTGAAATAAGTCACACAGAAAAAGACACTTATCATAAGATATCACTTATAGAGGGAATGTGAAAACCGCTACCCTTGAACTGAATTACAAAAGAGAACAGAGTCACACGTTTAGAAAACACACTATGGCTGCTTAACGGGAAAGGTGAGGTGGGGTGATGCATAAAAGAAGGGTTTCAAATTAGCTCAGATACCGTTCCATAAACCCAATATGTAATAGACACGACCTACTCCTTGCTCAGTGAACTGGACTCAACACCCCCTATTAACCGCCCAAGAATATATCTGACTAGTAAGAATCTCAAAACCTATGTATTGATATCTCTCTGTAAGTGAGTCAAGTGGGTGTAAAGCGGCATAAACACAGCAGTGAAAAGCAGCTAAACCCCTTTATAAAAATCAATCACTTTTAAAAACCCGTGAAACAAAGACAGTGAAAGAGAAAGAAATTCTTACTAAATTCGTTCAGGGGCTGTGAGGCCACCTGGATTGACCATATATAGACCCACAGCTGATTGAGACATAAGGGTGGACACTCTTGGGGCTGAGAGGTTTGGTGAGGTTGGGTGAGCAAACGTAGACCCTTTAAAGTAATACTGCGTGGTTCCCATCCCATGGGTCCCAAATCTCCAGGTTCAAGGGCATCTTCCCACTTCGAAAACATGCATGAGAAACCCAGAAGATGGTGCACCGTGTGATCGGGAAAGGTTTCTAAATCGCACCTCATTTCTCAACTCCTTGTGCTCGGGTTCTCCATTCCAGCCGCTTTACTAGCAATCTCCCTCCTTGGAGAATCAGCACCTTTAACCTCCTGTTCCGTACAGGTTGCAATTTGTCCTGAGGATGAACGGGAAGAGGGGGAACCAATGAGACACTAGCTCTAGGTGTTGGGACAGGCACAGGTCACTCTATTTTCCCATCAGGAAGAAGAATTAACCACAGGCTCAGCCTGCCGCTCGGGACCAGAATAGAGCCTGAAGCAATCCTGCGCTTTTGCAGCCAGCTCCCAAGAAAGCGAGTTGAAAAATGGAGCTCAGGGGCACTGCAATTCACAAACCTGCAGAGTTATAAATGATAACTCTCGTCCACAAATATATTGAGGGAAGGCAACGAAGAGGATTTGAAAGCAAGGCAGAATTGCAGGAAACAGATTTCAGGAGGTAGATTCGAATCGCCTTTAAAGCACAGGAAAAGCGGCAACACCTCGACCATGATGCCCTTGGCCAAAAAGGGCCTATGCGTTTTTTCCTGAATATATTCAGGAAAAAACGCATAGGCCCTTTTTGGTCAACCAAGCAACCTGGAAAGGCAAATCAGCGCTACAAAGAAGGCTCGTTTCCCGTCGGTCAAAAGGGCCATGCTGAATAAAGTGTCAAAACCAGAAATGCAGGACAGGCCATGGAGAAACGGGAGCCTTGCTACGCTGATGGGCGGGATGTAAATTGCCAACAGCCACTCTGTAGAAGTGTACGGTGTGTCCTGAAACATCTAAAAAACTCAGCTTAGAGAGCATAGGACACTTCCACTCATGGGCATATAAATTGGGAAAACTAAAAATCAGCAAGACACAGGCACCCCAAAGTTTAGGGCTGCTCTGTTGACAAGAACCTCCACTTTGTTACAACGTAAATATCCCAGGAAAGAAAAAAATGGATAAAGAAGTATTAGTCCTTATGTATAATAGAATATCACTCAGCCATGAAATCAACGTCATAAATCTAGTAGCAGCATGATGAGTGGATTTAGGTACGACGATTCTAAGTGAAATAAGTCACACAGAAAAAGACACTTATCATAAGATATCACTTATAGAGGGAATGTGAAAACCGCTACACTTGAACTGAATTACAAAAGAGAACAGAGTCACACGTTTAGAAAACACACTATGGCTGCTTAACGGGAAAGGTGAGGTGGGGTGATGCATAAAACAAGGGTTTCAAATTAGCTCAGATACCGTTCCATAAACCCAATATGTAATAGACACGACCTACTCCTTGCTCAGTGAACTGGACTCAACACCCCCTATTAACCGCCCAAGAATATATCTGACTAGTAAGAATCTTAAAACCTATGTATTGATATCTCTCTGAAAGTGAGTCAAGTGGGTGTAAAGCGGCATAAACACAGCAGTGAAAAGCAGCTAAACCCCTTTATAAAAATCAATCACTTTTAAAAACCCGTGAAACAAAGACAGGGAAAGAGAAAGAAATTCTTACTAAATTCGTTCAGGGGCTGTGATGCCACCTGGATTGACCATATATAGACCCACAGCTGATTGAGACATAAGGGTGGACACTCTTGGGGCTGAGAGGTTTCGTGAGGTTGGGTGAGCAAACGTAGACCCTTTAAAGTAATACTGCGTGGTTCCCATCCCATGGGTCCCAAATCTCCAGGTTCAAGGGCATCTTCCCACTTCGAAAACATGCATGAGAAACCCAGAAGATGGTACACCGTGTGATCGGGAAAGGTTTCTAAAAGGGACCTCATTTCTCATCTCCTTGGGCTCGGGTTCGCCATTCCAGCTGCTTTACTAGCAATCTCCCTCCTTGGAGAATCAGCACCTTTAACCTCCTGTTCCGTACAGGTTGCAATTTGTCCTGAGGATGAACGGGAAGAGGGGGAACCAATGAGACACTAGCTCTAGGTGTTGGGACAGGCACAGGTCACTCTATTTTCCCATCAGGAAGAAGAATTAACCACAGGCTCAGCCTGCCGCCCGGAACCAGAATAGGGCCTGAAGCAATCCTGCGCTTTTGCGTCCAGGTCCCAGGAAAGCGACTTGAAAAATGGAGCTCAGGGGCACTGCAATTCACAAACCTGCAGAGTTATAAATGATAACTCTCGTCCACAAATATATTGAGGGAAGGCAACGAAGAGGATTTGAAAGCAAGGCAGAATTGCAGGAAACAGATTTCAGGAGGTAGATTCGAATCGCCTTTAAAGCACGGGAAAAGCGGCAAAACCTCGACTATGATGCCCTTGGCCAAAAAGGGCGTATGCGTTTTTTCCTGAATATATTCAGGAAAAAACGCATACGCCCTTTTTGGCCAACAAAGCAACCTGGAAAGGCAAATCAGTGCTACAAAGAAGTCTCGCTTCGCACCGGTCAAAAGGGCCATGCTGAATAAAGTGTCAAAACCAGAAATGCAGGACAGGCCATAGAGAAACGGGAGCCTTGCTACGCTGATGGGCGGGATGTAAATTGCCACCAGCCATTTTGGAGAAGTGTACGGTGTGTCGTGAAACATCTAAAAAACTCAGCTTAGAGAGCATAGGGCACTTCCACTCATGGGCGTATAAATTGGGAAAACTAAAAATCAGCAAGACACAGGCACCCCAAAGTTTAGGGCTGCTCTGTTGACAAGAACCTCTACTTTGTTACAATGTAAATATCCCAGGAAAGAAAAAAATGGATGAAGAAGTATTAGTCCTTATATATAATAGAATATCACTCAGCCATGAAATCAACGTCATAAGTCTAGTAGCAGCATGATGAGTGGATTTAGGTACGACGATTCTAAGTGAAATAAGTCACACAGAAAAAGACACTTATCATAAGATATCACTTATAGAGGGAATGTAAAAACTGCGACCTTGAACTGAATTACAAAACAGAACAGAGGCACACGTTTAGAAAACACACTATGGCTGCTTAACGGGAAAGGTGAGGTGGGGTGATGCATAAAACAAGGGTTTCAAATTAGCTCAGATACAGTTCCATAAACCCAATATGTAATAGACACGACCTACTCCTTGCTCAGTGAACTGGACTCAACACCCCCTATTAACCGCCCAAGAATATATCTGACTAGTAAGAATCTCAAAACCTATGTATTGATATCTCTCTGTAAGTGAGTCAAGTGGGTGTAAAGCGGCATAAACACAGCAGTGAAAAGCAGCTAAACCCCTTTATAAAAATCAATCACTTTTAAAAACCCGTGAAAGAAAGACAGGGAAAGAGAAAGAAATTCTTACTAAATTCGTTCAGGGGCTGTGATGCCACCTGGATTGACCATATATAGACCCACAGCTGATTGAGACATAAGGGTGGACACTCTTGGGGCTGAGAGGTTTCGTGAGGTTGGGTGAGCAAACGTAGACCCTTTAAAGTAATACTGCGTGGTTCCCATCCCATGGGTCCCAAATCTCCAGGTTCAAGGGCATCTTCCCACTTCGAAAACATGCATGAGAAACCCAGAAGATGGTGCACCGTGTGATCGGGAAAGGTTTCTAAAAGGGACCTCATTTCTCATCTCCTTGGGCTCGGGTTCGCCATTCCAGCTGCTTTACTAGCAATCTCCCTCCTTGGAGAATCAGCACCTTTAACCTCCTGTTCCGTACAGGTTGCAATTTGTCCTGAGGATGAACGGGAAGAGGGGGAACCAATGAGACACTAGCTCTAGGTGTTGGGACAGGCACAGGTCACTCTATTTTCCCATCAGGAAGAAGAATTAACCACAGGCTCAGCCTGCCGCTCGGGACCAGAATAGAGCCTGAAGCAATCCTGCGCTTTTGCAGCCAGCTCCCAAGAAAGCGAGTTGAAAAATGGAGCTCAGGGGCACTGCAATTCACAAACCTGCAGAGTTATAAATGATAACTCTCGTCCACAAATATATTGAGGGAAGGCAACGAAGAGGATTTGGAAGCAAGGCAGAATTGCAGGAAACAGATTTCAGGAGGTAGATTCGAATCGCCTTTAAAGCACGGGAAAAGCGGCAAAACCTCGACCATGATGCCCTTGGCCAAAAAGGGCGTAGGCGTTTTTTTCCTGAATATATTCAGGAAAAAACGCATACGCCCTTTTTGGCCAACCAAGCAACCTGGAAAGGCAAATCAGTGCTACAAAGAAGTCTCGCTTCCCACCGGTCAAAAGGGCCATGCTGAATAAAGTGTCAAAACCAGAAATGCAGGACAGCCCATGGAGAAACGGGAGCCTTGCTACGCTGATGGGCGGGATGTAAATTGCCACCAGCCATTTTGGAGAAGTGTACGGTGTGTCGTGAAACATCTAAAAAACTCAGCTTAGAGAGCATAGGGCACTTCCACTCATGGGCGTATAAATTGGGAAAACTAAAAATCAGCAAGACACAGGCACCCCAAAGTTTAGGGCTGCTCTGTTGACAAGAACCTCTACTTTGTTACAATGTAAATATCCCAGGAAAGAAAAAAATGGATGAAGAAGTATTAGTCCTTATATATAATAGAATATCACTCAGCCATGAAATCAACGTCATAAGTCTAGTAGCAGCATGATGAGTGGATTTAGGTACGACGATTCTAAGTGAAATAAGTCACACAGAAAAAGACACTTATCATAAGATATCACTTATAGAGGGAATGTAAAAACTGCGACCTTGAACTGAATTACAAAACAGAACAGAGGCACACGTTTAGAAAACACACTATGGCTGCTTAACGGGAAAGGTGAGGTGGGGTGATGCATAAAACAAGGGTTTCAAATTAGCTCAGATACAGTTCCATAAACCCAATATGTAATAGACACGACCTACTCCTTGCTCAGTGAACTGGACTCAACACCCCCTATTAACCGCCCAAGAATATATCTGACTAGTAAGAATCTCAAAACCTATGTATTGATATCTCTCTGTAAGTGAGTCAAGTGGGTGTAAAGCGGCATAAACACAGCAGTGAAAAGCAGCTAAACCCCTTTATAAAAATCAATCACTTTTAAAAACCCGTGAAACAAAGACAGGGAAAGAGAAAGAAATTCTTACTAAATTCGTTCAGGGGCTGTGATGCCACCTGGATTGACCATATATAGACCCACAGCTGATTGAGACATAAGGGTGGACACTCTTGGGGCTGAGAGGTTTCGTGAGGTTGGGTGAGCAAACGTAGACCCTTTAAAGTAATACTGCGTGGTTCCCATCCCATGGGTCCCAAATCTCCAGGTTCAAGGGCATCTTCCCACTTCGAAAACATGCATGAGAAAACCAGAAGATGGTGCACCGTGTGATCGGGAAAGGTTTCTAAAAGGGACCTCATTTCTCATCTCCTTGGGCTCGGGTTCGCCATTCCAGCTGCTTTACTAGCAATCTCCCTCCTTGGAGAATCAGCACCTTTAACCTCCTGTTCCGTACAGGTTGCAATTTGTCCTGAGGATGAACGGGAAGAGGGGGAACCAATGAGACACTAGCTCTAGGTGTTGGGACAGGCACAGGTCACTCTATTTTCCCATCAGGAAGAAGAATTAACCACAGGCTCAGCCTGCCGCTCGGGACCAGAATAGAGCCTGAAGCAATCCTGCGCTTTTGCGGCCAGCTCCCAAGAAAGCGAGTTGAAAAATGGAGCTCAGGGGCACTGCAATTCACAAACCTGCAGAGTTATAAATGATAACTCTCGTCCACAAATATATTGAGGGAAGGCAACGAAGAGGATTTGAAAGCAAGGCAGAATTGCAGGAAACAGATTTCAGGAGGTAGATTCGAATCGCCTTTAAAGCACAGGAAAAGCGGCAACACCTCGACCATGATGCCCTTGGCCAAAAAGGGCGTATGCGTTTTTTCCTGAATATATTCAGGAAAAAACGCATACGCCCTTTTTGGCCAACCAAGCAACCTGGAAAGGCAAATCAGCGCTACAAAGAAGGCTCGTTTCCCGTCGGTAAAAAGGGTCATGCTGAATAAAGTGTCAAAACCAGCAATGCAGGACAGGCCATGGAGAAACGGGAGCCTTGCTACGCTGATGGGCGGGATGTAAATTGCCAACAGCCACTCTGTAGAAGTGTACGGTGTGTCCTGAAACATCTAAAAAACTCAGCTTAGAGAGCATAGGACACTTCCACTCATGGGCATATAAATTGGGAAAACTAAAAATCAGCAAGACACAGGCACCCCAAAGTTTAGGGCTGCTCTGTTGACAAGAACCTCCACTTTGTTACAACGTAAATATCCCAGGAAAGAAAAAAATGGATAAAGAAGTATTAGTCCTTATGTATAATAGAATATCACTCAGCCATGAAATCAACGTCATAAGTCTAGTAGCAGCATGATGAGTGGATTTAGGTACGACGATTCTAAGTGAAATAAGTCACACAGAAAAAGACACTTATCATAAGATATCACTTATAGAGGGAATGTGAAAACCGCTACCCTTGAACTGAATTACAAAAGAGAACAGAGTCACACGTTTAGAAAACACACTATGGCTGCTTAACGGGAAAGGTGAGGTGGGGTGATGCATAAAAGAAGGGTTTCAAATTAGCTCAGATACCGTTCCATAAACCCAATATGTAATAGACACGACCTACTCCTTGCTCAGTGAACTGGACTCAACACCCCCTATTAACCGCCCAAGAATATATCTGACTAGTAAGAATCTCAAAACCTATGTATTGATATCTCTCTGTAAGTGAGTCAAGTGGGTGTAAAGTGGCATAAACACAGCAGTGAAAAGCAGCTAAACCCCTTTATAAAAATCAATCACTTTTAAAAACCCGTGAAACAAAGACAGTGAAAGAGAAAGAAATTCTTACTAAATTCGTTCAGGGGCTGTGAGGCCACCTGGATTGACCATATATAGACCCACAGCTGATTGAGACATAAGGGTGGACACTCTTGGGGCTGAGAGGTTTGGTGAGGTTGGGTGAGCAAACGTAGACCCTTTAAAGTAATACTGCGTGGTTCCCATCCCATGGGTCCCAAATCTCCAGGTTCAAGGGCATCTTCCCACTTCGAAAACATGCATGAGAAACCCAGAAGATGGTGCACCGTGTGATCGGGAAAGGTTTCTAAAAGGGACCTCATTTCTCATCTCCTTGGGCTCGGGTTCGCCATTCCAGCTGCTTTACTAGCAATCTCCCTCCTTGGAGAATCAGCACCTTTAACCTCCTGTTCCGTACAGGTTGCAATTTGTCCTGAGGATGAACGGGAAGAGGGGGAACCAATGAGACACTAGCTCTAGGTGTTGGGACAGGCACAGGTCACTCTATTTTCCCATCAGGAAGAAGAATTAACCACAGGCTCAGCCTGCCGCTCGGGACCAGAATAGAGCCTGAAGCAATCCTGCGCTTTTGCGGCCAGCTCCCAAGAAAGCGAGTTGAAAAATGGAGCTCAGGGGCACTGCAATTCACAAACCTGCAGAGTTATAAATGATAACTCTCGTCCACAAATATATTGAGGGAAGGCAACGAAGAGGATTTGAAAGCAAGGCAGAATTGCAGGAAACAGATTTCAGGAGGTAGATACGAATCGCCTTTAAAGCACAGGAAAAGGGGCAAAACCTCGACCATGATGCCCTTGGCCAAAAAGGGCGTATGCGTTTTTTCCTGAATATATTCAGGAAAAAACGCATACGCCCTTTTTGGCCAACCAAGCAACCTGGAAAGGCAAATCAGCGCTACAAAGAAGTCTCGCTTCCCATCGGTCAAAAGGGCCATGCTGAATAAAGTGTCAAAACCAGCAATGCAGGACAGGCCATGGAGAAACGGGAGCCTTGCTACGCTGATGGGCGGGATGTAAATTGCCAACAGCCACTCTGGAGAAGTGTACGGTGTGTCCTGAAACATCTAAAAAACTCAGCTTAGAGAGCATAGGGCACTTCCACTCATGGGCGTATAAATTGGGAAAACTAAAAATCAGCAAGACACAGGCACCCCAAAGTTTACGGCTGCTCTGTTGACAAGAACCTCCACTTCGTTACACCTTAAATATCCCAGGAAAGAGAAAAATGGATAAAGAAGTTGTGGTCCTTATGTACAATGGAATATCACTCAGCCATGAAATCAACGTCATAAGGCTAGTAGCAGCATGATGAGTGGATTTAGGTACGACGATTCTAAGTGAAATAAGTCACACAGAAAAAGACACTTATCATAAGATATCACTTATAGAGGGAATGTAAAAACCGCTACGCTTGAACTGAATTACAAAACAGAACAGAGTCACACGTTTAGAAAACACACTATGGCTGCTTAACGGGAAAGGTGAGGTGGGGTGATGCATAAAACAAGGGTTTCAAATTAGCTCAGATAACGTTCCATAAACCCAATATGTAATAGACACGACCTACTCCTTGCTCAGTGAACTGGACTCAACACCCCCTATTCACCGCCCAAGAATATATCTGACTAGTAAGAATCATAAAACCTATGTACTGATAACTCTCTGTAAGTGAGTCAAGTGGGTGTAAAGCGGCATAAACACAGCAGTGAAAAGCAGCTAAACCCCTTTATAAAAACCAATTACTTTTAAAAACCCGTGAAACAAAGACAGTGATAGAGAGAGAAATTCCTACTAACTTCATTCAGGGGCTGTGATGCCACCTGGATTGACCATATATAGACCCACAGCTGATTGAGACATAAGGGTGGACACTCTTGGGGCTGAGAGGTTTCGTGAGGTTGGGTGAGCAAACGCAGACCCTTTAAAGTAATACTGCGTGGTTCCCATCCCATGGGTCCCAAATCTCCAGGTTCAAGGGCATCTTCCCACTTCGAAAACATGCATGAGAAACCCAGAAGATGGTGCACCGTGTGATCGGGAAAGGTTTCTAAATCGCACCTCATTTCTCAACTCCTTGTGCTCGGGTTCTCCATTCCAGCCGCTTTACTAGCAATCTCCCTCCTTGGAGAATCAGCACCTTTAACCTCCTGTTCCGTACAGGTTGCAATTTGTCCTGAGGATGAACGGGAAGAGGGGGAACCAATGAGACACTAGCTCTAGGTGTTGGGACAGGCACAGGTCACTCTATTTTCCCATCAGGAAGAAGAATTAACCACAGGCTCAGCCTGCCGCTCGGGACCAGAATAGAGCCTGAAGCAATCCTGCGCTTTTGCAGCCAGCTCCCAAGAAAGCGAGTTGAAAAATGGAGCTCAGGGGCACTGCAATTCACAAACCTGCAGAGTTATAAATGATAACTCTCGTCCACAAATATATTGAGGGAAGGCAACGAAGAGGATTTGAAAGCAAGGCAGAATTGCAGGAAACAGATTTCAGGAGGTAGATTCGAATCGCCTTTAAAGCACAGGAAAAGCGGCAACACCTCGACCATGATGCCCTTGGCCAAAAAGGGCGTATGCGTTTTTTCCTGAATATATTCAGGAAAAAACGCATACGCCCTTTTTGGCCAACCAAGCAACCTGGAAAGGCAAATTAGCGCTACAAAGAAGGCTCGTTTCCCGTCGGTCAAAAGGGCCATGCTGAATAAAGTGTCAAAACCAGAAATGCAGGACAGGCCATGGAGAAACGGGAGCCTTGCTACGCTGATGGGCGGGATGTAAATTGCCAACAGCCACTCTGGAGAAGTGTACGGTGTGTCCTGAAACATCTAAAAAACTCAGCTTAGAGAGCATAGGACACTTCCACTCATGGGCGTATATATTGGGAAAACTAAAAATCAGCAAGACACAGGCACCCCAAAGTTTAGGGCTGCTCTGTTGACAAGAACCTCCACTTTGTTACAACGTAAATATCCCAGGAAAGAAAAAAATGGATAAAGAAGTATTAGTCCTTATGTATAACAGAATATCACTCAGCCATGAAATCAACGTCATAAGTCTAGTAGCAGCATGATGAGTGGATTTAGGTACGACGATTCTAAGTGAAATAAGTCACACAGAAAAAGACACTTATCATAAGATATCACTTATAGAGGGAATGTGAAAACCGCTACCCTTGAACTGAATTACAAAAGAGAACAGAGTCACACGTTTAGAAAACACACTATGGCTGCTTAACGGGAAAGGTGAGGTGGGGTGATGCATAAAACAAGGGTTTCAAATTAGCTCAGATACCGTTCCATAAACCCAGTATGTAATAGACACGACCTACTCCTTGCTCAGTGAACTGGACTCAACACCCCCTATTCACCGCCCAAGAATATATCTGACTAGTAAGAATCTTAAAACCTATGTACTGATATCTCTCTGTAAGTGAGTCAAGTGGGTGTAAAGCGGCATAAACACAGCAGTGAAAAGCAGCTAAACCCCTTTATAAAAACCAATTACTTTTAAAAACCCGTGAAACAAAGACAGTGAAAGAGAGAGAAATTCTTACTAACTTCATTCAGGGGCTGTGATGCCACCTGGATTGACCATATATAGACCCACAGCTGATTGAGACATAAGGGTGGACACTCTTGGGGCTGAGAGGTTTCGTGAGGTTGGGTGAGCAAACGCAGACCCTTTAAAGTAATACTGCGTGGTTCCCATCCCATGGGTCCCAAATCTCCAGTTTCAAGGGCATCTTCCCACTTCGAAAACATGCATGAGAAACACAGAAGATGGTGCACCGTGTGATCGGGAAAGGTTTCTAAATTGCACCTCATTTCTCAACTCCTTGTGCTCGGGTTCTCCATTCCAGCCGCTTTACTAGCAATCTCCCTCCTTGGAGAATCAGCACCTTTAACCTCCTGTTCCGTACAGGTTGCAATTTGTCCTGAGGATGAACGGGAAGAGGGGGAACCAATGAGACACTAGCTCTAGGTGTTGGGACAGGCACAGGTCACTCTATTTTCCCATCAGGAAGAAGAATTAACCACAGGCTCAGCCTGCCGCTCGGGACCAGAATAGAGCCTGAAGCAATCCTGCGCTTTTGCAGCCAGCTCCCAAGAAAGCGAGTTGAAAAATGGAGCTCAGGGGCACTGCAATTCACAAACCTGCAGAGTTATAAATGATAACTCTCGTCCACAAATATATTGAGGGAAGGCAACGAAGAGGATTTGAAAGCAAGGCAGAATTGCAGGAAACAGATTTCAGGAGGTAGATTCGAATCGCCTTTAAAGCACAGGAAAAGCGGCAACACCTCGACCATGATGCCCTTGGCCAAAAAGGGCGTATGCGTTTTTTCCTGAATATATTCAGGAAAAAACGCATAGGCCCTTTTTGGTCAACCAAGCAACCTGGAAAGGCAAATCAGCGCTACAAAGAAGGCTCGTTTCCCGTCGGTCAAAAGGGCCATGCTGAATAAAGTGTCAAAACCAGAAATGCAGGACAGGCCATGGAGAAACGGGAGCCTTGCTACGCTGATGGGCGGGATGTAAATTGCCACCAGCCATTTTGGAGAAGTGTACGGTGTGTCGTGAAACATCTAAAAAACTCAGCTTAGAGAGCATAGGGCACTTCCACTCATGGGCGTATAAATTGGGAAAACTAAAAATCAGCAAGACACAGGCACCCCAAAGTTTAGGGCTGCTCTGTTGACAAGAACCTCTACTTTGTTACAATGTAAATATCCCAGGAAAGAAAAAAATGGATGAAGAAGTATTAGTCCTTATATATAAAAGAATATCACTCAGCCATGAAATCAACGTCATAAGTCTAGTAGCAGCATGATGAGTGGATTTAGGTACGACGATTCTAAGTGAAATAAGTCACACAGAAAAAGACACTTATCATAAGATATCACTTATAGAGGGAATGTAAAAACTGCGACCTTGAACTGAATTACAAAACAGAACAGAGGCACACGTTTAGAAAACACACTATGGCTGCTTAACGGGAAAGGTGAGGTGGGGTGATGCATAAAACAAGGGTTTCAAATTAGCTCAGATACAGTTCCATAAACCCAATATGTAATAGACACGACCTACTCCTTGCTCAGTGAACTGGACTCAACACCCCCTATTAACCGCCCAAGAATATATCTGACTAGTAAGAATCTCAAAACCTATGTATTGATATCTCTCTGTAAGTGAGTCAAGTGGGTGTAAAGCGGCATAAACACAGCAGTGAAAAGCAGCTAAACCCCTTTATAAAAATCAATCACTTTTAAAAACCCGTGAAACAAAGACAGGGAAAGAGAAAGAAATTCTTACTAAATTCGTTCAGGGCCTGTGATGCCACCTGGATTGACCATATATAGACCCACAGCTGATTGAGACATAAGGGTGGACACTCTTGGGGCTGAGAGGTTTGGTGAGGTTGGGTGAGCAAACGTAGACCCTTTAAAGTAATACTGCGTGGTTCCCATCCCATGGGTCCCAAATCTCCAGGTTCAAGGGCATCTTCCCACTTCGAAAACATGCATGAGAAACCCAGAAGATGGTGCACCGTGTGATCGGGAAAGGTTTCTAAAAGGGACCTCATTTCTCATCTCCTTGGGCTCGGGTTCGCCATTCCAGCTGCTTTACTAGCAATCTCCCTCCTTGGAGAATCAGCACCTTTAACCTCCTGTTCCGTACAGGTTGCAATTTGTCCTGAGGATGAACGGGAAGAGGGGGAACCAATGAGACACTAGCTCTAGGTGTTGGGACAGGCACAGGTCACTCTATTTTCCCATCAGGAAGAAGAATTAACCACAGGCTCAGCCTGCCGCTCGGGACCAGAATAGAGCCTGAAGCAATCCTGCGCTTTTGCAGCCAGCTCCCAAGAAAGCGAGTTGAAAAATGGAGCTCAGGGGCACTGCAATTCACAAACCTGCAGAGTTATAAATGATAACTCTCGTCCACAAATATATTGAGGGAAGGCAACGAAGAGGATTTGGAAGCAAGGCAGAATTGCAGGAAACAGATTTCAGGAGGTAGATTCGAATCGCCTTTAAAGCACGGGAAAAGCGGCAAAACCTCGACCATGATGCCCTTGGCCAAAAAGGGCGTAGGCGTTTTTTTCCTGAATATATTCAGGAAAAAACGCATACGCCCTTTTTGGCCAACCAAGCAACCTGGAAAGGCAAATCAGTGCTACAAAGAAGTCTCGCTTCCCACCGGTCAAAAGGGCCATGCTGAATAAAGTGTCAAAACCAGAAATGCAGGACAGCCCATGGAGAAACGGGAGCCTTGCTACGCTGATGGGCGGGATGTAAATTGCCACCAGCCATTTTGGAGAAGTGTACGGTGTGTCGTGAAACATCTAAAAAACTCAGCTTAGAGAGCATAGGGCACTTCCACTCATGGGCGTATAAATTGGGAAAACTAAAAATCAGCAAGACACAGGCACCCCAAAGTTTAGGGCTGCTCTGTTGACAAGAACCTCTACTTTGTTACAATGTAAATATCCCAGGAAAGAAAAAAATGGATGAAGAAGTATTAGTCCTTATATATAATAGAATATCACTCAGCCATGAAATCAACGTCATAAGTCTAGTAGCAGCATGATGAGTGGATTTAGGTACGACGATTCTAAGTGAAATAAGTCACACAGAAAAAGACACTTATCATAAGATATCACTTATAGAGGGAATGTAAAAACTGCGACCTTGAACTGAATTACAAAACAGAACAGAGGCACACGTTTAGAAAACACACTATGGCTGCTTAACGGGAAAGGTGAGGTGGGGTGATGCATAAAACAAGGGTTTCAAATTAGCTCAGATACAGTTCCATAAACCCAATATGTAATAGACACGACCTACTCCTTGCTCAGTGAACTGGACTCAACACCCCCTATTAACCGCCCAAGAATATATCTGACTAGTAAGAATCTCAAAACCTATGTATTGATATCTCTCTGTAAGTGAGTCAAGTGGGTGTAAAGCGGCATAAACACAGCAGTGAAAAGCAGCTAAACCCCTTTATAAAAATCAATCACTTTTAAAAACCCGTGAAACAAAGACAGGGAAAGAGAAAGAAATTCTTACTAAATTCGTTCAGGGGCTGTGATGCCACCTGGATTGACCATATATAGACCCACAGCTGATTGAGACATAAGGGTGGACACTCTTGGGGCTGAGAGGTTTCGTGAGGTTGGGTGAGCAAACGTAGACCCTTTAAAGTAATACTGCGTGGTTCCCATCCCATGGGTCCCAAATCTCCAGGTTCAAGGGCATCTTCCCACTTCGAAAACATGCATGAGAAACCCAGAAGATGGTGCACCGTGTGATCGGGAAAGGTTTCTAAAAGGGACCTCATTTCTCATCTCCTTGGGCTCGGGTTCGCCATTCCAGCTGCTTTACTAGCAATCTCCCTCCTTGGAGAATCAGCACCTTTAACCTCCTGTTCCGTACAGGTTGCAATTTGTCCTGAGGATGAACGGGAAGAGGGGGAACCAATGAGACACTAGCTCTAGGTGTTGGGACAGGCACAGGTCACTCTATTTTCCCATCAGGAAGAAGAATTAACCACAGGCTCAGCCTGCCGCTCGGGACCAGAATAGAGCCTGAAGCAATCCTGCGCTTTTGCGGCCAGCTCCCAAGAAAGCGAGTTGAAAAATGGAGCTCAGGGGCACTGCAATTCACAAAACCGTCAGAGTTATAAATGATAACTCTCGTCCACAAATATATTGAGGGAAGGCAACGAAGAGGATTTGAAAGCAAGGCAGAATTCCAGGAAACAGATTTCAGGAGGTAGATTCGAATCGCCTTTAAAGCACAGGAAAAGCGGCAACACCTCGACCATGATGCCCTTGGCCAAAAAGGGCGTATGCGTTTTTTCCTGAATATATTCAGGAAAAAACGCATACGCCCTTTTTGGCCAACCAAGCAACCTGGAAAGGCAAATCAGCGCTACAAAGAAGGCTCGTTTCCCGTCGGTAAAAAGGGCCATGCTGAATAAAGTGTCAAAACCAGCAATGCAGGACAGGCCATGGAGAAACGGGAGCCTTGCTACGCTGATGGGCGGGATGTAAATTGCCAACAGCCACTCTGTAGAAGTGTACGGTGTGTCCTGAAACATCGAAAAAACTCAGCTTAGAGAGCATAGGACACTTCCACTCATGGGCATATAAATTGGGAAAACTAAAAATCAGCAAGACACAGGCACCCCAAAGTTTAGGGCTGCTCTGTTGACAAGAACCTCCACTTTGTTACAACGTAAATATCCCAGGAAAGAAAAAAATGGATAAAGAAGTATTAGTCCTTATGTATAATAGAATATCACTCAGCCATGAAATCAACGTCATAAGTCTAGTAGCAGCATGATGAGTGGATTTAGGTACGACGATTCTAAGTGAAATAAGTCACACAGAAAAAGACACTTATCATAAGATATCACTTATAGAGGGAATGTGAAAACCGCTACCCTTGAACTGAATTACAAAAGAGAACAGAGTCACACGTTTAGAAAACACACTATGGCTGCTTAACGGGAAAGGTGAGGTGGGGTGATGCATAAAAGAAGGGTTTCAAATTAGCTCAGATACCGTTCCATAAACCCAATATGTAATAGACACGACCTACTCCTTGCTCAGTGAACTGGACTCAACACCCCCTATTAACCGCCCAAGAATATATCTGACTAGTAAGAATCTCAAAACCTATGTATTGATATCTCTCTGTAAGTGAGTCAAGTGGGTGTAAAGCGGCATAAACACAGCAGTGAAAAGCAGCTAAACCCCTTTATAAAAATCAATCACTTTTAAAAACCCGTGAAACAAAGACAGTGAAAGAGAAAGAAATTCTTACTAAATTCGTTCAGGGGCTGTGAGGCCACCTGGATTGACCATATATAGACCCACAGCTGATTGAGACATAAGGGTGGACACTCTTGGGGCTGAGAGGTTTGGTGAGGTTGGGTGAGCAAACGTAGACCCTTTAAAGTAATACTGCGTGGTTCCCATCCCATGGGTCCCAAATCTCCAGGTTCAAGGGCATCTTCCCACTTCGAAAACATGCATGAGAAACCCAGAAGATGGTGCACCGTGTGATCGGGAAAGGTTTCTAAATCGCACCTCATTTCTCAACTCCTTGTGCTCGGGTTCTCCATTCCAGCCGCTTTACTAGCAATCTCCCTCCTTGGAGAATCAGCACCTTTAACCTCCTGTTCCGTACAGGTTGCAATTTGTCCTGAGGATGAACGGGAAGAGGGGGAACCAATGAGACACTAGCTCTAGGTGTTGGGACAGGCACAGGTCACTCTATTTTCCCATCAGGAAGAAGAATTAACCACAGGCTCAGCCTGCCGCTCGGGACCAGAATAGAGCCTGAAGCAATCCTGCGCTTTTGCAGCCAGCTCCCAAGAAAGCGAGTTGAAAAATGGAGCTCAGGGGCACTGCAATTCACAAACCTGCAGAGTTATAAATGATAACTCTCGTCCACAAATATATTGAGGGAAGGCAACGAAGAGGATTTGAAAGCAAGGCAGAATTGCAGGAAACAGATTTCAGGAGGTAGATTCGAATCGCCTTTAAAGCACAGGAAAAGCGGCAACACCTCGACCATGATGCCCTTGGCCAAAAAGGGCCTATGCGTTTTTTCCTGAATATATTCAGGAAAAAACGCATAGGCCCTTTTTGGTCAACCAAGCAACCTGGAAAGGCAAATCAGCGCTACAAAGAAGGCTCGTTTCCCGTCGGTCAAAAGGGCCATGCTGAATAAAGTGTCAAAACCAGAAATGCAGGACAGGCCATGGAGAAACGGGAGCCTTGCTACGCTGATGGGCGGGATGTAAATTGCCAACAGCCACTCTGTAGAAGTGTACGGTGTGTCCTGAAACATCTAAAAAACTCAGCTTAGAGAGCATAGGACACTTCCACTCATGGGCATATAAATTGGGAAAACTAAAAATCAGCAAGACACAGGCACCCCAAAGTTTAGGGCTGCTCTGTTGACAAGAACCTCCACTTTGTTACAACGTAAATATCCCAGGAAAGAAAAAAATGGATAAAGAAGTATTAGTCCTTATGTATAATAGAATATCACTCAGCCATGAAATCAACGTCATAAATCTAGTAGCAGCATGATGAGTGGATTTAGGTACGACGATTCTAAGTGAAATAAGTCACACAGAAAAAGACACTTATCATAAGATATCACTTATAGAGGGAATGTGAAAACCGCTACACTTGAACTGAATTACAAAAGAGAACAGAGTCACACGTTTAGAAAACACACTATGGCTGCTTAACGGGAAAGGTGAGGTGGGGTGATGCATAAAACAAGGGTTTCAAATTAGCTCAGATACCGTTCCATAAACCCAATATGTAATAGACACGACCTACTCCTTGCTCAGTGAACTGGACTCAACACCCCCTATTAACCGCCCAAGAATATATCTGACTAGTAAGAATCTTAAAACCTATGTATTGATATCTCTCTGAAAGTGAGTCAAGTGGGTGTAAAGCGGCATAAACACAGCAGTGAAAAGCAGCTAAACCCCTTTATAAAAATCAATCACTTTTAAAAACCCGTGAAACAAAGACAGGGAAAGAGAAAGAAATTCTTACTAAATTCGTTCAGGGGCTGTGATGCCACCTGGATTGACCATATATAGACCCACAGCTGATTGAGACATAAGGGTGGACACTCTTGGGGCTGAGAGGTTTCGTGAGGTTGGGTGAGCAAACGTAGACCCTTTAAAGTAATACTGCGTGGTTCCCATCCCATGGGTCCCAAATCTCCAGGTTCAAGGGCATCTTCCCACTTCGAAAACATGCATGAGAAACCCAGAAGATGGTACACCGTGTGATCGGGAAAGGTTTCTAAAAGGGACCTCATTTCTCATCTCCTTGGGCTCGGGTTCGCCATTCCAGCTGCTTTACTAGCAATCTCCCTCCTTGGAGAATCAGCACCTTTAACCTCCTGTTCCGTACAGGTTGCAATTTGTCCTGAGGATGAACGGGAAGAGGGGGAACCAATGAGACACTAGCTCTAGGTGTTGGGACAGGCACAGGTCACTCTATTTTCCCATCAGGAAGAAGAATTAACCACAGGCTCAGCCTGCCGCCCGGAACCAGAATAGGGCCTGAAGCAATCCTGCGCTTTTGCGTCCAGGTCCCAGGAAAGCGACTTGAAAAATGGAGCTCAGGGGCACTGCAATTCACAAACCTGCAGAGTTATAAATGATAACTCTCGTCCACAAATATATTGAGGGAAGGCAACGAAGAGGATTTGGAAGCAAGGCAGAATTGCAGGAAACAGATTTCAGGAGGTAGATTCGAATCGCCTTTAAAGCACGGGAAAAGCGGCAAAACCTCGACCATGATGCCCTTGGCCAAAAAGGGCGTAGGCGTTTTTTTCCTGAATATATTCAGGAAAAAACGCATACGCCCTTTTTGGCCAACCAAGCAACCTGGAAAGGCAAATCAGTGCTACAAAGAAGTCTCGCTTCCCACCGGTCAAAAGGGCCATGCTGAATAAAGTGTCAAAACCAGAAATGCAGGACAGCCCATGGAGAAACGGGAGCCTTGCTACGCTGATGGGCGGGATGTAAATTGCCACCAGCCATTTTGGAGAAGTGTACGGTGTGTCGTGAAACATCTAAAAAACTCAGCTTAGAGAGCATAGGGCACTTCCACTCATGGGCGTATAAATTGGGAAAACTAAAAATCAGCAAGACACAGGCACCCCAAAGTTTAGGGCTGCTCTGTTGACAAGAACCTCTACTTTGTTACAATGTAAATATCCCAGGAAAGAAAAAAATGGATGAAGAAGTATTAGTCCTTATATATAATAGAATATCACTCAGCCATGAAATCAACGTCATAAGTCTAGTAGCAGCATGATGAGTGGATTTAGGTACGACGATTCTAAGTGAAATAAGTCACACAGAAAAAGACACTTATCATAAGATATCACTTATAGAGGGAATGTAAAAACTGCGACCTTGAACTGAATTACAAAACAGAACAGAGGCACACGTTTAGAAAACACACTATGGCTGCTTAACGGGAAAGGTGAGGTGGGGTGATGCATAAAACAAGGGTTTCAAATTAGCTCAGATACAGTTCCATAAACCCAATATGTAATAGACACGACCTACTCCTTGCTCAGTGAACTGGACTCAACACCCCCTATTAACCGCCCAAGAATATATCTGACTAGTAAGAATCTCAAAACCTATGTATTGATATCTCTCTGTAAGTGAGTCAAGTGGGTGTAAAGCGGCATAAACACAGCAGTGAAAAGCAGCTAAACCCCTTTATAAAAATCAATCACTTTTAAAAACCCGTGAAACAAAGACAGGGAAAGAGAAAGAAATTCTTACTAAATTCGTTCAGGGGCTGTGATGCCACCTGGATTGACCATATATAGACCCACAGCTGATTGAGACATAAGGGTGGACACTCTTGGGGCTGAGAGGTTTCGTGAGGTTGGGTGAGCAAACGTAGACCCTTTAAAGTAATACTGCGTGGTTCCCATCCCATGGGTCCCAAATCTCCAGGTTCAAGGGCATCTTCCCACTTCGAAAACATGCATGAGAAAACCAGAAGATGGTGCACCGTGTGATCGGGAAAGGTTTCTAAAAGGGACCTCATTTCTCATCTCCTTGGGCTCGGGTTCGCCATTCCAGCTGCTTTACTAGCAATCTCCCTCCTTGGAGAATCAGCACCTTTAACCTCCTGTTCCGTACAGGTTGCAATTTGTCCTGAGGATGAACGGGAAGAGGGGGAACCAATGAGACACTAGCTCTAGGTGTTGGGACAGGCACAGGTCACTCTATTTTCCCATCAGGAAGAAGAATTAACCACAGGCTCAGCCTGCCGCTCGGGACCAGAATAGAGCCTGAAGCAATCCTGCGCTTTTGCGGCCAGCTCCCAAGAAAGCGAGTTGAAAAATGGAGCTCAGGGGCACTGCAATTCACAAACCTGCAGAGTTATAAATGATAACTCTCGTCCACAAATATATTGAGGGAAGGCAACGAAGAGGATTTGAAAGCAAGGCAGAATTGCAGGAAACAGATTTCAGGAGGTAGATTCGAATCGCCTTTAAAGCACAGGAAAAGCGGCAACACCTCGACCATGATGCCCTTGGCCAAAAAGGGCGTATGCGTTTTTTCCTGAATATATTCAGGAAAAAACGCATACGCCCTTTTTGGCCAACCAAGCAACCTGGAAAGGCAAATCAGCGCTACAAAGAAGGCTCGTTTCCCGTCGGTAAAAAGGGTCATGCTGAATAAAGTGTCAAAACCAGCAATGCAGGACAGGCCATGGAGAAACGGGAGCCTTGCTACGCTGATGGGCGGGATGTAAATTGCCAACAGCCACTCTGTAGAAGTGTACGGTGTGTCCTGAAACATCTAAAAAACTCAGCTTAGAGAGCATAGGACACTTCCACTCATGGGCATATAAATTGGGAAAACTAAAAATCAGCAAGACACAGGCACCCCAAAGTTTAGGGCTGCTCTGTTGACAAGAACCTCCACTTTGTTACAACGTAAATATCCCAGGAAAGAAAAAAATGGATAAAGAAGTATTAGTCCTTATGTATAATAGAATATCACTCAGCCATGAAATCAACGTCATAAGTCTAGTAGCAGCATGATGAGTGGATTTAGGTACGACGATTCTAAGTGAAATAAGTCACACAGAAAAAGACACTTATCATAAGATATCACTTATAGAGGGAATGTGAAAACCGCTACCCTTGAACTGAATTACAAAAGAGAACAGAGTCACACGTTTAGAAAACACACTATGGCTGCTTAACGGGAAAGGTGAGGTGGGGTGATGCATAAAAGAAGGGTTTCAAATTAGCTCAGATACCGTTCCATAAACCCAATATGTAATAGACACGACCTACTCCTTGCTCAGTGAACTGGACTCAACACCCCCTATTAACCGCCCAAGAATATATCTGACTAGTAAGAATCTCAAAACCTATGTATTGATATCTCTCTGTAAGTGAGTCAAGTGGGTGTAAAGTGGCATAAACACAGCAGTGAAAAGCAGCTAAACCCCTTTATAAAAATCAATCACTTTTAAAAACCCGTGAAACAAAGACAGTGAAAGAGAAAGAAATTCTTACTAAATTCGTTCAGGGGCTGTGAGGCCACCTGGATTGACCATATATAGACCCACAGCTGATTGAGACATAAGGGTGGACACTCTTGGGGCTGAGAGGTTTGGTGAGGTTGGGTGAGCAAACGTAGACCCTTTAAAGTAATACTGCGTGGTTCCCATCCCATGGGTCCCAAATCTCCAGGTTCAAGGGCATCTTCCCACTTCGAAAACATGCATGAGAAACCCAGAAGATGGTGCACCGTGTGATCGGGAAAGGTTTCTAAATCGCACCTCATTTCTCAACTCCTTGTGCTCGGGTTCTCCATTCCAGCCGCTTTACTAGCAATCTCCCTCCTTGGAGAATCAGCACCTTTAACCTCCTGTTCCGTACAGGTTGCAATTTGTCCTGAGGATGAACGGGAAGAGGGGGAACCAATGAGACACTAGCTCTAGGTGTTGGGACAGGCACAGGTCACTCTATTTTCCCATCAGGAAGAAGAATTAACCACAGGCTCAGCCTGCCGCTCGGGACCAGAATAGAGCCTGAAGCAATCCTGCGCTTTTGCAGCCAGCTCCCAAGAAAGCGAGTTGAAAAATGGAGCTCAGGGGCACTGCAATTCACAAACCTGCAGAGTTATAAATGATAACTCTCGTCCACAAATATATTGAGGGAAGGCAACGAAGAGGATTTGGAAGCAAGGCAGAATTGCAGGAAACAGATTTCAGGAGGTAGATACGAATCGCCTTTAAAGCACAGGAAAAGGGGCAAAACCTCGACCATGATGCCCTTGGCCAAAAAGGGCGTATGCGTTTTTTCCTGAATATATTCAGGAAAAAACGCATACGCCCTTTTTGGCCAACCAAGCAACCTGGAAAGGCAAATCAGCGCTACAAAGAAGTCTCGCTTCCCATCGGTCAAAAGGGCCATGCTGAATAAAGTATCAAAACCAGAAATGCAGGACAGGCCATGGAGAAACGGGAGCCTTGCTACGCTGAAGGGCGGGATGTAAATTGCCAACAGCCACTCTGGAGAAGTGTACGGTGTGTCCTGAAACATCTAAAAAACTCAGCTTAGAGAGCATAGGGCACTTCCACTCATGGGCGTATAAATTGGGAAAACTAAAAATCAGCAAGACACAGGCACCCCAAAGTTTACGGCTGCTCTGTTGACAAAAACCTCCACTTCGTTACACCTTAAATATCCCAGGAAAGAGAAAAATTGATAAAGAAGTTGTGGTCCTTATGTACAATGGAATATCACTCAGCCATGAAATCAACGTCATAAGGCTAGTAGCAGCATGATGAGTGGATTTAGGTACGACGATTCTAAGTGAAATAAGTCACACAGAAAAAGACACTTTTCATAAGATATCACTTATAGAGGGAATGTAAAAACCGCTACGCTTGAACTGAATTACAAAACAGAACAGAGTCACACGTTTAGAAAACACACTATGGCTGCTTAACGGGAAAGGTGAGGTGGGGTGATGCATAAAACAAGGGTTTCAAATTAGCTCAGATAACGTTCCATAAACCCAATATGTAATAGACACGACCTACTCCTTGCTCAGTGAACTGGACTCAACACCCCCTATTCACCGCCCAAGAATATATCTGACTAGTAAGAATCTTAAAACCTATGTACTGATAACTCTCTGTAAGTGAGTCAAGTGGGTGTAAAGCGGCATAAACACAGCAGTGAAAAGCAGCTAAACCCCTTTATAAAAACCAATTACTTTTAAAAACCCGTGAAACAAAGACAGTGATAGAGAGAGAAATTCCTACTAACTTCATTCAGGGGCTGTGATGCCACCTGGATTGACCATATATAGACCCACAGCTGATTGAGACATAAGGGTGGACACTCTTGGGGCTGAGAGGTTTCGTGAGGTTGGGTGAGCAAACGCAGACCCTTTAAAGTAATACTGCGTGGTTCCCATCCCATGGGTCCCAAATCTCCAGGTTCAAGGGCATCTTCCCACTTCGAAAACATGCATGAGAAACCCAGAAGATGGTGCACCGTGTGATCGGGAAAGGTTTCTAAATCGCACCTCATTTCTCAACTCCTTGTGCTCGGGTTCTCCATTCCAGCCGCTTTACTAGCAATCTCCCTCCTTGGAGAATCAGCACCTTTAACCTCCTGTTCCGTACAGGTTGCAATTTGTCCTGAGGATGAACGGGAAGAGGGGGAACCAATGAGACACTAGCTCTAGGTGTTGGGACAGGCACAGGTCACTCTATTTTCCCATCAGGAAGAAGAATTAACCACAGGCTCAGCCTGCCGCTCGGGACCAGAATAGAGCCTGAAGCAATCCTGCGCTTTTGCAGCCAGCTCCCAAGAAAGCGAGTTGAAAAATGGAGCTCAGGGGCACTGCAATTCACAAACCTGCAGAGTTATAAATGATAACTCTCGTCCACAAATATATTGAGGGAAGGCAACGAAGAGGATTTGAAAGCAAGGCAGAATTGCAGGAAACAGATTTCAGGAGGTAGATTCGAATCGCCTTTAAAGCACAGGAAAAGCGGCAACACCTCGACCATGATGCCCTTGGCCAAAAAGGGCGTATGCGTTTTTTCCTGAATATATTCAGGAAAAAACGCATACGCCCTTTTTGGCCAACCAAGCAACCTGGAAAGGCAAATCAGCGCTACAAAGAAGGCTCGTTTCCCGTCGGTCAAAAGGGCCATGCTGAATAAAGTGTCAAAACCAGAAATGCAGGACAGGCCATGGAGAAACGGGAGCCTTGCTACGCTGATGGGCGGGATGTAAATTGCCAACAGCCACTCTGGAGAAGTGTACGGTGTGTCCTGAAACATCTAAAAAACTCAGCTTAGAGAGCATAGGACACTTCCACTCATGGGCGTATATATTGGGAAAACTAAAAATCAGCAAGACACAGGCACCCCAAAGTTTAGGGCTGCTCTGTTGACAAGAACCTCCACTTTGTTACAACGTAAATATCCCAGGAAAGAAAAAAATGGATAAAGAAGTATTAGTCCTTATGTATAACAGAATATCACTCAGCCATGAAATCAACGTCATAAGTCTAGTAGCAGCATGATGAGTGGATTTAGGTACGACGATTCTAAGTGAAATAAGTCACACAGAAAAAGACACTTATCATAAGATATCACTTATAGAGGGAATGTGAAAACCGCTACCCTTGAACTGAATTACAAAAGAGAACAGAGTCACACGTTTAGAAAACACACTATGGCTGCTTAACGGGAAAGGTGAGGTGGGGTGATGCATAAAACAAGGGTTTCAAATTAGCTCAGATACCGTTCCATAAACCCAGTATGTAATAGACACGACCTACTCCTTGCTCAGTGAACTGGACTCAACACCCCCTATTCACCGCCCAAGAATATATCTGACTAGTAAGAATCTTAAAACCTATGTACTGATATCTCTCTGTAAGTAAGTCAAGTGGGTGTAAAGCGGCATAAACACAGCAGTGAAAAGCAGCTAAACCCCTTTATAAAAACCAATTACTTTTAAAAACCCGTGAAACAAAGACAGTGAAAGAGAAAGAAATTCTTACTAACTTCATTCAGGGGCTGTGATGCCACCTGGATTGACCATATATAGACCCACAGCTGATTGAGACATAAGGGTGGACACTCTTGGGGCTGAGAGGTTTCGTGAGGTTGGGTGAGCAAACGCAGACCCTTTAAAGTAATACTGCGTGGTTCCCATCCCATGGGTCCCAAATCTCCAGTTTCAAGGGCATCTTCCCACTTCGAAAACATGCATGAGAAACACAGAAGATGGTGCACCGTGTGATCGGGAAAGGTTTCTAAATTGCACCTCATTTCTCAACTCCTTGTGCTCGGGTTCTCCATTCCAGCCGCTTTACTAGCAATCTCCCTCCTTGGAGAATCAGCACCTTTAACCTCCTGTTCCGTACAGGTTGCAATTTGTCCTGAGGATGAACGGGAAGAGGGGGAACCAATGAGACACTAGCTCTAGGTGTTGGGACAGGCACAGGTCACTCTATTTTCCCATCAGGAAGAAGAATTAACCACAGGCTCAGCCTGCCGCTCGGGACCAGAATAGAGCCTGAAGCAATCCTGCGCTTTTGCAGCCAGCTCCCAAGAAAGCGAGTTGAAAAATGGAGCTCAGGGGCACTGCAATTCACAAACCTGCAGAGTTATAAATGATAACTCTCGTCCACAAATATATTGAGGGAAGGCAACGAAGAGGATTTGAAAGCAAGGCAGAATTGCAGGAAACAGATTTCAGGAGGTAGATTCGAATCGCCTTTAAAGCACAGGAAAAGCGGCAACACCTCGACCATGATGCCCTTGGCCAAAAAGGGCGTATGCGTTTTTTCCTGAATATATTCAGGAAAAAACGCATAGGCCCTTTTTGGTCAACCAAGCAACCTGGAAAGGCAAATCAGCGCTACAAAGAAGGCTCGTTTCCCGTCGGTCAAAAGGGCCATGCTGAATAAAGTGTCAAAACCAGAAATGCAGGACAGGCCATGGAGAAACGGGAGCCTTGCTACGCTGATGGGCGGGATGTAAATTGCCACCAGCCATTTTGGAGAAGTGTACGGTGTGTCGTGAAACATCTAAAAAACTCAGCTTAGAGAGCATAGGGCACTTCCACTCATGGGCGTATAAATTGGGAAAACTAAAAATCAGCAAGACACAGGCACCCCAAAGTTTAGGGCTGCTCTGTTGACAAGAACCTCTACTTTGTTACAATGTAAATATCCCAGGAAAGAAAAAAATGGATGAAGAAGTATTAGTCCTTATATATAATAGAATATCACTCAGCCATGAAATCAACGTCATAAGTCTAGTAGCAGCATGATGAGTGGATTTAGGTACGACGATTCTAAGTGAAATAAGTCACACAGAAAAAGACACTTATCATAAGATATCACTTATAGAGGGAATGTAAAAACTGCGACCTTGAACTGAATTACAAAACAGAACAGAGGCACACGTTTAGAAAACACACTATGGCTGCTTAACGGGAAAGGTGAGGTGGGGTGATGCATAAAACAAGGGTTTCAAATTAGCTCAGATACAGTTCCATAAACCCAATATGTAATAGACACGACCTACTCCTTGCTCAGTGAACTGGACTCAACACCCCCTATTAACCGCCCAAGAATATATCTGACTAGTAAGAATCTCAAAACCTATGTATTGATATCTCTCTGTAAGTGAGTCAAGTGGGTGTAAAGCGGCATAAACACAGCAGTGAAAAGCAGCTAAACCCCTTTATAAAAATCAATCACTTTTAAAAACCCGTGAAACAAAGACAGGGAAAGAGAAAGAAATTCTTACTAAATTCGTTCAGGGGCTGTGAGGCCACCTGGATTGACCATATATAGACCCACAGCTGATTGAGACATAAGGGTGGACACTCTTGGGGCTGAGAGGTTTGGTGAGGTTGGGTGAGCAAACGTAGACCCTTTAAAGTAATACTGCGTGGTTCCCATCCCATGGGTCCCAAATCTCCAGGTTCAAGGGCATCTTCCCACTTCGAAAACATGCATGAGAAACCCAGAAGATGGTGCACCGTGTGATCGGGAAAGGTTTCTAAAAGGGACCTCATTTCTCATCTCCTTGGGCTCGGGTTCGCCATTCCAGCTGCTTTACTAGCAATCTCCCTCCTTGGAGAATCAGCACCTTTAACCTCCTGTTCCGTACAGGTTGCAATTTGTCCTGAGGATGAACGGGAAGAGGGGGAACCAATGAGACACTAGCTCTAGGTGTTGGGACAGGCACAGGTCACTCTATTTTCCCATCAGGAAGAAGAATTAACCACAGGCTCAGCCTGCCGCTCGGGACCAGAATAGAGCCTGAAGCAATCCTGCGCTTTTGCAGCCAGCTCCCAAGAAAGCGAGTTGAAAAATGGAGCTCAGGGGCACTGCAATTCACAAACCTGCAGAGTTATAAATGATAACTCTCGTCCACAAATATATTGAGGGAAGGCAACGAAGAGGATTTGGAAGCAAGGCAGAATTGCAGGAAACAGATTTCAGGAGGTAGATTCGAATCGCCTTTAAAGCACGGGAAAAGCGGCAAAACCTCGACCATGATGCCCTTGGCCAAAAAGGGCGTAGGCGTTTTTTTCCTGAATATATTCAGGAAAAAACGCATACGCCCTTTTTGGCCAACCAAGCAACCTGGAAAGGCAAATCAGTGCTACAAAGAAGTCTCGCTTCCCACCGGTCAAAAGGGCCATGCTGAATAAAGTGTCAAAACCAGAAATGCAGGACAGCCCATGGAGAAACGGGAGCCTTGCTACGCTGATGGGCGGGATGTAAATTGCCACCAGCCATTTTGGAGAAGTGTACGGTGTGTCGTGAAACATCTAAAAAACTCAGCTTAGAGAGCATAGGGCACTTCCACTCATGGGCGTATAAATTGGGAAAACTAAAAATCAGCAAGACACAGGCACCCCAAAGTTTAGGGCTGCTCTGTTGACAAGAACCTCTACTTTGTTACAATGTAAATATCCCAGGAAAGAAAAAAATGGATGAAGAAGTATTAGTCCTTATATATAATAGAATATCACTCAGCCATGAAATCAACGTCATAAGTCTAGTAGCAGCATGATGAGTGGATTTAGGTACGACGATTCTAAGTGAAATAAGTCACACAGAAAAAGACACTTATCATAAGATATCACTTATAGAGGGAATGTAAAAACTGCGACCTTGAACTGAATTACAAAACAGAACAGAGGCACACGTTTAGAAAACACACTATGGCTGCTTAACGGGAAAGGTGAGGTGGGGTGATGCATAAAACAAGGGTTTCAAATTAGCTCAGATACAGTTCCATAAACCCAATATGTAATAGACACGACCTACTCCTTGCTCAGTGAACTGGACTCAACACCCCCTATTAACCGCCCAAGAATATATCTGACTAGTAAGAATCTCAAAACCTATGTATTGATATCTCTCTGTAAGTGAGTCAAGTGGGTGTAAAGCGGCATAAACACAGCAGTGAAAAGCAGCTAAACCCCTTTATAAAAATCAATCACTTTTAAAAACCCGTGAAACAAAGACAGGGAAAGAGAAAGAAATTCTTACTAAATTCGTTCAGGGGCTGTGATGCCACCTGGATTGACCATATATAGACCCACAGCTGATTGAGACATAAGGGTGGACACTCTTGGGGCTGAGAGGTTTCGTGAGGTTGGGTGAGCAAACGTAGACCCTTTAAAGTAATACTGCGTGGTTCCCATCCCATGGGTCCCAAATCTCCAGGTTCAAGGGCATCTTCCCACTTCGAAAACATGCATGAGAAACCCAGAAGATGGTGCACCGTGTGATCGGGAAAGGTTTCTAAAAGGGACCTCATTTCTCATCTCCTTGGGCTCGGGTTCGCCATTCCAGCTGCTTTACTAGCAATCTCCCTCCTTGGAGAATCAGCACCTTTAACCTCCTGTTCCGTACAGGTTGCAATTTGTCCTGAGGATGAACGGGAAGAGGGGGAACCAATGAGACACTAGCTCTAGGTGTTGGGACAGGCACAGGTCACTCTATTTTCCCATCAGGAAGAAGAATTAACCACAGGCTCAGCCTGCCGCTCGGGACCAGAATAGAGCCTGAAGCAATCCTGCGCTTTTGCGGCCAGCTCCCAAGAAAGCGAGTTGAAAAATGGAGCTCAGGGGCACTGCAATTCACAAACCTGCAGAGTTATAAATGATAACTCTCGTCCACAAATATATTGAGGGAAGGCAACGAAGAGGATTTGAAAGCAAGGCAGAATTGCAGGAAACAGATTTCAGGAGGTAGATTCGAATCGCCTTTAAAGCACAGGAAAAGCGGCAACACCTCGACCATGATGCCCTTGGCCAAAAAGGGCGTATGCGTTTTTTCCTGAATATATTCAGGAAAAAACGCATACGCCCTTTTTGGCCAACCAAGCAACCTGGAAAGGCAAATCAGCGCTACAAAGAAGGCTCGTTTCCCGTCGGTAAAAAGGGCCATGCTGAATAAAGTGTCAAAACCAGCAATGCAGGACAGGCCATGGAGAAACGGGAGCCTTGCTACGCTGATGGGCGGGATGTAAATTGCCAACAGCCACTCTGTAGAAGTGTACGGTGTGTCCTGAAACATCTAAAAAACTCAGCTTAGAGAGCATAGGACACTTCCACTCATGGGCATATAAATTGGGAAAACTAAAAATCAGCAAGACACAGGCACCCCAAAGTTTAGGGCTGCTCTGTTGACAAGAACCTCCACTTTGTTACAACGTAAATATCCCAGGAAAGAAAAAAATGGATAAAGAAGTATTAGTCCTTATGTATAATAGAATATCACTCAGCCATGAAATCAACGTCATAAGTCTAGTAGCAGCATGATGAGTGGATTTAGGTACGACGATTCTAAGTGAAATAAGTCACACAGAAAAAGACACTTATCATAAGATATCACTTATAGAGGGAATGTGAAAACCGCTACCCTTGAACTGAATTACAAAAGAGAACAGAGTCACACGTTTAGAAAACACACTATGGCTGCTTAACGGGAAAGGTGAGGTGGGGTGATGCATAAAAGAAGGGTTTCAAATTAGCTCAGATACCGTTCCATAAACCCAATATGTAATAGACACGACCTACTCCTTGCTCAGTGAACTGGACTCAACACCCCCTATTAACCGCCCAAGAATATATCTGACTAGTAAGAATCTCAAAACCTATGTATTGATATCTCTCTGTAAGTGAGTCAAGTGGGTGTAAAGCGGCATAAACACAGCAGTGAAAAGCAGCTAAACCCCTTTATAAAAATCAATCACTTTTAAAAACCCGTGAAACAAAGACAGTGAAAGAGAAAGAAATTCTTACTAAATTCGTTCAGGGGCTGTGAGGCCACCTGGATTGACCATATATAGACCCACAGCTGATTGAGACATAAGGGTGGACACTCTTGGGGCTGAGAGGTTTGGTGAGGTTGGGTGAGCAAACGTAGACCCTTTAAAGTAATACTGCGTGGTTCCCATCCCATGGGTCCCAAATCTCCAGGTTCAAGGGCATCTTCCCACTTCGAAAACATGCATGAGAAACCCAGAAGATGGTGCACCGTGTGATCGGGAAAGGTTTCTAAATCGCACCTCATTTCTCAACTCCTTGTGCTCGGGTTCTCCATTCCAGCCGCTTTACTAGCAATCTCCCTCCTTGGAGAATCAGCACCTTTAACCTCCTGTTCCGTACAGGTTGCAATTTGTCCTGAGGATGAACGGGAAGAGGGGGAACCAATGAGACACTAGCTCTAGGTGTTGGGACAGGCACAGGTCACTCTATTTTCCCATCAGGAAGAAGAATTAACCACAGGCTCAGCCTGCCGCTCGGGACCAGAATAGAGCCTGAAGCAATCCTGCGCTTTTGCAGCCAGCTCCCAAGAAAGCGAGTTGAAAAATGGAGCTCAGGGGCACTGCAATTCACAAACCTGCAGAGTTATAAATGATAACTCTCGTCCACAAATATATTGAGGGAAGGCAACGAAGAGGATTTGAAAGCAAGGCAGAATTGCAGGAAACAGATTTCAGGAGGTAGATTCGAATCGCCTTTAAAGCACAGGAAAAGCGGCAACACCTCGACCATGATGCCCTTGGCCAAAAAGGGCCTATGCGTTTTTTCCTGAATATATTCAGGAAAAAACGCATAGGCCCTTTTTGGTCAACCAAGCAACCTGGAAAGGCAAATCAGCGCTACAAAGAAGGCTCGTTTCCCGTCGGTCAAAAGGGCCATGCTGAATAAAGTGTCAAAACCAGAAATGCAGGACAGGCCATGGAGAAACGGGAGCCTTGCTACGCTGATGGGCGGGATGTAAATTGCCAACAGCCACTCTGTAGAAGTGTACGGTGTGTCCTGAAACATCTAAAAAACTCAGCTTAGAGAGCATAGGACACTTCCACTCATGGGCATATAAATTGGGAAAACTAAAAATCAGCAAGACACAGGCACCCCAAAGTTTAGGGCTGCTCTGTTGACAAGAACCTCCACTTTGTTACAACGTAAATATCCCAGGAAAGAAAAAAATGGATAAAGAAGTATTAGTCCTTATGTATAATAGAATATCACTCAGCCATGAAATCAACGTCATAAGTCTAGTAGCAGCATGATGAGTGGATTTAGGTACGACGATTCTAAGTGAAATAAGTCACACAGAAAAAGACACTTATCATAAGATATCACTTATACAGGGAATGTGAAAACCGCTACCCTTGAACTGAATTACAAAAGAGAACAGAGTCACACGTTTAGAAAACACACTATGGCTGCTTAACGGGAAAGGTGAGGTGGGGTGATGCATAAAACAAGGGTTTCAAATTAGCTCAGATACCGTTCCATAAACCCAATATGTAATAGACACGACCTACTCCTTGCTCAGTGAACTGGACTCAACACCCCCTATTAACCGCCCAAGAATATATCTGACTAGTAAGAATCTCAAAACCTATGTATTGATATCTCTCTGTAAGTGAGTCAAGTGGGTGTAAAGCGGCATAAACACAGCAGTGAAAAGCAGCTAAACCCCTTTATAAAAATCAATCACTTTTAAAAACCCGTGAAACAAAGACAGGGAAAGAGAAAGAAATTCTTACTAAATTCGTTCAGGGGCTGTGAGGCCACCTGGATTGACCATATATAGACCCACAGCTGATTGAGACATAAGGGTGGACACTCTTGGGGCTGAGAGGTTTGGTGAGGTTGGGTGAGCAAACGTAGACCCTTTAAAGTAATACTGCGTGGTTCCCATCCCATGGGTCCCAAATCTCCAGGTTCAAGGGCATCTTCCCACTTCGAAAACATGCATGAGAAACCCAGAAGATGGTGCACCGTGTGATCGGGAAAGGTTTCTAAATCGCACCTCATTTCTCAACTCCTTGTGCTCGGGTTCTCCATTCCAGCCGCTTTACTAGCAATCTCCCTCCTTGGAGAATCAGCACCTTTAACCTCCTGTTCCGTACAGGTTGCAATTTGTCCTGAGGATGAACGGGAAGAGGGGGAACCAATGAGACACTAGCTCTAGGTGTTGGGACAGGCACAGGTCACTCTATTTTCCCATCAGGAAGAAGAATTAACCACAGGCTCAGCCTGCCGCTCGGGACCAGAATAGAGCCTGAAGCAATCCTGCGCTTTTGCAGCCAGCTCCCAAGAAAGCGAGTTGAAAAATGGAGCTCAGGGGCACTGCAATTCACAAACCTGCAGAGTTATAAATGATAACTCTCGTCCACAAATATATTGAGGGAAGGCAACGAAGAGGATTTGAAAGCAAGGCAGAATTGCAGGAAACAGATTTCAGGAGGTAGATTCGAATCGCCTTTAAAGCACAGGAAAAGCGGCAACACCTCGACCATGATGCCCTTGGCCAAAAAGGGCCTATGCGTTTTTTCCTGAATATATTCAGGAAAAAACGCATAGGCCCTTTTTGGTCAACCAAGCAACCTGGAAAGGCAAATCAGCGCTACAAAGAAGGCTCGTTTCCCGTCGGTCAAAAGGGCCATGCTGAATAAAGTGTCAAAACCAGAAATGCAGGACAGGCCATGGAGAAACGGGAGCCTTGCTACGCTGATGGGCGGGATGTAAATTGCCAACAGCCACTCTGTAGAAGTGTACGGTGTGTCCTGAAACATCTAAAAAACTCAGCTTAGAGAGCATAGGACACTTCCACTCATGGGCATATAAATTGGGAAAACTAAAAATCAGCAAGACACAGGCACCCCAAAGTTTAGGGCTGCTCTGTTGACAAGAACCTCCACTTTGTTACAACGTAAATATCCCAGGAAAGAAAAAAATGGATAAAGAAGTATTAGTCCTTATGTATAATAGAATATCACTCAGCCATGAAATCAACGTCATAAGTCTAGTAGCAGCATGATGAGTGGATTTAGGTACGACGATTCTAAGTGAAATAAGTCACACAGAAAAAGACACTTATCATAAGATATCACTTATACAGGGAATGTGAAAACCGCTACCCTTGAACTGAATTACAAAAGAGAACAGAGTCACACGTTTAGAAAACACACTATGGCTGCTTAACGGGAAAGGTGAGGTGGGGTGATGCATAAAACAAGGGTTTCAAATTAGCTCAGATACCGTTCCATAAACCCAATATGTAATAGACACGACCTACTCCTTGCTCAGTGAACTGGACTCAACACCCCCTATTAACCGCCCAAGAATATATCTGACTAGTAAGAATCTTAAAACCTATGTATTGATATCTCTCTGAAAGTGAGTCAAGTGGGTGTAAAGCGGCATAAACACAGCAGTGAAAAGCAGCTAAACCCCTTTATAAAAATCAATCACTTTTAAAAACCCGTGAAACAAAGACAGGGAAAGAGAAAGAAATTCTTACTAAATTCGTTCAGGGGCTGTGATGCCACCTGGATTGACCATATATAGACCCACAGCTGATTGAGACATAAGGGTGGACACTCTTGGGGCTGAGAGGTTTCGTGAGGTTGGGTGAGCAAACGTAGACCCTTTAAAGTAATACTGCGTGGTTCCCATCCCATGGGTCCCAAATCTCCAGGTTCAAGGGCATCTTCCCACTTCGAAAACATGCATGAGAAACCCAGAAGATGGTACACCGTGAGATCGGGAAAGGTTTCTAAAAGGGACCTCATTTCTCATCTCCTTGGGCTCGGGTTCGCCATTCCAGCTGCTTTACTAGCAATCTCCCTCCTTGGAGAATCAGCACCTTTAACCTCCTGTTCCGTACAGGTTGCAATTTGTCCTGAGGATGAACGGGAAGAGGGGGAACCAATGAGACACTAGATCTAGGTGTTGGGACAGGCACAGGTCACTCTATTTTCCCATCAGGAAGAAGAATTAACCACAGGCTCAGCCTGCCGCCCGGAACCAGAATAGGGCCTGAAGCAATCCTGCGCTTTTGCGTCCAGGTCCCAGGAAAGCGACTTGAAAAATGGAGCTCAGGGGCACTGCAATTCACAAACCTGCAGAGTTATAAATGATAACTCTCGTCCACAAATATATTGAGGGAAGGCAACGAAGAGGATTTGAAAGCAAGGCAGAATTGCAGGAAACAGATTTCAGGAGGTAGATTCGAATCGCCTTTAAAGCACGGGAAAAGCGGCAAAACCTCGACTATGATGCCCTTGGCCAAAAAGGGCGTATGCGTTTTTTCCTGAATATATTCAGGAAAAAACGCATACGCCCTTTTTGGCCAACAAAGCAACCTGGAAAGGCAAATCAGTGCTACAAAGAAGTCTCGCTTCGCACCGGTCAAAAGGGCCATGCTGAATAAAGTGTCAAAACCAGAAATGCAGGACAGGCCATAGAGAAACGGGAGCCTTGCTACGCTGATGGGCGGGATGTAAATTGCCACCAGCCATTTTGGAGAAGTGTACGGTGTGTCGTGAAACATCTAAAAAACTCAGCTTAGAGAGCATAGGGCACTTCCACTCATGGGCGTATAAATTGGGAAAACTAAAAATCAGCAAGACACAGGCACCCCAAAGTTTAGGGCTGCTCTGTTGACAAGAACCTCTACTTTGTTACAATGTAAATATCCCAGGAAAGAAAAAAATGGATGAAGAAGTATTAGTCCTTATATATAATAGAATATCACTCAGCCATGAAATCAACGTCATAAGTCTAGTAGCAGCATGATGAGTGGATTTAGGTACGACGATTCTAAGTGAAATAAGTCACACAGAAAAAGACACTTATCATAAGATATCACTTATAGAGGGAATGTAAAAACTGCGACCTTGAACTGAATTACAAAACAGAACAGAGGCACACGTTTAGAAAACACACTATGGCTGCTTAACGGGAAAGGTGAGGTGGGGTGATGCATAAAACAAGGGTTTCAAATTAGCTCAGATACAGTTCCATAAACCCAATATGTAATAGACACGACCTACTCCTTGCTCAGTGAACTGGACTCAACACCCCCTATTAACCGCCCAAGAATATATCTGACTAGTAAGAATCTCAAAACCTATGTATTGATATCTCTCTGTAAGTGAGTCAAGTGGGTGTAAAGCGGCATAAACACAGCAGTGAAAAGCAGCTAAACCCCTTTATAAAAATCAATCACTTTTAAAAACCCGTGAAAGAAAGACAGGGAAAGAGAAAGAAATTCTTACTAAATTCGTTCAGGGGCTGTGATGCCACCTGGATTGACCATATATAGACCCACAGCTGATTGAGACATAAGGGTGGACACTCTTGGGGCTGAGAGGTTTCGTGAGGTTGGGTGAGCAAACGTAGACCCTTTAAAGTAATACTGCGTGGTTCCCATCCCATGGGTCCCAAATCTCCAGGTTCAAGGGCATCTTCCCACTTCGAAAACATGCATGAGAAACCCAGAAGATGGTGCACCGTGTGATCGGGAAAGGTTTCTAAAAGGGACCTCATTTCTCATCTCCTTGGGCTCGGGTTCGCCATTCCAGCTGCTTTACTAGCAATCTCCCTCCTTGGAGAATCAGCACCTTTAACCTCCTGTTCCGTACAGGTTGCAATTTGTCCTGAGGATGAACGGGAAGAGGGGGAACCAATGAGACACTAGCTCTAGGTGTTGGGACAGGCACAGGTCACTCTATTTTCCCATCAGGAAGAAGAATTAACCACAGGCTCAGCCTGCCGCTCGGGACCAGAATAGAGCCTGAAGCAATCCTGCGCTTTTGCAGCCAGCTCCCAAGAAAGCGAGTTGAAAAATGGAGCTCAGGGGCACTGCAATTCACAAACCTGCAGAGTTATAAATGATAACTCTCGTCCACAAATATATTGAGGGAAGGCAACGAAGAGGATTTGGAAGCAAGGCAGAATTGCAGGAAACAGATTTCAGGAGGTAGATTCGAATCGCCTTTAAAGCACGGGAAAAGCGGCAAAACCTCGACCATGATGCCCTTGGCCAAAAAGGGCGTAGGCGTTTTTTTCCTGAATATATTCAGGAAAAAACGCATACGCCCTTTTTGGCCAACCAAGCAACCTGGAAAGGCAAATCAGTGCTACAAAGAAGTCTCGCTTCCCACCGGTCAAAAGGGCCATGCTGAATAAAGTGTCAAAACCAGAAATGCAGGACAGCCCATGGAGAAACGGGAGCCTTGCTACGCTGATGGGCGGGATGTAAATTGCCACCAGCCATTTTGGAGAAGTGTACGGTGTGTCGTGAAACATCTAAAAAACTCAGCTTAGAGAGCATAGGGCACTTCCACTCATGGGCGTATAAATTGGGAAAACTAAAAATCAGCAAGACACAGGCACCCCAAAGTTTAGGGCTGCTCTGTTGACAAGAACCTCTACTTTGTTACAATGTAAATATCCCAGGAAAGAAAAAAATGGATGAAGAAGTATTAGTCCTTATATATAATAGAATATCACTCAGCCATGAAATCAACGTCATAAGTCTAGTAGCAGCATGATGAGTGGATTTAGGTACGACGATTCTAAGTGAAATAAGTCACACAGAAAAAGACACTTATCATAAGATATCACTTATAGAGGGAATGTAAAAACTGCGACCTTGAACTGAATTACAAAACAGAACAGAGGCACACGTTTAGAAAACACACTATGGCTGCTTAACGGGAAAGGTGAGGTGGGGTGATGCATAAAACAAGGGTTTCAAATTAGCTCAGATACAGTTCCATAAACCCAATATGTAATAGACACGACCTACTCCTTGCTCAGTGAACTGGACTCAACACCCCCTATTAACCGCCCAAGAATATATCTGACTAGTAAGAATCTCAAAACCTATGTATTGATATCTCTCTGTAAGTGAGTCAAGTGGGTGTAAAGCGGCATAAACACAGCAGTGAAAAGCAGCTAAACCCCTTTATAAAAATCAATCACTTTTAAAAACCCGTGAAACAAAGACAGGGAAAGAGAAAGAAATTCTTACTAAATTCGTTCAGGGGCTGTGATGCCACCTGGATTGACCATATATAGACCCACAGCTGATTGAGACATAAGGGTGGACACTCTTGGGGCTGAGAGGTTTCGTGAGGTTGGGTGAGCAAACGTAGACCCTTTAAAGTAATACTGCGTGGTTCCCATCCCATGGGTCCCAAATCTCCAGGTTCAAGGGCATCTTCCCACTTCGAAAACATGCATGAGAAACCCAGAAGATGGTACACCGTGAGATCGGGAAAGGTTTCTAAAAGGGACCTCATTTCTCATCTCCTTGGGCTCGGGTTCGCCATTCCAGCTGCTTTACTAGCAATCTCCCTCCTTGGAGAATCAGCACCTTTAACCTCCTGTTCCGTACAGGTTGCAATTTGTCCTGAGGATGAACGGGAAGAGGGGGAACCAATGAGACACTAGATCTAGGTGTTGGGACAGGCACAGGTCACTCTATTTTCCCATCAGGAAGAAGAATTAACCACAGGCTCAGCCTGCCGCCCGGAACCAGAATAGGGCCTGAAGCAATCCTGCGCTTTTGCGTCCAGGTCCCAGGAAAGCGACTTGAAAAATGGAGCTCAGGGGCACTGCAATTCACAAACCTGCAGAGTTATAAATGATAACTCTCGTCCACAAATATATTGAGGGAAGGCAACGAAGAGGATTTGAAAGCAAGGCAGAATTGCAGGAAACAGATTTCAGGAGGTAGATTCGAATCGCCTTTAAAGCACGGGAAAAGCGGCAAAACCTCGACTATGATGCCCTTGGCCAAAAAGGGCGTATGCGTTTTTTCCTGAATATATTCAGGAAAAAACGCATACGCCCTTTTTGGCCAACAAAGCAACCTGGAAAGGCAAATCAGTGCTACAAAGAAGTCTCGCTTCGCACCGGTCAAAAGGGCCATGCTGAATAAAGTGTCAAAACCAGAAATGCAGGACAGGCCATAGAGAAACGGGAGCCTTGCTACGCTGATGGGCGGGATGTAAATTGCCACCAGCCATTTTGGAGAAGTGTACGGTGTGTCGTGAAACATCTAAAAAACTCAGCTTAGAGAGCATAGGGCACTTCCACTCATGGGCGTATAAATTGGGAAAACTAAAAATCAGCAAGACACAGGCACCCCAAAGTTTAGGGCTGCTCTGTTGACAAGAACCTCTACTTTGTTACAATGTAAATATCCCAGGAAAGAAAAAAATGGATGAAGAAGTATTAGTCCTTATATATAATAGAATATCACTCAGCCATGAAATCAACGTCATAAGTCTAGTAGCAGCATGATGAGTGGATTTAGGTACGACGATTCTAAGTGAAATAAGTCACACAGAAAAAGACACTTATCATAAGATATCACTTATAGAGGGAATGTAAAAACTGCGACCTTGAACTGAATTACAAAACAGAACAGAGGCACACGTTTAGAAAACACACTATGGCTGCTTAACGGGAAAGGTGAGGTGGGGTGATGCATAAAACAAGGGTTTCAAATTAGCTCAGATACAGTTCCATAAACCCAATATGTAATAGACACGACCTACTCCTTGCTCAGTGAACTGGACTCAACACCCCCTATTAACCGCCCAAGAATATATCTGACTAGTAAGAATCTCAAAACCTATGTATTGATATCTCTCTGTAAGTGAGTCAAGTGGGTGTAAAGCGGCATAAACACAGCAGTGAAAAGCAGCTAAACCCCTTTATAAAAATCAATCACTTTTAAAAACCCGTGAAAGAAAGACAGGGAAAGAGAAAGAAATTCTTACTAAATTCGTTCAGGGGCTGTGATGCCACCTGGATTGACCATATATAGACCCACAGCTGATTGAGACATAAGGGTGGACACTCTTGGGGCTGAGAGGTTTCGTGAGGTTGGGTGAGCAAACGTAGACCCTTTAAAGTAATACTGCGTGGTTCCCATCCCATGGGTCCCAAATCTCCAGGTTCAAGGGCATCTTCCCACTTCGAAAACATGCATGAGAAACCCAGAAGATGGTGCACCGTGTGATCGGGAAAGGTTTCTAAAAGGGACCTCATTTCTCATCTCCTTGGGCTCGGGTTCGCCATTCCAGCTGCTTTACTAGCAATCTCCCTCCTTGGAGAATCAGCACCTTTAACCTCCTGTTCCGTACAGGTTGCAATTTGTCCTGAGGATGAACGGGAAGAGGGGGAACCAATGAGACACTAGCTCTAGGTGTTGGGACAGGCACAGGTCACTCTATTTTCCCATCAGGAAGAAGAATTAACCACAGGCTCAGCCTGCCGCTCGGGACCAGAATAGAGCCTGAAGCAATCCTGCGCTTTTGCAGCCAGCTCCCAAGAAAGCGAGTTGAAAAATGGAGCTCAGGGGCACTGCAATTCACAAACCTGCAGAGTTATAAATGATAACTCTCGTCCACAAATATATTGAGGGAAGGCAACGAAGAGGATTTGGAAGCAAGGCAGAATTGCAGGAAACAGATTTCAGGAGGTAGATTCGAATCGCCTTTAAAGCACGGGAAAAGCGGCAAAACCTCGACCATGATGCCCTTGGCCAAAAAGGGCGTAGGCGTTTTTTTCCTGAATATATTCAGGAAAAAACGCATACGCCCTTTTTGGCCAACCAAGCAACCTGGAAAGGCAAATCAGTGCTACAAAGAAGTCTCGCTTCCCACCGGTCAAAAGGGCCATGCTGAATAAAGTGTCAAAACCAGAAATGCAGGACAGCCCATGGAGAAACGGGAGCCTTGCTACGCTGATGGGCGGGATGTAAATTGCCACCAGCCATTTTGGAGAAGTGTACGGTGTGTCGTGAAACATCTAAAAAACTCAGCTTAGAGAGCATAGGGCACTTCCACTCATGGGCGTATAAATTGGGAAAACTAAAAATCAGCAAGACACAGGCACCCCAAAGTTTAGGGCTGCTCTGTTGACAAGAACCTCTACTTTGTTACAATGTAAATATCCCAGGAAAGAAAAAAATGGATGAAGAAGTATTAGTCCTTATATATAATAGAATATCACTCAGCCATGAAATCAACGTCATAAGTCTAGTAGCAGCATGATGAGTGGATTTAGGTACGACGATTCTAAGTGAAATAAGTCACACAGAAAAAGACACTTATCATAAGATATCACTTATAGAGGGAATGTAAAAACTGCGACCTTGAACTGAATTACAAAACAGAACAGAGGCACACGTTTAGAAAACACACTATGGCTGCTTAACGGGAAAGGTGAGGTGGGGTGATGCATAAAACAAGGGTTTCAAATTAGCTCAGATACAGTTCCATAAACCCAATATGTAATAGACACGACCTACTCCTTGCTCAGTGAACTGGACTCAACACCCCCTATTAACCGCCCAAGAATATATCTGACTAGTAAGAATCTCAAAACCTATGTATTGATATCTCTCTGTAAGTGAGTCAAGTGGGTGTAAAGCGGCATAAACACAGCAGTGAAAAGCAGCTAAACCCCTTTATAAAAATCAATCACTTTTAAAAACCCGTGAAACAAAGACAGGGAAAGAGAAAGAAATTCTTACTAAATTCGTTCAGGGGCTGTGATGCCACCTGGATTGACCATATATAGACCCACAGCTGATTGAGACATAAGGGTGGACACTCTTGGGGCTGAGAGGTTTCGTGAGGTTGGGTGAGCAAACGTAGACCCTTTAAAGTAATACTGCGTGGTTCCCATCCCATGGGTCCCAAATCTCCAGGTTCAAGGGCATCTTCCCACTTCGAAAACATGCATGAGAAACCCAGAAGATGGTGCACCGTGTGATCGGGAAAGGTTTCTAAAAGGGACCTCATTTCTCATCTCCTTGGGCTCGGGTTCGCCATTCCAGCTGCTTTACTAGCAATCTCCCTCCTTGGAGAATCAGCACCTTTAACCTCCTGTTCCGTACAGGTTGCAATTTGTCCTGAGGATGAACGGGAAGAGGGGGAACCAATGAGACACTAGCTCTAGGTGTTGGGACAGGCACAGGTCACTCTATTTTCCCATCAGGAAGAAGAATTAACCACAGGCTCAGCCTGCCGCTCGGGACCAGAATAGAGCCTGAAGCAATCCTGCGCTTTTGCGGCCAGCTCCCAAGAAAGCGAGTTGAAAAATGGAGCTCAGGGGCACTGCAATTCACAAACCTGCAGAGTTATAAATGATAACTCTCGTCCACAAATATATTGAGGGAAGGCAACGAAGAGGATTTGAAAGCAAGGCAGAATTGCAGGAAACAGATTTCAGGAGGTAGATTCGAATCGCCTTTAAAGCACAGGAAAAGCGGCAACACCTCGACCATGATGCCCTTGGCCAAAAAGGGCGTATGCGTTTTTTCCTGAATATATTCAGGAAAAAACGCATACGCCCTTTTTGGCCAACCAAGCAACCTGGAAAGGCAAATCAGCGCTACAAAGAAGGCTCGTTTCCCGTCGGTAAAAAGGGTCATGCTGAATAAAGTGTCAAAACCAGCAATGCAGGACAGGCCATGGAGAAACGGGAGCCTTGCTACGCTGATGGGCGGGATGTAAATTGCCAACAGCCACTCTGTAGAAGTGTACGGTGTGTCCTGAAACATCTAAAAAACTCAGCTTAGAGAGCATAGGACACTTCCACTCATGGGCATATAAATTGGGAAAACTAAAAATCAGCAAGACACAGGCACCCCAAAGTTTAGGGCTGCTCTGTTGACAAGAACCTCCACTTTGTTACAACGTAAATATCCCAGGAAAGAAAAAAATGGATAAAGAAGTATTAGTCCTTATGTATAATAGAATATCACTCAGCCATGAAATCAACGTCATAAGTCTAGTAGCAGCATGATGAGTGGATTTAGGTACGACGATTCTAAGTGAAATAAGTCACACAGAAAAAGACACTTATCATAAGATATCACTTATAGAGGGAATGTGAAAACCGCTACCCTTGAACTGAATTACAAAAGAGAACAGAGTCACACGTTTAGAAAACACACTATGGCTGCTTAACGGGAAAGGTGAGGTGGGGTGATGCATAAAAGAAGGGTTTCAAATTAGCTCAGATACCGTTCCATAAACCCAATATGTAATAGACACGACCTACTCCTTGCTCAGTGAACTGGACTCAACACCCCCTATTAACCGCCCAAGAATATATCTGACTAGTAAGAATCTCAAAACCTATGTATTGATATCTCTCTGTAAGTGAGTCAAGTGGGTGTAAAGTGGCATAAACACAGCAGTGAAAAGCAGCTAAACCCCTTTATAAAAATCAATCACTTTTAAAAACCCGTGAAACAAAGACAGTGAAAGAGAAAGAAATTCTTACTAAATTCGTTCAGGGGCTGTGAGGCCACCTGGATTGACCATATATAGACCCACAGCTGATTGAGACATAAGGGTGGACACTCTTGGGGCTGAGAGGTTTGGTGAGGTTGGGTGAGCAAACGTAGACCCTTTAAAGTAATACTGCGTGGTTCCCATCCCATGGGTCCCAAATCTCCAGGTTCAAGGGCATCTTCCCACTTCGAAAACATGCATGAGAAACCCAGAAGATGGTGCACCGTGTGATCGGGAAAGGTTTCTAAATCGCACCTCATTTCTCAACTCCTTGTGCTCGGGTTCTCCATTCCAGCCGCTTTACTAGCAATCTCCCTCCTTGGAGAATCAGCACCTTTAACCTCCTGTTCCGTACAGGTTGCAATTTGTCCTGAGGATGAACGGGAAGAGGGGGAACCAATGAGACACTAGCTCTAGGTGTTGGGACAGGCACAGGTCACTCTATTTTCCCATCAGGAAGAAGAATTAACCACAGGCTCAGCCTGCCGCTCGGGACCAGAATAGAGCCTGAAGCAATCCTGCGCTTTTGCAGCCAGCTCCCAAGAAAGCGAGTTGAAAAATGGAGCTCAGGGGCACTGCAATTCACAAACCTGCAGAGTTATAAATGATAACTCTCGTCCACAAATATATTGAGGGAAGGCAACGAAGAGGATTTGGAAGCAAGGCAGAATTGCAGGAAACAGATTTCAGGAGGTAGATACGAATCGCCTTTAAAGCACAGGAAAAGGGGCAAAACCTCGACCATGATGCCCTTGGCCAAAAAGGGCGTATGCGTTTTTTCCTGAATATATTCAGGAAAAAACGCATACGCCCTTTTTGGCCAACCAAGCAACCTGGAAAGGCAAATCAGCGCTACAAAGAAGTCTCGCTTCCCATCGGTCAAAAGGGCCATGCTGAATAAAGTATCAAAACCAGAAATGCAGGACAGGCCATGGAGAAACGGGAGCCTTGCTACGCTGAAGGGCGGGATGTAAATTGCCAACAGCCACTCTGGAGAAGTGTACGGTGTGTCCTGAAACATCTAAAAAACTCAGCTTAGAGAGCATAGGGCACTTCCACTCATGGGCGTATAAATTGGGAAAACTAAAAATCAGCAAGACACAGGCACCCCAAAGTTTACGGCTGCTCTGTTGACAAGAACCTCCACTTCGTTACACCTTAAATATCCCAGGAAAGAGAAAAATTGATAAAGAAGTTGTGGTCCTTATGTACAATGGAATATCACTCAGCCATGAAATCAACGTCATAAGGCTAGTAGCAGCATGATGAGTGGATTTAGGTACGACGATTCTAAGTGAAATAAGTCACACAGAAAAAGACACTTTTCATAAGATATCACTTATAGAGGGAATGTAAAAACCGCTACGCTTGAACTGAATTACAAAACAGAACAGAGTCACACGTTTAGAAAACACACTATGGCTGCTTAACGGGAAAGGTGAGGTGGGGTGATGCATAAAACAAGGGTTTCAAATTAGCTCAGATAACGTTCCATAAACCCAATATGTAATAGACACGACCTACTCCTTGCTCAGTGAACTGGACTCAACACCCCCTATTCACCGCCCAAGAATATATCTGACTAGTAAGAATCTTAAAACCTATGTACTGATAACTCTCTGTAAGTGAGTCAAGTGGGTGTAAAGCGGCATAAACACAGCAGTGAAAAGCAGCTAAACCCCTTTATAAAAACCAATTACTTTTAAAAACCCGTGAAACAAAGACAGTGATAGAGAGAGAAATTCTTACTAACTTCATTCAGGGGCTGTGATGCCACCTGGATTGACCATATATAGACCCACAGCTGATTGAGACATAAGGGTGGACACTCTTGGGGCTGAGAGGTTTCGTGAGGTTGGGTGAGCAAACGCAGACCCTTTAAAGTAATACTGCGTGGTTCCCATCCCATGGGTCCCAAATCTCCAGGTTCAAGGGCATCTTCCCACTTCGAAAACATGCATGAGAAACCCAGAAGATGGTGCACCGTGTGATCGGGAAAGGTTTCTAAATCGCACCTCATTTCTCAACTCCTTGTGCTCGGGTTCTCCATTCCAGCCGCTTTACTAGCAATCTCCCTCCTTGGAGAATCAGCACCTTTAACCTCCTGTTCCGTACAGGTTGCAATTTGTCCTGAGGATGAACGGGAAGAGGGGGAACCAATGAGACACTAGCTCTAGGTGTTGGGACAGGCACAGGTCACTCTATTTTCCCATCAGGAAGAAGAATTAACCACAGGCTCAGCCTGCCGCTCGGGACCAGAATAGAGCCTGAAGCAATCCTGCGGTTTTGCGGCCAGCTCCCAAGAAAGCGAGTTGAAAAATGGAGCTCAGGGGCACTGCAATTCACAAACCTGCAGAGTTATAAATGATAACTCTCGTCCACAAATATATTGAGGGAAGGCAACGAAGAGGATTTGAAAGCAAGGCAGAATTGCAGGAAACAGATTTCAGGAGGTAGATTCGAATCGCCTTTAAAGCACAGGAAAAGCGGCAACACCTCGACCATGATGCCCTTGGCCAAGAAGGGCGTATGCGTTTTTTCCTGAATATATTCAGGAAAAAACGCATACGCCCTTTTTGGCCAACCAAGCAACCTGGAAAGGCAAATCAGCGCTACAAAGAAGGCTCGTTTCCCGTCGGTAAAAAGGGTCATGCTGAATAAAGTGTCAAAACCAGCAATGCAGGACAGGCCATGGAGAAACGGGAGCCTTGCTACGCTGATGGGCGGGATGTAAATTGCCAACAGCCACTCTGTAGAAGTGTACGGTGTGTCCTGAAACATCTAAAAAACTCAGCTTAGAGAGCATAGGACACTTCCACTCATGGGCATATAAATTGGGAAAACTAAAAATCAGCAAGACACAGGCACCCCAAAGTTTAGGGCTGCTCTGTTGACAAGAACCTCCACTTTGTTACAACGTAAATATCCCAGGAAAGAAAAAAATGGATAAAGAAGTATTAGTCCTTATGTATAATAGAATATCACTCAGCCATGAAATCAACGTCATAAGTCTAGTAGCAGCATGATGAGTGGATTTAGGTACGACGATTCTAAGTGAAATAAGTCACACAGAAAAAGACACTTATCATAAGATATCACTTATAGAGGGAATGTGAAAACCGCTACCCTTGAACTGAATTACAAAAGAGAACAGAGTCACACGTTTAGAAAACACACTATGGCTGCTTAACGGGAAAGGTGAGGTGGGGTGATGCATAAAAGAAGGGTTTCAAATTAGCTCAGATACCGTTCCATAAACCCAATATGTAATAGACACGACCTACTCCTTGCTCAGTGAACTGGACTCAACACCCCCTATTAACCGCCCAAGAATATATCTGACTAGTAAGAATCTCAAAACCTATGTATTGATATCTCTCTGTAAGTGAGTCAAGTGGGTGTAAAGTGGCATAAACACAGCAGTGAAAAGCAGCTAAACCCCTTTATAAAAATCAATCACTTTTAAAAACCCGTGAAACAAAGACAGTGAAAGAGAAAGAAATTCTTACTAAATTCGTTCAGGGGCTGTGAGGCCACCTGGATTGACCATATATAGACCCACAGCTGATTGAGACATAAGGGTGGACACTCTTGGGGCTGAGAGGTTTGGTGAGGTTGGGTGAGCAAACGTAGACCCTTTAAAGTAATACTGCGTGGTTCCCATCCCATGGGTCCCAAATCTCCAGGTTCAAGGGCATCTTCCCACTTCGAAAACATGCATGAGAAACCCAGAAGATGGTGCACCGTGTGATCGGGAAAGGTTTCTAAATCGCACCTCATTTCTCAACTCCTTGTGCTCGGGTTCTCCATTCCAGCCGCTTTACTAGCAATCTCCCTCCTTGGAGAATCAGCACCTTTAACCTCCTGTTCCGTACAGGTTGCAATTTGTCCTGAGGATGAACGGGAAGAGGGGGAACCAATGAGACACTAGCTCTAGGTGTTGGGACAGGCACAGGTCACTCTATTTTCCCATCAGGAAGAAGAATTAACCACAGGCTCAGCCTGCCGCTCGGGACCAGAATAGAGCCTGAAGCAATCCTGCGCTTTTGCAGCCAGCTCCCAAGAAAGCGAGTTGAAAAATGGAGCTCAGGGGCACTGCAATTCACAAACCTGCAGAGTTATAAATGATAACTCTCGTCCACAAATATATTGAGGGAAGGCAACGAAGAGGATTTGGAAGCAAGGCAGAATTGCAGGAAACAGATTTCAGGAGGTAGATACGAATCGCCTTTAAAGCACAGGAAAAGGGGCAAAACCTCGACCATGATGCCCTTGGCCAAAAAGGGCGTATGCGTTTTTTCCTGAATATATTCAGGAAAAAACGCATACGCCCTTTTTGGCCAACCAAGCAACCTGGAAAGGCAAATCAGCGCTACAAAGAAGTCTCGCTTCCCATCGGTCAAAAGGGCCATGCTGAATAAAGTATCAAAACCAGAAATGCAGGACAGGCCATGGAGAAACGGGAGCCTTGCTACGCTGAAGGGCGGGATGTAAATTGCCAACAGCCACTCTGGAGAAGTGTACGGTGTGTCCTGAAACATCTAAAAAACTCAGCTTAAAGAGCATAGGGCACTTCCACTCATGGGCGTATAAATTGGGAAAACTAAAAATCAGCAAGACACAGGCACCCCAAAGTTTACGGCTGCTCTGTTGACAAGAACCTCCACTTCGTTACACCTTAAATATCCCAGGAAAGAGAAAAATTGATAAAGAAGTTGTGGTCCTTATGTACAATGGAATATCACTCAGCCATGAAATCAACGTCATAAGGCTAGTAGCAGCATGATGAGTGGATTTAGGTACGACGATTCTAAGTGAAATAAGTCACACAGAAAAAGACACTTTTCATAAGATATCACTTATAGAGGGAATGTAAAAACCGCTACGCTTGAACTGAATTACAAAACAGAACAGAGTCACACGTTTAGAAAACACACTATGGCTGCTTAACGGGAAAGGTGAGGTGGGGTGATGCATAAAACAAGGGTTTCAAATTAGCTCAGATAACGTTCCATAAACCCAATATGTAATAGACACGACCTACTCCTTGCTCAGTGAACTGGACTCAACACCCCCTATTCACCGCCCAAGAATATATCTGACTAGTAAGAATCTTAAAACCTATGTACTGATAACTCTCTGTAAGTGAGTCAAGTGGGTGTAAAGCGGCATAAACACAGCAGTGAAAAGCAGCTAAACCCCTTTATAAAAACCAATTACTTTTAAAAACCCGTGAAACAAAGACAGTGATAGAGAGAGAAATTCTTACTAACTTCATTCAGGGGCTGTGATGCCACCTGGATTGACCATATATAGACCCACAGCTGATTGAGACATAAGGGTGGACACTCTTGGGGCTGAGAGGTTTCGTGAGGTTGGGTGAGCAAACGCAGACCCTTTAAAGTAATACTGCGTGGTTCCCATCCCATGGGTCCCAAATCTCCAGGTTCAAGGGCATCTTCCCACTTCGAAAACATGCATGAGAAACCCAGAAGATGGTGCACCGTGTGATCGGGAAAGGTTTCTAAATCGCACCTCATTTCTCAACTCCTTGTGCTCGGGTTCTCCATTCCAGCCGCTTTACTAGCAATCTCCCTCCTTGGAGAATCAGCACCTTTAACCTCCTGTTCCGTACAGGTTGCAATTTGTCCTGAGGATGAACGGGAAGAGGGGGAACCAATGAGACACTAGCTCTAGGTGTTGGGACAGGCACAGGTCACTCTATTTTCCCATCAGGAAGAAGAATTAACCACAGGCTCAGCCTGCCGCTCAGGACCAGAATAGAGCCTGAAGCAATCCTGCGCTTTTGCAGCCAGCTCCCAAGAAAGCGAGTTGAAAAATGGAGCTCAGGGGCACTGCAATTCACAAACCTGCAGAGTTATAAATGATAACTCTCGTCCACAAATATATTGAGGGAAGGCAACGAAGAGGATTTGAAAGCAAGGCAGAATTGCAGGAAACAGATTTCAGGAGGTAGATTCGAATCGCCTTGAAAGCACAGGAAAAGCGGCAACACCTCGACCATGATGCCCTTGGCCAAAAAGGGCGTATGCGTTTTTTCCTGAATATATTCAGGAAAAAACGCATACGCCCTTTTTGGCCAACCAAGCAACCTGGAAAGGCAAATCAGCGCTACAAAGAAGGCTCGTTTCCCGTCGGTCAAAAGGGCCATGCTGAATAAAGTGTCAAAACCAGCAATGCAGGACAGGCCATGGAGAAACGGGAGCCTTGCTACGCTGATGGGCGGGATGTAAATTGCCAACAGCCACTCTGTAGAAGTGTACGGTGTGTCCTGAAACATCTAAAAAACTCAGCTTAGAGAGCATAGGACACTTCCACTCATGGGCGTATAAATTGGGAAAACTAAAAATCAGCAAGACACAGGCACCCCAAAGTTTAGGGCTGCTCTGTTGACAAGAACCTCTACTTTGTTACAATGTAAATATCCCAGGAAAGAAAAAAATGGATGAAGAAGTATTAGTCCTTATATATAATAGAATATCACTCAGCCATGAAATCAACGTCATAAGTCTAGTAGCAGCATGATGAGTGGATTTAGGTACGACGATTCTAAGTGAAATAAGTCACACAGAAAAAGACACTTATCATAAGATATCACTTATAGAGGGAATGTAAAAACTGCGACCTTGAACTGAATTACAAAACAGAACAGAGGCACACGTTTAGAAAACACACTATGGCTGCTTAACGGGAAAGGTGAGGTGGGGTGATGCATAAAAGAAGGGTTTCAAATTAGCTCAGATACAGTTCCATAAACCCAATATGTAATAGACACGACCTACTCCTTGCTCAGTGAACTGGACTCAACACCCCCTATTAACCGCCCAAGAATATATCTGACTAGTAAGAATCTCAAAACCTATGTATTGATATCTCTCTGTAAGTGAGTCAAGTGGGTGTAAAGCGGCATAAACACAGCAGTGAAAAGCAGCTAAACCCCTTTATAAAAATCAATCACTTTTAAAAACCCGTGAAACAAAGACAGGGAAAGAGAAAGAAATTCTTACTAAATTCGTTCAGGGGCTGTGATGCCACCTGGATTGACCATATATAGACCCACAGCTGATTGAGACATAAGGGTGGACACTCTTGGGGCTGAGAGGTTTCGTGAGGTTGGGTGAGCAAACGTAGACCCTTTAAAGTAATACTGCGTGGTTCCCATCCCATGGGTCCCAAATCTCCAGGTTCAAGGGCATCTTCCCACTTCGAAAACATGCATGAGAAACCCAGAAGATGGTGCACCGTGTGATCGGGAAAGGTTTCTAAAAGGGACCTCATTTCTCATCTCCTTGGGCTCGGGTTCGCCATTCCAGCTGCTTTACTAGCAATCTCCCTCCTTGGAGAATCAGCACCTTTAACCTCCTGTTCCGTACAGGTTGCAATTTGTCCTGAGGATGAACGGGAAGAGGGGGAACCAATGAGACACTAGCTCTAGGTGTTGGGACAGGCACAGGTCACTCTATTTTCCCATCAGGAAGAAGAATTAACCACAGGCTCAGCCTGCCGCTCGGGACCAGAATAGAGCCTGAAGCAATCCTGCGCTTTTGCAGCCAGCTCCCAAGAAAGCGAGTTGAAAAATGGAGCTCAGGGGCACTGCAATTCACAAACCTGCAGAGTTATAAATGATAACTCTCGTCCACAAATATATTGAGGGAAGGCAACGAAGAGGATTTGGAAGCAAGGCAGAATTGCAGGAAACAGATTTCAGGAGGTAGATTCGAATCGCCTTTAAAGCACGGGAAAAGCGGCAAAACCTCGACCATGATGCCCTTGGCCAAAAAGGGCGTAGGCGTTTTTTTCCTGAATATATTCAGGAAAAAACGCATACGCCCTTTTTGGCCAACCAAGCAACCTGGAAAGGCAAATCAGTGCTACAAAGAAGTCTCGCTTCCCACCGGTCAAAAGGGCCATGCTGAATAAAGTGTCAAAACCAGAAATGCAGGACAGCCCATGGAGAAACGGGAGCCTTGCTACGCTGATGGGCGGGATGTAAATTGCCACCAGCCATTTTGGAGAAGTGTACGGTGTGTCGTGAAACATCTAAAAAACTCAGCTTAGAGAGCATAGGGCACTTCCACTCATGGGCGTATAAATTGGGAAAACTAAAAATCAGCAAGACACAGGCACCCCAAAGTTTAGGGCTGCTCTGTTGACAAGAACCTCTACTTTGTTACAATGTAAATATCCCAGGAAAGAAAAAAATGGATGAAGAAGTATTAGTCCTTATATATAATAGAATATCACTCAGCCATGAAATCAACGTCATAAGTCTAGTAGCAGCATGATGAGTGGATTTAGGTACGACGATTCTAAGTGAAATAAGTCACACAGAAAAAGACACTTATCATAAGATATCACTTATAGAGGGAATGTAAAAACTGCGACCTTGAACTGAATTACAAAACAGAACAGAGGCACACGTTTAGAAAACACACTATGGCTGCTTAACGGGAAAGGTGAGGTGGGGTGATGCATAAAACAAGGGTTTCAAATTAGCTCAGATACAGTTCCATAAACCCAATATGTAATAGACACGACCTACTCCTTGCTCAGTGAACTGGACTCAACACCCCCTATTAACCGCCCAAGAATATATCTGACTAGTAAGAATCTCAAAACCTATGTATTGATATCTCTCTGTAAGTGAGTCAAGTGGGTGTAAAGCGGCATAAACACAGCAGTGAAAAGCAGCTAAACCCCTTTATAAAAATCAATCACTTTTAAAAACCCGTGAAACAAAGACAGGGAAAGAGAAAGAAATTCTTACTAAATTCGTTCAGGGGCTGTGATGCCACCTGGATTGACCATATCTAGACCCACAGCTGATTGAGACATAAGGGTGGACACTCTTGGGGCTGAGAGGTTTCGTGAGGTTGGGTGAGCAAACGTAGACCCTTTAAAGTAATACTGCGTGGTTCCCATCCCATGGGTCCCAAATCTCCAGGTTCAAGGGCATCTTCCCACTTCGAAAACATGCATGAGAAAACCAGAAGATGGTGCACCGTGTGATCGGGAAAGGTTTCTAAAAGGGACCTCATTTCTCATCTCCTTGGGCTCGGGTTCGCCATTCCAGCTGCTTTACTAGCAATCTCCCTCCTTGGAGAATCAGCACCTTTAACCTCCTGTTCCGTACAGGTTGCAATTTGTCCTGAGGATGAACGGGAAGAGGGGGAACCAATGAGACACTAGCTCTAGGTGTTGGGACAGGCACAGGTCACTCTATTTTCCCATCAGGAAGAAGAATTAACCACAGGCTCAGCCTGCCGCTCGGGACCAGAATAGAGCCTGAAGCAATCCTGCGCTTTTGCGGCCAGCTCCCAAGAAAGCGAGTTGAAAAATGGAGCTCAGGGGCACTGCAATTCACAAACCTGCAGAGTTATAAATGATAACTCTCGTCCACAAATATATTGAGGGAAGGCAACGAAGAGGATTTGAAAGCAAGGCAGAATTGCAGGAAACAGATTTCAGGAGGTAGATTCGAATCGCCTTTAAAGCACAGGAAAAGCGGCAACACCTCGACCATGATGCCCTTGGCCAAAAAGGGCGTATGCGTTTTTTCCTGAATATATTCAGGAAAAAACGCATACGCCCTTTTTGGCCAACCAAGCAACCTGGAAAGGCAAATCAGCGCTACAAAGAAGGCTCGTTTCCCGTCGGTAAAAAGGGCCATGCTGAATAAAGTGTCAAAACCAGCAATGCAGGACAGGCCATGGAGAAACGGGAGCCTTGCTACGCTGATGGGCGGGATGTAAATTGCCAACAGCCACTCTGTAGAAGTGTACGGTGTGTCCTGAAACATCTAAAAAACTCAGCTTAGAGAGCATAGGACACTTCCACTCATGGGCATATAAATTGGGAAAACTAAAAATCAGCAAGACACAGGCACCCCAAAGTTTAGGGCTGCTCTGTTGACAAGAACCTCCACTTTGTTACAACGTAAATATCCCAGGAAAGAAAAAAATGGATAAAGAAGTATTAGTCCTTATGTATAATAGAATATCACTCAGCCATGAAATCAACGTCATAAGTCTAGTAGCAGCATGATGAGTGGATTTAGGTACGACGATTCTAAGTGAAATAAGTCACACAGAAAAAGACACTTATCATAAGATATCACTTATAGAGGGAATGTGAAAACCGCTACCCTTGAACTGAATTACAAAAGAGAACAGAGTCACACGTTTAGAAAACACACTATGGCTGCTTAACGGGAAAGGTGAGGTGGGGTGATGCATAAAAGAAGGGTTTCAAATTAGCTCAGATACCGTTCCATAAACCCAATATGTAATAGACACGACCTACTCCTTGCTCAGTGAACTGGACTCAACACCCCCTATTAACCGCCCAAGAATATATCTGACTAGTAAGAATCTCAAAACCTATGTATTGATATCTCTCTGTAAGTGAGTCAAGTGGGTGTAAAGTGGCATAAACACAGCAGTGAAAAGCAGCTAAACCCCTTTATAAAAATCAATCACTTTTAAAAACCCGTGAAACAAAGACAGTGAAAGAGAAAGAAATTCTTACTAAATTCGTTCAGGGGCTGTGAGGCCACCTGGATTGACCATATATAGACCCACAGCTGATTGAGACATAAAGGTGGACACTCTTGGGGCTGAGAGGTTTGGTGAGGTTGGGTGAGCAAACGTAGACCCTTTAAAGTAATACTGCGTGGTTCCCATCCCATGGGTCCCAAATCTCCAGGTTCAAGGGCATCTTCCCACTTCGAAAACATGCATGAGAAACCCAGAAGATGGTGCACCGTGTGATCGGGAAAGGTTTCTAAATCGCACCTCATTTCTCAACTCCTTGTGCTCGGGTTCTCCATTCCAGCCGCTTTACTAGCAATCTCCCTCCTTGGAGAATCAGCACCTTTAACCTCCTGTTCCGTACAGGTTGCAATTTGTCCTGAGGATGAACGGGAAGAGGGGGAACCAATGAGACACTAGCTCTAGGTGTTGGGACAGGCACAGGTCACTCTATTTTCCCATCAGGAAGAAGAATTAACCACAGGCTCAGCCTGCCGCTCGGGACCAGAATAGAGCCTGAAGCAATCCTGCGCTTTTGCAGCCAGCTCCCAAGAAAGCGAGTTGAAAAATGGAGCTCAGGGGCACTGCAATTCACAAACCTGCAGAGTTATAAATGATAACTCTCGTCCACAAATATATTGAGGGAAGGCAACGAAGAGGATTTGGAAGCAAGGCAGAATTGCAGGAAACAGATTTCAGGAGGTAGATTCGAATCGCCTTTAAAGCACGGGAAAAGCGGCAAAACCTCGACCATGATGCCCTTGGCCAAAAAGGGCGTAGGCGTTTTTTTCCTGAATATATTCAGGAAAAAACGCATACGCCCTTTTTGGCCAACCAAGCAACCTGGAAAGGCAAATCAGTGCTACAAAGAAGTCTCGCTTCCCACCGGTCAAAAGGGCCATGCTGAATAAAGTGTCAAAACCAGAAATGCAGGACAGCCCATGGAGAAACGGGAGCCTTGCTACGCTGATGGGCGGGATGTAAATTACCACCAGCCATTTTGGAGAAGTGTACGGTGTGTCGTGAAACATCTAAAAAACTCAGCTTAGAGAGCATAGGGCACTTCCACTCATGGGCGTATAAATTGGGAAAACTAAAAATCAGCAAGACACAGGCACCCCAAAGTTTAGGGCTGCTCTGTTGACAAGAACCTCTACTTTGTTACAATGTAAATATCCCAGGAAAGAAAAAAATGGATGAAGAAGTATTAGTCCTTATATATAATAGAATATCACTCAGCCATGAAATCAACGTCATAAGTCTAGTAGCAGCATGATGAGTGGATTTAGGTACGACGATTCTAAGTGAAATAAGTCACACAGAAAAAGACACTTATCATAAGATATCACTTATAGAGGGAATGTAAAAACTGCGACCTTGAACTGAATTACAAAACAGAACAGAGGCACACGTTTAGAAAACACACTATGGCTGCTTAACGGGAAAGGTGAGGTGGGGTGATGCATAAAACAAGGGTTTCAAATTAGCTCAGATACAGTTCCATAAACCCAATATGTAATAGACACGACCTACTCCTTGCTCAGTGAACTGGACTCAACACCCCCTATTAACCGCCCAAGAATATATCTGACTAGTAAGAATCTCAAAACCTATGTATTGATATCTCTCTGTAAGTGAGTCAAGTGGGTGTAAAGCGGCATAAACACAGCAGTGAAAAGCAGCTAAACCCCTTTATAAAAATCAATCACTTTTAAAAACCCGTGAAACAAAGACAGGGAAAGAGAAAGAAATTCTTACTAAATTCGTTCAGGGGCTGTGATGCCACCTGGATTGACCATATCTAGACCCACAGCTGATTGAGACATAAGGGTGGACACTCTTGGGGCTGAGAGGTTTCGTGAGGTTGGGTGAGCAAACGTAGACCCTTTAAAGTAATACTGCGTGGTTCCCATCCCATGGGTCCCAAATCTCCAGGTTCAAGGGCATCTTCCCACTTCGAAAACATGCATGAGAAAACCAGAAGATGGTGCACCGTGTGACCGGGAAAGGTTTCTAAAAGGGACCTCATTTCTCATCTCCTTGGGCTCGGGTTCGCCATTCCAGCTGCTTTACTAGCAATCTCCCTCCTTGGAGAATCAGCACCTTTAACCTCCTGTTCCGTACAGGTTGCAATTTGTCCTGAGGATGAACGGGAAGAGGGGGAACCAATGAGACACTAGCTCTAGGTGTTGGGACAGGCACAGGTCACTCTATTTTCCCATCAGGAAGAAGAATTAACCACAGGCTCAGCCTGCCGCTCGGGACCAGAATAGAGCCTGAAGCAATCCTGCGCTTTTGCGGCCAGCTCCCAAGAAAGCGAGTTGAAAAATGGAGCTCAGGGGCACTGCAATTCACAAACCTGCAGAGTTATAAATGATAACTCTCGTCCACAAATATATTGAGGGAAGGCAACGAAGAGGATTTGAAAGCAAGGCAGAATTGCAGGAAACAGATTTCAGGAGGTAGATTCGAATCGCCTTTAAAGCACAGGAAAAGCGGCAACACCTCGACCATGATGCCCTTGGCCAAAAAGGGCGTATGCGTTTTTTCCTGAATATATTCAGGAAAAAACGCATACGCCCTTTTTGGCCAACCAAGCAACCTGGAAAGGCAAATCAGCGCTACAAAGAAGGCTCGTTTCCCGTCGGTAAAAAGGGCCATGCTGAATAAAGTGTCAAAACCAGCAATGCAGGACAGGCCATGGAGAAACGGGAGCCTTGCTACGCTGATGGGCGGGATGTAAATTGCCAACAGCCACTCTGTAGAAGTGTACGGTGTGTCCTGAAACATCTAAAAAACTCAGCTTAGAGAGCATAGGACACTTCCACTCATGGGCATATAAATTGGGAAAACTAAAAATCAGCAAGACACAGGCACCCCAAAGTTTAGGGCTGCTCTGTTGACAAGAACCTCCACTTTGTTACAACGTAAATATCCCAGGAAAGAAAAAAATGGATAAAGAAGTATTAGTCCTTATGTATAATAGAATATCACTCAGCCATGAAATCAACGTCATAAGTCTAGTAGCAGCATGATGAGTGGATTTAGGTACGACGATTCTAAGTGAAATAAGTCACACAGAAAAAGACACTTATCATAAGATATCACTTATAGAGGGAATGTGAAAACCGCTACCCTTGAACTGAATTACAAAAGAGAACAGAGTCACACGTTTAGAAAACACACTATGGCTGCTTAACGGGAAAGGTGAGGTGGGGTGATGCATAAAAGAAGGGTTTCAAATTAGCTCAGATACCGTTCCATAAACCCAATATGTAATAGACACGACCTACTCCTTGCTCAGTGAACTGGACTCAACACCCCCTATTAACCGCCCAAGAATATATCTGACTAGTAAGAATCTCAAAACCTATGTATTGATATCTCTCTGTAAGTGAGTCAAGTGGGTGTAAAGTGGCATAAACACAGCAGTGAAAAGCAGCTAAACCCCTTTATAAAAATCAATCACTTTTAAAAACCCGTGAAACAAAGACAGTGAAAGAGAAAGAAATTCTTACTAAATTCGTTCAGGGGCTGTGAGGCCACCTGGATTGACCATATATAGACCCACAGCTGATTGAGACATAAAGGTGGACACTCTTGGGGCTGAGAGGTTTGGTGAGGTTGGGTGAGCAAACGTAGACCCTTTAAAGTAATACTGCGTGGTTCCCATCCCATGGGTCCCAAATCTCCAGGTTCAAGGGCATCTTCCCACTTCGAAAACATGCATGAGAAACCCAGAAGATGGTGCACCGTGTGATCGGGAAAGGTTTCTAAATCGCACCTCATTTCTCAACTCCTTGTGCTCGGGTTCTCCATTCCAGCCGCTTTACTAGCAATCTCCCTCCTTGGAGAATCAGCACCTTTAACCTCCTGTTCCGTACAGGTTGCAATTTGTCCTGAGGATGAACGGGAAGAGGGGGAACCAATGAGACACTAGCTCTAGGTGTTGGGACAGGCACAGGTCACTCTATTTTCCCATCAGGAAGAAGAATTAACCACAGGCTCAGCCTGCCGCTCGGGACCAGAATAGAGCCTGAAGCAATCCTGCGCTTTTGCAGCCAGCTCCCAAGAAAGCGAGTTGAAAAATGGAGCTCAGGGGCACTGCAATTCACAAACCTGCAGAGTTATAAATGATAACTCTCGTCCACAAATATATTGAGGGAAGGCAACGAAGAGGATTTGGAAGCAAGGCAGAATTGCAGGAAACAGATTTCAGGAGGTAGATACGAATCGCCTTTAAAGCACAGGAAAAGGGGCAAAACCTCGACCATGATGCCCTTGGCCAAAAAGGGCGTATGCGTTTTTTCCTGAATATATTCAGGAAAAAACGCATACGCCCTTTTTGGCCAACCAAGCAACCTGGAAAGGCAAATCAGCGCTACAAAGAAGTCTCGCTTCCCATCGGTCAAAAGGGCCATGCTGAATAAAGTATCAAAACCAGAAATGCAGGACAGGCCATGGAGAAACGGGAGCCTTGCTACGCTGAAGGGCGGGATGTAAATTGCCAACAGCCACTCTGGAGAAGTGTACGGTGTGTCCTGAAACATCTAAAAAACTCAGCTTAGAGAGCATAGGGCACTTCCACTCATGGGCGTATAAATTGGGAAAACTAAAAATCAGCAAGACACAGGCACCCCAAAGTTTACGGCTGCTCTGTTGACAAGAACCTCCACTTCGTTACACCTTAAATATCCCAGGAAAGAGAAAAATTGATAAAGAAGTTGTGGTCCTTATGTACAATGGAATATCACTCAGCCATGAAATCAACGTCATAAGGCTAGTAGCAGCATGATGAGTGGATTTAGGTACGACGATTCTAAGTGAAATAAGTCACACAGAAAAAGACACTTTTCATAAGATATCACTTATAGAGGGAATGTAAAAACCGCTACGCTTGAACTGAATTACAAAACAGAACAGAGTCACACGTTTAGAAAACACACTATGGCTGCTTAACGGGAAAGGTGAGGTGGGGTGATGCATAAAACAAGGGTTTCAAATTAGCTCAGATAACGTTCCATAAACCCAATATGTAATAGACACGACCTACTCCTTGCTCAGTGAACTGGACTCAACACCCCCTATTCACCGCCCAAGAATATATCTGACTAGTAAGAATCTTAAAACCTATGTACTGATAACTCTCTGTAAGTGAGTCAAGTGGGTGTAAAGCGGCATAAACACAGCAGTGAAAAGCAGCTAAACCCCTTTATAAAAACCAATTACTTTTAAAAACCCGTGAAACAAAGACAGTGATAGAGAGAGAAATTCTTACTAACTTCATTCAGGGGCTGTGATGCCACCTGGATTGACCATATATAGACCCACAGCTGATTGAGACATAAGGGTGGACACTCTTGGGGCTGAGAGGTTTCGTGAGGTTGGGTGAGCAAACGCAGACCCTTTAAAGTAATACTGCGTGGTTCCCATCCCATGGGTCCCAAATCTCCAGGTTCAAGGGCATCTTCCCACTTCGAAAACATGCATGAGAAACCCAGAAGATGGTGCACCGTGTGATCGGGAAAGGTTTCTAAATCGCACCTCATTTCTCAACTCCTTGTGCTCGGGTTCTCCATTCCAGCCGCTTTACTAGCAATCTCCCTCCTTGGAGAATCAGCACCTTTAACCTCCTGTTCCGTACAGGTTGCAATTTGTCCTGAGGATGAACGGGAAGAGGGGGAACCAATGAGACACTAGCTCTAGGTGTTGGGACAGGCACAGGTCACTCTATTTTCCCAACAGGAAGAAGAATTAACCACAGGCTCAGCCTGCCGCTCAGGACCAGAATAGAGCCTGAAGCAATCCTGCGCTTTTGCAGCCAGCTCCCAAGAAAGCGAGTTGAAAAATGGAGCTCAGGGGCACTGCAATTCACAAACCTGCAGAGTTATAAATGATAACTCTCGTCCACAAATATATTGAGGGAAGGCAACGAAGAGGATTTGAAAGCAAGGCAGAATTGCAGGAAACAGATTTCAGGAGGTAGATTCGAATCGCCTTGAAAGCACAGGAAAAGCGGCAACACCTCGACCATGATGCCCTTGGCCAAAAAGGGCGTATGCGTTTTTTCCTGAATATATTCAGGAAAAAACGCATACGCCCTTTTTGGCCAACCAAGCAACCTGGAAAGGCAAATCAGCGCTACAAAGAAGGCTCGTTTCCCGTCGGTCAAAAGGGCCATGCTGAATAAAGTGTCAAAACCAGCAATGCAGGACAGGCCATGGAGAAACGGGAGCCTTGCTACGCTGATGGGCGGGATGTAAATTGCCAACAGCCACTCTGTAGAAGTGTACGGTGTGTCCTGAAACATCTAAAAAACTCAGCTTAGAGAGCATAGGACACTTCCACTCATGGGCGTATAAATTGGGAAAACTAAAAATCAGCAAGACACAGGCACCCCAAAGTTTAGGGCTGCTCTGTTGACAAGAACCTCCACTTTGTTACAACGTAAATATCCCAGGAAAGAAAAAAATGGATAAAGAAGTATTAGTCCTTATGTATAATAGAATATCACTCAGCCATGAAATCAACGTCATAAGTCTAGTAGCAGCATGATGAGTGGATTTAGGTACGACGATTCTAAGTGAAATAAGTCACACAGAAAAAGACACTTATCATAAGATATCACTTATAGAGGGAATGTGAAAACCGCTACCCTTGAACTGAATTACAAAAGAGAACAGAGTCACACGTTTAGAAAACACACTATGGCTGCTTAACGGGAAAGGTGAGGTGGGGTGATGCATAAAAGAAGGGTTTCAAATTAGCTCAGATACCGTTCCATAAACCCAATATGTAATAGACACGACCTACTCCTTGCTCAGTGAACTGGACTCAACACCCCCTATTAACCGCCCAAGAATATATCTGACTAGTAAGAATCTTAAAACCTATGTATTGATATCTCTCTGAAAGTGAGTCAAGTGGGTGTAAAGCGGCATAAACACAGCAGTGAAAAGCAGCTAAACCCCTTTATAAAAATCAATCACTTTTAAAAACCCGTGAAACAAAGACAGGGAAAGAGAAAGAAATTCTTACTAAATTCGTTCAGGGGCTGTGATGCCACCTGGATTGACCATATCTAGACCCACAGCTGATTGAGACATAAGGGTGGACACTCTTGGGGCTGAGAGGTTTCGTGAGGTTGGGTGAGCAAACGTAGACCCTTTAAAGTAATACTGCGTGGTTCCCATCCCATGGGTCCCAAATCTCCAGGTTCAAGGGCATCTTCCCACTTCAAAAACATGCATGAGAAACCCAGAAGATGGTGCACCGTGTGATCGGGAAAGGTTTCTAAAAGGGACCTCATTTCTCATCTCCTTGGGCTCGGGTTCGCCATTCCAGCTGCTTTACTAGCAATCTCCCTCCTTGGAGAATCAGCACCTTTAACCTCCTGTTCCGTACAGGTTGCAATTTGTCCTGAGGATGAACGGGAAGAGGGGGAACCAATGAGAGACTAGCTCTAGGTGTTGGGACAGGCACAGGTCACTCTATTTTCCCATCAGGAAGAAGAATTAACCACAGGCTCAGCCTGCCGCCCGGAACCAGAATAGGGCCTGAAGCAATCCTGCGCTTTTGCGTCCAGGTCCCAGGAAAGCGAGTTGAAAAATGGAGCTCAGGGGCACTGCAATTCACAAACCTGCAGAGTTATAAATGATAACTCTCGTCCACAAATATATTGAGGGAAGGCAACGAAGAGGATTTGAAAGCAAGGCAGAATTGCAGGAAACAGATTTCAGGAGGTAGATTCGAATCGCCTTTAAAGCACGGGAAAAGCGGCAACACCTCGACAATGATGCCCTTGGCCAAAAAGGGCGTATGCGTTTTTTCCGGAATATATTCAGGAAAAAACGCATACGCCCTTTTTGGCCAACCAAGCAACCTGGAAAGGCAAATCAGCGCTACAAAGAAGTCTCGCTTCCCACCGGTCAAAAGGGCCATGCTGAATAAAGTGTCAAAACCAGAAATGCAGGACAGGCCATGGAGAAACGGGAGCCTTGCTACGCTGATGGGCGGGATGTAAATTGCCAACAGCCATTTTGGAGAAGTGTACGGTGTGTCGTGAAACATCTAAAAAACTCAGCTTAGAGAGCATAGGGCACTTCCACTCATGGGCGTATAAATTGGGAAAACTAAAAATCAGCAAGACACAGGCACCCCAAAGTTTAGGGCTGCTCTGTGGACAAGAACCTCTACTTTGTTACAACGTAAATATCCCAGGAAAGAAAAAAATGGATGAAGAAGTATTAGTCCTTATATATAATAGAATATCACTCAGCCATGAAATCAACGTCATAAGTCTAGTAGCAGCATGATGAGTGGATTTAGGTACGACGATTCTAATTGAAATAAGTCACACAGAAAAAGACACTTATCATAAGATATCACTTATAGAGGGAATGTAAAAACTGCGACCTTGAACTGAATTACAAAACAGAACAGAGGCACACGTTTAGAAAACACACTATGGCTGCTTAACGGGAAAGGTGAGGTGGGGTGATGCATAAAACAAGGGTTTCAAATTAGCTCAGATACCGTTCCATAAACCCAATATGTAATAGACACGACCTACTCCTTGCTCAGTGAACTGGACTCAACACCCCCTATTAACCGCCCAAGAATATATCTGACTAGTAAGAATCTCAAAACCTATGTATTGATATCTCTCTGTAAGTGAGTCAAGTGGGTGTAAAGTGGCATAAACACAGCAGTGAAAAGCAGCTAAACCCCTTTATAAAAATCAATCACTTTTAAAAACCCGTGAAACAAAGACAGTGAAAGAGAAAGAAATTCTTACTAAATTCGTTCAGGGGCTGTGAGGCCACCTGGATTGACCATATATAGACCCACAGCTGATTGAGACATAAGGGTGGACACTCTTGGGGCTGAGAGGTTTGGTGAGGTTGGGTGAGCAAACGTAGACCCTTTAAAGTAATACTGCGTGGTTCCCATCCCATGGGTCCCAAATCTCCAGGTTCAAGGGCATCTTCCCACTTCGAAAACATGCATGAGAAACCCAGAAGACGGTGCACCGTGTGATCGGGAAAGGTTTCTAAATCGCACCTCATTTCTCAACTCCTTGTGCTCGGGTTCTCCATTCCAGCCGCTTTACTAGCAATCTCCCTCCTTGGAGAATCAGCACCTTTAACCTCCTGTTCCGTACAGGTTGCAATTTGTCCTGAGGATGAACGGGAAGAGGGGGAACCAATGAGACACTAGCTCTAGGTGTTGGGACAGGCACAGGTCACTCTATTTTCCCATCAGGAAGAAGAATTAACCACAGGCTCAGCCTGCCGCTCGGGACCAGAATAGAGCCTGAAGCAATCCTGCGCTTTTGCAGCCAGCTCCCAAGAAAGCGAGTTGAAAAATGGAGCTCAGGGGCACTGCAATTCACAAACCTGCAGAGTTATAAATGATAACTCTCGTCCACAAATATATTGAGGGAAGGCAACGAAGAGGATTTGGAAGCAAGGCAGAATTGCAGGAAACAGATTTCAGGAGGTAGATACGAATCGCCTTTAAAGCACAGGAAAAGGGGCAAAACCTCGACCATGATGCCCTTGGCCAAAAAGGGCGTATGCGTTTTTTCCTGAATATATTCAGGAAAAAACGCATACGCCCTTTTTGGCCAACCAAGCAACCTGGAAAGGCAAATCAGCGCTACAAAGAAGTCTCGCTTCCCATCGGTCAAAAGGGCCATGCTGAATAAAGTATCAAAACCAGAAATGCAGGACAGGCCATGGCGAAACGGGAGCCTTGCTATGCTGAAGGGCGGGATGTAAATTGCCAACAGCCACTCTGGAGAAGTGTACGGTGTGTCCTGAAACATCTAAAAAACTCAGCTTAGAGAGCATAGGGCACTTCCACTCATGGGCGTATAAATTGGGAAAACTAAAAATCAGCAAGACACAGGCACCCCAAAGTTTACGGCTGCTCTGTTGACAAGAACCTCCACTTCGTTACACCTTAAATATCCCAGGAAAGAGAAAAATTGATAAAGAAGTTGTGGTCCTTATGTACAATGGAATATCACTCAGCCATGAAATCAACGTCATAAGGCTAGTAGCAGCATGATGAGTGGATTTAGGTACGACGATTCTAAGTGAAATAAGTCACACAGAAAAAGACACTTTTCATAAGATATCACTTATAGAGGGAATGTAAAAACCGCTACGCTTGAACTGAATTACAAAACAGAACAGAGTCACACGTTTAGAAAACACACTATGGCTGCTTAACGGGAAAGGTGAGGTGGGGTGATGCATAAAACAAGGGTTTCAAATTAGCTCAGATAACGTTCCATAAACCCAATATGTAATAGACACGACCTACTCCTTGCTCAGTGAACTGGACTCAACACCCCCTATTCACCGCCCAAGAATATATCTGACTAGTAAGAATCTTAAAACCTATGTACTGATAACTCTCTGTAAGTGAGTCAAGTGGGTGTAAAGCGGCATAAACACAGCAGTGAAAAGCAGCTAAACCCCTTTATAAAAACCAATTACTTTTAAAAACCCGTGAAACAAAGACAGTGATAGAGAGAGAAATTCTTACTAACTTCATTCAGGGGCTGTGATGCCACCTGGATTGACCATATATAGACCCACAGCTGATTGAGACATAAGGGTGGACACTCTTGGGGCTGAGAGGTTTCGTGAGGTTGGGTGAGCAAACGCAGACCCTTTAAAGTAATACTGCGTGGTTCCCATCCCATGGGTCCCAAATCTCCAGGTTCAAGGGCATCTTCCCACTTCGAAAACATGCATGAGAAACCCAGAAGATGGTGCACCGTGTGATCGGGAAAGGTTTCTAAATCGCACCTCATTTCTCAACTCCTTGTGCTCGGGTTCTCCATTCCAGCCGCTTTACTAGCAATCTCCCTCCTTGGAGAATCAGCACCTTTAACCTCCTGTTCCGTACAGGTTGCAATTTGTCCTGAGGATGAACGGGAAGAGGGGGAACCAATGAGACACTAGCTCTAGGTGTTGGGACAGGCACAGGTCACTCTATTTTCCCATCAGGAAGAAGAATTAACCACAGGCTCAGCCTGCCGCTCAGGACCAGAATAGAGCCTGAAGCAATCCTGCGCTTTTGCAGCCAGCTCCCAAGAAAGCGAGTTGAAAAATGGAGCTCAGGGGCACTGCAATTCACAAACCTGCAGAGTTATAAATGATAACTCTCGTCCACAAATATATTGAGGGAAGGCAACGAAGAGGATTTGAAAGCAAGGCAGAATTGCAGGAAACAGATTTCAGGAGGTAGATTCGAATCGCCTTGAAAGCACAGGAAAAGCGGCAACACCTCGACCATGATGCCCTTGGCCAAAAAGGGCGTATGCGTTTTTTCCTGAATATATTCAGGAAAAAACGCATACGCCCTTTTTGGCCAACCAAGCAACCTGGAAAGGCAAATCAGCGCTACAAAGAAGGCTCGTTTCCCGTCGGTCAAAAGGGCCATGCTGAATAAAGTGTCAAAACCAGCAATGCAGGACAGGCCATGGAGAAACGGGAGCCTTGCTACGCTGATGGGCGGGATGTAAATTGCCAACAGCCACTCTGTAGAAGTGTACGGTGTGTCCTGAAACATCTAAAAAACTCAGCTTAGAGAGCATAGGACACTTCCACTCATGGGCGTATAAATTGGGAAAACTAAAAATCAGCAAGACACAGGCACCCCAAAGTTTAGGGCTGCTCTGTTGACAAGAACCTCCACTTTGTTACAACGTAAATATCCCAGGAAAGAAAAAAATGGATAAAGAAGTATTAGTCCTTATGTATAATAGAATATCACTCAGCCATGAAATCAACGTCATAAGTCTAGTAGCAGCATGATGAGTGGATTTAGGTACGACGATTCTAAGTGAAATAAGTCACACAGAAAAAGACACTTATCATAAGATATCACTTATAGAGGGAATGTGAAAACCGCTACCCTTGAACTGAATTACAAAAGAGAACAGAGTCACACGTTTAGAAAACACACTATGGCTGCTTAACGGGAAAGGTGAGGTGGGGTGATGCATAAAAGAAGGGTTTCAAATTAGCTCAGATACCGTTCCATAAACCCAATATGTAATAGACACGACCTACTCCTTGCTCAGTGAACTGGACTCAACACCCCCTATTAACCGCCCAAGAATATATCTGACTAGTAAGAATCTTAAAACCTATGTATTGATATCTCTCTGAAAGTGAGTCAAGTGGGTGTAAAGCGGCATAAACACAGCAGTGAAAAGCAGCTAAACCCCTTTATAAAAATCAATCACTTTTAAAAACCCGTGAAACAAAGACAGGGAAAGAGAAAGAAATTCTTACTAAATTCGTTCAGGGGCTGTGATGCCACCTGGATTGACCATATATAGACCCACAGCTGATTGAGACATAAGGGTGGACACTCTTGGGGCTGAGAGGTTTCGTGAGGTTGGGTGAGCAAACGTAGACCCTTTAAAGTAATACTGCGTGGTTCCCATCCCATGGGTCCCAAATCTCCAGGTTCAAGGGCATCTTCCCACTTCAAAAACATGCATGAGAAACCCAGAAGATGGTGCACCGTGTGATCGGGAAAGGTTTCTAAAAGGGACCTCATTTCTCATCTCCTTGGGCTCGGGTTCGCCATTCCAGCTGCTTTACTAGCAATCTCCCTCCTTGGAGAATCAGCACCTTTAACCTCCTGTTCCGTACAGGTTGCAATTTGTCCTGAGGATGAACGGGAAGAGGGGGAACCAATGAGAGACTAGCTCTAGGTGTTGGGACAGGCACAGGTCACTCTATTTTCCCATCAGGAAGAAGAATTAACCACAGGCTCAGCCTGCCGCCCGGAACCAGAATAGGGCCTGAAGCAATCCTGCGCTTTTGCGTCCAGGTCCCAGGAAAGCGAGTTGAAAAATGGAGCTCAGGGGCACTGCAATTCACAAACCTGCAGAGTTATAAATGATAACTCTCGTCCACAAATATATTGAGGGAAGGCAACGAAGAGGATTTGAAAGCAAGGCAGAATTGCAGGAAACAGATTTCAGGAGGTAGATTCGAATCGCCTTTAAAGCACGGGAAAAGCGGCAACACCTCGACAATGATGCCCTTGGCCAAAAAGGGCGTATGCGTTTTTTCCGGAATATATTCAGGAAAAAACGCATACGCCCTTTTTGGCCAACCAAGCAACCTGGAAAGGCAAATCAGCGCTACAAAGAAGTCTCGCTTCCCACCGGTCAAAAGGGCCATGCTGAATAAAGTGTCAAAACCAGAAATGCAGGACAGGCCATGGAGAAACGGGAGCCTTGCTACGCTGATGGGCGGGATGTAAATTGCCAACAGCCATTTTGGAGAAGTGTACGGTGTGTCGTGAAACATCTAAAAAACTCAGCTTAGAGAGCATAGGGCACTTCCACTCATGGGCGTATAAATTGGGAAAACTAAAAATCAGCAAGACACAGGCACCCCAAAGTTTAGGGCTGCTCTGTTGACAAGAACCTCTACTTTGTTACAACGTAAATATCCCAGGAAAGAAAAAAATGGATGAAGAAGTATTAGTCCTTATATATAATAGAATATCACTCAGCCATGAAATCAACGTCATAAGTCTAGTAGCAGCATGATGAGTGGATTTAGGTACGACGATTCTAAGTGAAATAAGTCACACAGAAAAAGACACTTATCATAAGATATCACTTATAGAGGGAATGTAAAAACTGCGACCTTGAACTGAATTACAAAACAGAACAGAGGCACACGTTTAGAAAACACACTATGGCTGCTTAACGGGAAAGGTGAGGTGGGGTGATGCATAAAACAAGGGTTTCAAATTAGCTCAGATACCGTTCCATAAACCCAATATGTAATAGACACGACCTACTCCTTGCTCAGTGAACTGGACTCAACACCCCCTATTAACCGCCCAAGAATATATCTGACTAGTAAGAATCTCAAAACCTATGTATTGATATCTCTCTGTAAGTGAGTCAAGTGGGTGTAAAGCGGCATAAACACAGCAGTGAAAAGCAGCTAAACCCCTTTATAAAAATCAATCACTTTTAAAAACCCGTGAAACAAAGACAGGGAAAGAGAAAGAAATTCTTACTAAATTCGTTCAGGGGCTGTGATGCCACCTGGATTGACCATATATAGACCCACAGCTGATTGAGACATAAGGGTGGACACTCTTGGGGCTGAGAGGTTTCGTGAGGTTGGGTGAGCAAACGTAGACCCTTTAAAGTAATACTGCGTGGTTCCCATCCCATGGGTCCCAAATCTCCAGGTTCAAGGGCATCTTCCCACTTCGAAAACATGCATGAGATACCCAGAAGATGGTGCACCGTGTGATCGGGAAAGGTTTCTAAATCGCACCTCATTTCTCAACTCCTTGTGCTCGGGTTCTCCATTCCAGCCGCTTTACTAGCAATCTCCCTCCTTGGAGAATCAGCACCTTTAACCTCCTGTTCCGTACAGGTTGCAATTTGTCCTGAGGATGAACGGGAAGAGGGGGAACCAATGAGACACTAGCTCTAGGTGTTGGGACAGGCACAGGTCACTCTATTTTCCCATCAGGAAGAAGAATTAACCACAGGCTCAGCCTGCCGCTCGGGACCAGAATAGAGCCTGAAGCAATCCAGCGCTTTTGCAGCCAGGTCCCAAGAAAGCGAGTTGAAAAATGGAGCTCAGGGGCACTGCAATTCACAAACCTGCAGAGTTATAAATGATAACTCTCGTCCACAAATATATTGAGGGAAGGCAACGAAGAGGATTTGAAAGCAAGGCAGAATTGCAGGAAACAGATTTCAGGAGGTAGATTCGAATCGCCTTGAAAGCACAGGAAAAGCGGCAATACCTCGACCATGATGCCCTTGGCCAAAAAGGGCGTATGCGTTTTTTTCCTGAATATATTCAGGAAAAAACGCATACGCCCTTTTTGGCCAACCAAGCAACCTGGAAAGGCAAATCAGCGCTACAAAGAAGTCTCGCTTCCCACCGGTCAAAAGGGCCATGCTGAATAAAGTGTCAAAACCAGCAATGCAGGACAGGCCATGGAGAAACGGGAGCCTTGCTACGCTGATGGGCGGGATGTAAATTGCCAACAGCCACTCTGTAGAAGTGTACGGTGTGTCCTGAAACATCTAAAAAACTCAGCTTAGAGAGCATAGGACACTTCCACTCATGGGCGTATAAATTGGGAAAACTAAAAATCAGCAAGACACAGGCACCCCAAAGTTTAGGGCTGCTCTGTTGACAAGAACCTCCACTTTGTTACAACGTAAATATCCCAGGAAAGAAAAAAATGGATAAAGAAGTATTAGTCCTTATGTATAATAGAATATCACTCAGCCATGAAATCAACGTCATAAGTCTAGTAGCAGCATGATGAGTGGATTTAGGTACGACGATTCTAAGTGAAATAAGTCACACAGAAAAAGACACTTATCATAAGATATCACTTATAGAGGGAATGTGAAAACCGCTACCCTTGAACTGAATTACAAAAGAGAACAGAGTCACACGTTTAGAAAACACACTATGGCTGCTTAACGGGAAAGGTGAGGTGGGGTGATGCATAAAAGAAGGGTTTCAAATTAGCTCAGATACCGTTCCATAAACCCAATATGTAATAGACACGACCTACTCCTTGCTCAGTGAACTGGACTCAACACCCCCTATTAACCGCCCAAGAATATATCTGACTAGTAAGAATCTTAAAACCTATGTATTGATATCTCTCTGAAAGTGAGTCAAGTGGGTGTAAAGCGGCATAAACACAGCAGTGAAAAGCAGCTAAACCCCTTTATAAAAATCAATCACTTTTAAAAACCCGTGAAACAAAGACAGGGAAAGAGAAAGAAATTCTTACTAAATTCGTTCAGGGGCTGTGATGCCACCTGGATTGACCATATATAGACCCACAGCTGATTGAGACATAAGGGTGGACACTCTTGGGGCTGAGAGGTTTCGTGAGGTTGGGTGAGCAAACGTAGACCCTTTAAAGTAATACTGCGTGGTTCCCATCCCATGGGTCCCAAATCTCCAGGTTCAAGGGCATCTTCCCACTTCAAAAACATGCATGAGAAACCCAGAAGATGGTGCACCGTGTGATCGGGAAAGGTTTCTAAAAGGGACCTCATTTCTCATCTCCTTGGGCTCGGGTTCGCCATTCCAGCTGCTTTACTAGCAATCTCCCTCCTTGGAGAATCAGCACCTTTAACCTCCTGTTCCGTACAGGTTGCAATTTGTCCTGAGGATGAACGGGAAGAGGGGGAACCAATGAGACACTAGCTCTAGGTGTTGGGACAGGCACAGGTCACTCTATTTTCCCATCAGGAAGAAGAATTAACCACAGGCTCAGCCTGCCGCCCGGAACCAGAATAGGGCCTGAAGCAATCCTGCGCTTTTGCGTCCAGGTCCCAGGAAAGCGAGTTGAAAAATGGAGCTCAGGGGCACTGCAATTCACAAACCTGCAGAGTTATAAATGATAACTCTCGTCCACAAATATATTGAGGGAAGGCAACGAAGAGGATTTGAAAGCAAGGCAGAATTGCAGGAAACAGATTTCAGGAGGTAGATTCGAATCGCCTTTAAAGCACGGGAAAAGCGGCAACACCTCGACAATGATGCCCTTGGCCAAAAAGGGCGTATGCGTTTTTTCCGGAATATATTCAGGAAAAAACGCATACGCCCTTTTTGGCCAACCAAGCAACCTGGAAAGGCAAATCAGCGCTACAAAGAAGTCTCGCTTCCCACCGGTCAAAAGGGCCATGCTGAATAAAGTGTCAAAACCAGAAATGCAGGACAGGCCATGGAGAAACAGGAGCCTTGCTACGCTGATGGGCGGGATGTAAATTGCCAACAGCCACTCTGGAGAACTGTACGGTGTGTCCTGAAACATCTAAAAAATTCAGCTTAGAGAGCATAGGACACTTCCACTCATGGGCATATAAATTGGGAAAACTAAAAATCAGCAAGACACAGGCACCCCAAAGTTTAGGGCTGCTCTGTTGACAAGAACCTCCACTTTGTTACAACGTAAATATCCCAGGAAAGAAAAAAATGGATAAAGAAGTATTAGTCCTTATGTATAATAGAATATCACTCAGCCATGAAATCAACGTCATAAGTCTAGTAGCAGCATGATGAGTGGATTTAGGTACGACGATTCTCAGTGAAATAATTCACACAGAAAAAGACACTTATCATAAGATATCACTTATAGAGGCAATGTGAAAACCGCTACCCTTGAACTGAATTACAAAACAGAACAGAGTCACACGTTTAGAAAACACACTATGGCTGCTTAACGGGAAAGGTGAGGTGGGGTGATGCATAAAACAAGGGTTTCAAATTAGCTCAGATACCGTTCCATAAACCCAATATGTAATAGAAACGACCTAATCCTTGCTCAGTGAACTGGACCCAACACCCCCTATTAACCGCCCAAGAATATATCTGACTAGTAAGAATCTTAAAACCTATGTATTGATACCTCTCTGAAAGTGAGTCAAGTGGGTGTAAAGCGGCATAAACACAGCAGTGAAAAGCAGCTAAACCCCTTTATAAAAATCAATCACTTTTAAAAACCCGTGAAACAAAGACAGTGAAAGAGAAAGAAATTCTTACTAAATTCGTTCAGGGGCTGTGATGCCACCTGGATTGACCATATATAGACCCACAGCTGATTGAGACATAAGGGTGGACACTCTTGGGGCTGAGAGGTTTCGTGAGGTTGGGTGAGCAAACGTAGACCCTTTAAAGTAATACTGCGTGGTTCCCATCCCATGGGTCCCAAATCTCCAGGTTCAAGGGCATCTTCCCACTTCGAAAACATGCATGAGAAACCCAGAAGATGGTACACCGTGTGATCGGGAAAGGTTTCTAAAAGGGACCTCATTTCTCATCTCCTTGGGCTCGGGTTCGCCATTCCAGCTGCTTTACTAGCAATCTCCCTCCTTGGAGAATCAGCACCTTTAACCTCCTGTTCCGTACAGGTTGCAATTTGTCCTGAGGATGAACGGGAAGAGGGGGAACCAATGAGAGACTAGCTCTAGGTGTTGGGACAGGCACAGGTCACTCTATTTTCCCATCAGGAAGAAGAATTAACCACAGGCTCAGCCTGCCGCCCGGAACCAGAATAGGGCCTGAAGCAATCCTGCGCTTTTGCGTCCAGGTCCCAGGAAAGCGAGTTGAAAAATGGAGCTCAGGGGCACTGCAATTCACAGACCTGCAGAGTTATAAATGATAACTCTCGTCCACAAATATATTGAGGGAAGGCAACGAAGAGGATTTGAAAGCAAGGCAGAATTGCAGGAAACAGATTTCAGGAGGTAGATTCGAATCGCCTTTAAAGCACGGGAAAAGCGGCAAAACCTCGACAATGATGCCCTTGGCCAAAAAGGGCGTATGCGTTTTTTCCTGAATATATTCAGGAAAAAACGCATACGCCCTTTTTGGCCAACCAAGCAACCTGGAAAGGCAAATCAGCGCTACAAAGAAGTCTCGCTTCCCACCGGTCAAAAGGGCCATGCTGAATAAAGTGTCAAAACCAGAAATGCAGGACAGGCCATGGAGAAACGGGAGCCTTGCTACGCTGATGGGCGGGATGTAAATTGCCAACAGCCATTTTGGAGAAGTGTACGGTGTGTCGTGAAACATCTAAAAAACTCAGCTTAGAGAGCATAGGGCACTTCCACTCATGGGCATATAAATTGGGAAAACTAAAAATCAGCAAGACACAGGCACCCCAAAGTTTAGGGCTGCTCTGTTGACAAGAACCTCTACTTTGTTACAACGTAAATATCCCAGGAAAGAAAAAAATGGATGAAGAAGTATTAGTCCTTATATATAATAGAATATCACTCAGCCATGAAATCAACGTCATAAGTCTAGTAGCAGCATGATGAGTGGATTTAGGTACGACGATTCTAAGTGAAATAAGTCACACAGAAAAAGACACTTATCATAAGATATCACTTATAGAGGGAATGTAAAAACTGCGACCTTGAACTGAATTACAAAACAGAACAGAGGCACACGTTTAGAAAACACACTATGGCTGCTTAACGGGAAAGGTGAGGTGGGGTGATGCATAAAACAAGGGTTTCAAATTAGCTCAGATACCGTTCCATAAACCCAATATGTAATAGACACGACCTACTCCTTGCTCAGTGAACTGGACTCAACACCCCCTATTAACCGCCCAAGAATATATCTGACTAGTAAGAATCTCAAAACCTATGTATTGATATCTCTCTGTAAGTGAGTCAAGTGGGTGTAAAGCGGCATAAACACAGCAGTGAAAAGCAGCTAAACCCCTTTATAAAAATCAATCACTTTTAAAAACCCGTGAAACAAAGACAGTGAAAGAGAGAGAAATTCTTACTAAATTCGTTCAGGGGCTGTGATGCCACCTGGATTGACCATATATAGACCCACAGCTGATTGAGACATAAGGGTGGACACTCTTGGGGCTGAGAGGTTTCGTGAGGTTGGGTGAGCAAACGCAGACCCTTTAAAGTAATACTGCGTGGTTCCCATCCCATGGGTCCCAAATCTCCAGGTTCAAGGGCATCTTCCCACTTCGAAAACATGCATGAGAAACCCAGAAGATGGTGCACCGTGTGATCGGGAAAGGTTTCTAAATCGCACCTCATTTCTCAACTCCTTGTGCTCGGGTTCTCCATTCCAGCCGCTTTACTAGCAATCTCCCTCCTTGGAGAATCAGCACCTTTAACCTCCTGTTCCATACAGGTTGCAATTTGTCCTGAGGATGAACGGGAAGAGGGGGAACCAATGAGAGACTAGCTCTAGGTGTTGGGACAGGCACAGGTCACTCTATTTTCCCATCAGGAAGAAGAATTAACCACAGGCTCAGCCTGCCGCCCGGAACCAGAATAGGGCCGGAAGCAATCCTGCGCTTTTGCGTCCAGGTCCCAGGAAAGCGAGTTGAAAAATGGAGCTCAGGGGCACTGCAATTCACAGACCTGCAGAGTTATAAATGATAACTCTCGTCCACAAATATATTGAGGGAAGGCAACGAAGAGGATTTGAAAGCAAGGCAGAATTGCAGGAAACAGATTTCAGGAGGTAGATTCGAATCGCCTTTAAAGCACGGGAAAAGCGGCAACACCTCGACCATGATGCCCTTGGCCAAAAAGGGCGTATGCGTTTTTTCCGGAATATATTCAGGAAAAAACGCATACGCCCTTTTTGGCCAACCAAGCAACCTGGAAAGGCAAATCAGCGCTACAAAGAAGGCTCGTTTCCCGTCGGTCAAAAGGGCCATGCTGAATAAAGTGTCAAAACCAGAAATGCAGGACAGGCCATGGAGAAACGGGAGCCTTGCTACGCTGATGGGCGGGATGTAAATTGCCAACAGCCACTCCGTAGAAGTGTACGGTGTGTCCTGAAACATCTAAAAAACTCAGCTTAGAGAGCATAGGACACTTCCACTCATGGGCGTATAAATTGGGAAAACTAAAAATCAGCAAGACACAGGCACCCCAAAGTTTAGCGCTGCTCTGTTGACAAGAACCTCCACTTTGTTACAACGTAAATATCCCAGGAAAGAAAAAAATGGATAAAGAAGTATTAGTCCTTATGTATAATAGAATATCACTCACCCATGATATCAACGTCATAAGTCTAGTAGCAGCATGATGAGTGGATTTAGGTACGACGATTCTAAGTGAAATAAGTCACACAGAAAAAGACACTTATCATAAGATATCACTTATAGAGGGAATGTGAAAACCGCTACCCTTGAACTGAATTACAAAAGAGAACAGAGTCACACGTTTAGAAAACACATTATGGCTGCTTAACGGGAAAGGTGAGGTGGGGTGATGCATAAAACAAGGGTTTCAAATTAGCTCAGATACCGTTCCATAAACCCAATATGTAATAGACACGACCTACTCCTTGCTCAGTGAACTGGACTCAACACCCCCTATTAACCGCCCAAGAATATATCTGACTAGTAAGAATCTTAAAAGCTATGTATTGATATCTCTCTGAAAGTGAGTCAAGTGGGTGTAAAGCGGCATAAACACAGCAGTGAAAAGCAGCTAAACCCCTTTATAAAAATCAATCACTTTTAAAAACCCGTGAAACAAAGACAGGGAAAGAGAAAGAAATTCTTACTAAATTCGTTCAGGGGCTGTGATGCCACCTGGATTGACCATATATAGACCCACAGCTGATTGAGACATAAGGGTGGACACTCTTGGGGCTGAGAGGTTTCGTGAGGTTGGGTGAGCAAACGTAGACCCTTTAAAGTAATACTGCGTGGTTCCCATCCCATGGGTCCCAAATCTCCAGGTTCAAGGGCATCTTCCCACTTCGAAAACATGCATGAGAAACCCAGAAGATGGTACACCGTGTGATCGGGAAAGGTTTCTAAAAGGGACCTCATTTCTCCTCTCCTTGGGCTCGGGTTCGCCATTCCAGCTGCTTTACTAGCAATCTCCCTCCTTGGAGAATCAGCACCTTTAACCTCCTGTTCCGTACAGGTTGCAATTTGTCCTGAGGATGAACGGGAAGAGGGGGAACCAATGAGAGACTAGCTCTAGGTGTTGGGACAGGCACAGGTCACTCTATTTTCCCATCAGGAAGAAGAATTAACCAAAGGTCAGCCTGCCGCTCGGGACCAGAATAGAGCCTGAAGCAATCCTGCGCTTTTGCAGGCAGCTCCCAAGAAAGCGAGTTGAAAAATGGAGCTCAGGGGCACTGCAATTCACAAACCTGCAGAGTTATAAATGATAACTCTCGTCCACAAATATATTGAGGGAAGGCAACGAAGAGGATTTGAAAGCAAGGCAGAATTGCAGGAAACAGATTTCAGGAGGTAGATTCGAATCGCCTTTAAAGCACAGGAAAAGCGGCAACACCTCGACCATGATGCCCTTGGCCAAAAAGGGCGTATGCGTTTTTTCCTGAATATATTCAGGAAAAAACGCATACGCCCTTTTTGGCCAACCAAGCAACCTGGAAAGGCAAATCAGCGCTACAAAGAAGGCTCGTTTCCCGTCGGTCAAAAGGGCCATGCTGAATAAAGTGTCAAAACCAGAAATGCAGGACAGGCCATGGAGAAACGGGAGCCTTGCTACGCTGATGGGCGGGATGTAAATTGCCAACAGCCACTCTGTAGAAGTGTACGGTGTGTCCTGAAACATCGAAAAAACTCAGCTTAGAGAGCATAGGACACTTCCACTCATGGGCGTATAAATTGGGAAAACTAAAAATCAGCAAGACACAGGCACCCCAAAGTTTAGGGCTGCTCTGTTGACAAGAACCTCCACTTTGTTACAACGTAAATATCCCAGGAAAGAAAAAAATGGATAAAGAAGTATTAGTCCTTATGTATAATAGAATATCACTCAGCCATGAAATCAACGTCATAAGTCTAGTAGCAGCATGATGAGTGGATTTAGGTACGACGATTCTAAGTGAAATAAGTCACACAGAAAAAGACACTTATCATAAGATATCACTTATAGAGGGAATGTGAAAACCGCTACCCTTGAACTGAATTACAAAAGAGAACAGAGTCACACGTTTAGAAAACACACTATGGCTGCTTAACGGGAAAGGTGAGGTGGGGTGATGCATAAAAGAAGGGTTTCAAATTAGCTCAGATACCGTTCCATAAACCCAATATGTAATAGAAACGACCTACTCCTTGCTCAGTGAACTGGACTCAACACCCCCTATTAACCGCCCAAGAATATATCTGACTAGTAAGCATCTTAAAAGCTATGTATTGATATCTCTCTGAAAGTGAGTCAAGTGGGTGTAAAGCGGCATAAACACAGCAGTGAAAAGCAGCTAAACCCCTTTATAAAAATCAATCACTTTTAAAAACCCGTGAAACAAAGACAGGGAAAGAGAAAGAAATTCTTACTAAATTCGTTCAGGGGCTGTGATGCCACCTGGATTGACCATATATAGACCCACAGCTGATTTAGACATAAGGGTGGACACTCTTGGGGCTGAGAGGTTTCGTGAGGTTGGGTGAGCAAACGTAGACCCTTTAAAGTAATACTGCGTGGTTCCCATCCCATGGGTCCCAAATCTCCAGGTTCAAGGGCATCTTCCCACTTCGAAAACATGCATGAGAAACCCAGAAGATGGTACACCGTGTGATCGGGAAAGGTTTCTAAAAGGGACCTCATTTCTCATCTCCTTGGGCTCGGGTTCGCCATTCCAGCTGCTTTACTAGCAATCTCCCTCCTTGGAGAATCAGCACCTTTAACCTCCTGTTCCGTACAGGTTGCAATTTGTCCTGAGGATGAACGGGAAGAGGGGGAACCAATGAGACACTAGCTCTAGGTGTTGGGACAGGCACAGGTCACTCTATTTTCCCATCAGGAAGAAGAATTAACCACAGGCTCAGCCTGCCGCCCGGAACCAGAATAGGGCCTGAAGCAATCCTGCGCTTTTGTGACCAGGTCCCAGGAAAGCGAGTTGAAAAATGGAGCTCAGGGGCACTGCAATTCACAAACCTGCAGAGTTATAAATGATAGCTCTCGTCCACAAATATATTGAGGGAAGGCAACGAAGAGGATTTGAAAGCAAGGCAGAATTGCAGGAAACAGATTTCAGGAGGTAGATTCGAATCGCCTTTAAAGCACAGGAAAAGCGGCAACACCTCGACCATGATGCCCTTGGCCAAAAAGGGCGTATGCGTTTTTTCCTGAATATATTCAGGAAAAAACGCATACGCCCTTTTTGGCCAACCAAGCAACCTGGAAAGGCAAATCAGCGCTACAAAGAAGGCTCGTTTCCCGTCGGTCAAAAGGGCCATGCTGAATAAAGTGTCAAAACCAGAAATGCAGGACAGGCCATGGAGAAATGGGAGCCTTGCTACGCTGATGGGCGGGATGTAAATTGCCAACAGCCACTCTGTAGAAGTGTACGGTGTGTCCTGAAACATCTAAAAAACTCAGCTTAGAGAGCATAGGACACTTCCACTCATGGGCGTATAAATTGGGAAAACTAAAAATCAGCAAGACACAGGCACCCCAAAGTTTAGGGCTGCTCTGTTGACAAGAACCTCCACTTTGTTACAACGTAAATATCCCAGGAAAGAAAAAAATGGATAAAGAAGTATTAGTCCTTATGTATAATAGAATATCACTCAACCATGAAATCAACGTCATAAGTCTAGTAGCAGCATGATGAGTGGATTTAGGTACGACGATTATAAGTGAAATAAGTCACACAGAAAAAGACACTTATCATAAGATATCACTTATAGAGGGAATCTGAAAACCGCTACCCTTGAACTGAATTACAAAAGAGAACAGAGTCACACGTTTAGAAAACACACTATGGCTGCTTAACGGGAAAGGTGAGGTGGGGTGATGCATAAAAGAAGGGTTTCAAATTAGCTCAGATACCGTTCCATAAACCCAATATGTAATAGACACGACCTACTCCTTGCTCAGTGAACTGGACTCAACACCCCCTATTAACCGCCCAAGAATATATCTGACTAGTAAGCATCTTAAAACCTATGTATTGATATCTCTCTGAAAGTGAGTCAAGTGGGTGTAAAGCGGCATAAACACAGCAGTGAAAAGCAGCTAAACCCCTTTATAAAAATCAATCACTTTTAAAAACCCGTGAAACAAAGACAGGGAAAGAGAAAGAAATTCTTACTAAATTCGTTCAGGGGCTGTGATGCCACCTGGATTGACCATATATAGACCCACAGCTGATTGAGACATAAGGGTGGACACTCTTGGGGCTGAGAGGTTTGGTGAGGTTGGGTGAGCAAACGTAGACCCTTTAAAGTAATACTGCGTGGTTCCCATCCCATGGGTCCCAAATCTCCAGGTTCAAGGGCATCTTCCCACTTCGAAAACATGCATGAGAAACCCAGAAGATGGTGCACCGTGTGATCGGGAAAGGTTTCTAAAAGGGACCTCATTTCTCATCTCCTTGGGCTCGGGTTCGCCATTCCAGCTGCTTTACTAGCAATCTCCCTCCTTGGAGAATCAGCACCTTTAACCTCCTGTTCCGTACAGGTTGCAATTTGTCCTGAGGATGAACGGGAAGAGGGGGAACCAATGAGAGACTAGCTCTAGGTGTTGGGACAGGCACAGGTCACTCTATTTTCCCATCAGGAAGAAGAATTAACCAAAGGTCAGCCTGCCGCTCGGGACCAGAATAGAGCCTGAAGCAATCCTGCGCTTTTGCAGGCAGCTCCCAAGAAAGCGAGTTGAAAAATGGAGCTCAGGGGCACTGCAATTCACAAACCTGCAGAGTTATAAATGATAACTCTCGTCCACAAATATATTGAGGGAAGGCAACGAAGAGGATTTGGAAGCAAGGCAGAATTGCAGGAAACAGATTTCAGGAGGTAGATTCGAATCGCCTTTAAAGCACGGGAAAAGCGGCAAAACCTCGACAATGATGCCCTTAGCCAAAAAGGGCGTTTGCGTTTTTTCCTGAATATATTCAGGAAAAAAACGCATACGCCCTTTTTGGCCAACCAAGCAACCTGGAAAGGCAAATCAGCGCTACAAAGAAGTCTCGCTTCCCACCGGTCAAAAGAGCCATGCTGAATAAAGTGTCAAAACCAGAAATGCAGGACAGGCCATGGAGAAACGGGAGCCTTGCTACGCTGATGGGCGGGATGTAAATTGCCAACAGCCACTCTGGAGAAGTGTACGGTGTGTCCTGAAACATCTAAAAAACTCAGCTTAGAGAGCATAGGGCACTTCCACTCATGGGCGTATAAATTGGGAAAACTAAAAATCAGCAAGACACAGGCACCCCAAAGTTTAGGGCTGCTCTGTTGACAAGAACCTCTACTTTGTTACAACGTAAATATCCCAGGAAAGAAAAAAATGGATGAAGAAGTATTAGTCCTTATATATAATAGAATATCACTCAGCCATGAAATCAACGTCATAAGTCTAGTAGCAGCATGATGAGTGGATTTAGGTACGACGATTCTAAGTGAAATAAGTCACACAGAAAAAGACACTTATCATAAGATATCACTTATAGAGGGAATGTAAAAACTGCGACCTTGAACTGAATTACAAAACAGAACAGAGGCACACGTTTAGAAAACACACTATGGCTGCTTAACGGGAAAGGTGAGGTGGGGTGATGCATAAAAGAAGGGTTTCAAATTAGCTCAGATACCGTTCCATAAACCCAATATGTAATAGACACGACCTACTCCTTGCTCAGTGAACTGGACTCAACACCCCCTATTAACCGCCCAAGAATATATCTGACTAGTAAGAATCTCAAAACCTATGTATTGATATCTCTCTGTAAGTGAGTCAAGTGGGTGTAAAGCGGCATAAACACAGCAGTGAAAAGCAGCTAAACCCCTTTATAAAAATCAATCACTTTTAAAAACCCGTGAAACAAAGACAGGGAAAGAGAAAGAAATTCTTACTAAATTCGTTCAGGGGCTGTGATGCCACCTGGATTGACCATATATAGACCCACAGCTGATTGAGACATAAGGGTGGACACTCTTGGGCCTGAGAGGTTTCGTGAGGTTGGGTGAGCAAACGCAGACCCTTTAAAGTAATACTGCGTGGTTCCCATCCCATGGGTCCCAAATCTCCAGGTTCAAGGGCATCTTCCCACTTCGAAAACATGCATGAGAAACCCAGAAGATGGTGCACCGTGTGATCGGGAAAGGTTTCTAAAAGGGACCTCATTTCTCATCTCCTTGGGCTCGGGTTCGCCATTCCAGCTGCTTTACTAGCAATCTCCCTCCTTGGAGAATCAGCACCTTTAACCTCCTGTTCCGTACAGGTTGCAATTTGTCCTGAGGATGAACGGGAAGAGGGGGAACCAATGAGAGACTAGCTCTAGGTGTTGGGACAGGCACAGGTCACTCTATTTTCCCATCAGGAAGAAGAATTAACCAAAGGTCAGCCTGCCGCTCGGGACCAGAATAGAGCCTGAAGCAATCCTGCGCTTTTGCAGGCAGCTCCCAAGAAAGCGAGTTGAAAAATGGAGCTCAGGGGCACTGCAATTCACAAACCTGCAGAGTTATAAATGATAACTCTCGTCCACAAATATATTGAGGGAAGGCAACGAAGAGGATTTGAAAGCAAGGCAGAATTGCAGGAAACAGATTTCAGGAGGTAGATTCGAATCGCCTTTAAAGCACAGGAAAAGCGGCAACACCTCGACCATGATGCCCTTGGCCAAAAAGGGCGTATGCGTTTTTTCCTGAATATATTCAGGAAAAAACGCATACGCCCTTTTTGGCCAACCAAGCAACCTGGAAAGGCAAATCAGCGCTACAAAGAAGGCTCGTTTCCCGTCGGTCAAAAGGGCCATGCTGAATAAAGTGTCAAAACCAGAAATGCAGGACAGGCCATGGAGAAACGGGAGCCTTGCTACGCTGATGGGCGGGATGTAAATTGCCAACAGCCACTCTGTAGAAGTGTACGGTGTGTCCTGAAACATCGAAAAAACTCAGCTTAGAGAGCATAGGACACTTCCACTCATGGGCGTATAAATTGGGAAAACTAAAAATCAGCAAGACACAGGCACCCCAAAGTTTAGGGCTGCTCTGTTGACAAGAACCTCCACTTTGTTACAACGTAAATATCCCAGGAAAGAAAAAAATGGATAAAGAAGTATTAGTCCTTATGTATAATAGAATATCACTCAGCCATGAAATCAACGTCATAAGTCTAGTAGCAGCATGATGAGTGGATTTAGGTACGACGATTCTAAGTGAAATAAGTCACACAGAAAAAGACACTTATCATAAGATATCACTTATAGAGGGAATGTGAAAACCGCTACCCTTGAACTGAATTACAAAAGAGAACAGAGTCACACGTTTAGAAAACACACTATGGCTGCTTAACGGGAAAGGTGAGGTGGGGTGATGCATAAAAGAAGGGTTTCAAATTAGCTCAGATACCGTTCCATAAACCCAATATGTAATAGAAACGACCTACTCCTTGCTCAGTGAACTGGACTCAACACCCCCTATTAACCGCCCAAGAATATATCTGACTAGTAAGCATCTTAAAAGCTATGTATTGATATCTCTCTGAAAGTGAGTCAAGTGGGTGTAAAGCGGCATAAACACAGCAGTGAAAAGCAGCTAAACCCCTTTATAAAAATCAATCACTTTTAAAAACCCGTGAAACAAAGACAGGGAAAGAGAAAGAAATTCTTACTAAATTCGTTCAGGGGCTGTGATGCCACCTGGATTGACCATATATAGACCCACAGCTGATTTAGACATAAGGGTGGACACTCTTGGGGCTGAGAGGTTTCGTGAGGTTGGGTGAGCAAACGTAGACCCTTTAAAGTAATACTGCGTGGTTCCCATCCCATGGGTCCCAAATCTCCAGGTTCAAGGGCATCTTCCCACTTCGAAAACATGCATGAGAAACCCAGAAGATGGTGCACCGTGTGATCGGGAAAGGTTTCTAAAAGGGACCTCATTTCTCATCTCCTTGGGCTCGGGTTCGCCATTCCAGCTGCTTTACTAGCAATCTCCCTCCTTGGAGAATCAGCACCTTTAACCTCCTGTTCCGTACAGGTTGCAATTTGTCCTGAGGATGAACGGGAAGAGGGGGAACCAATGAGAGACTAGCTCTAGGTGTTGGGACAGGCACAGGTCACTCTATTTTCCCATCAGGAAGAAGAATTAACCAAAGGTCAGCCTGCCGCTCGGGACCAGAATAGAGCCTGAAGCAATCCTGCGCTTTTGCAGGCAGCTCCCAAGAAAGCGAGTTGAAAAATGGAGCTCAGGGGCACTGCAATTCACAAACCTGCAGAGTTATAAATGATAACTCTCGTCCACAAATATATTGAGGGAAGGCAACGAAGAGGATTTGGAAGCAAGGCAGAATTGCAGGAAACAGATTTCAGGAGGTAGATTCGAATCGCCTTTAAAGCACGGGAAAAGCGGCAAAACCTCGACAATGATGCCCTTAGCCAAAAAGGGCGTTTGCGTTTTTTCCTGAATATATTCAGGAAAAAAACGCATACGCCCTTTTTGGCCAACCAAGCAACCTGGAAAGGCAAATCAGCGCTACAAAGAAGTCTCGCTTCCCACCGGTCAAAAGAGCCATGCTGAATAAAGTGTCAAAACCAGAAATGCAGGACAGGCCATGGAGAAACGGGAGCCTTGCTACGCTGATGGGCGGGATGTAAATTGCCAACAGCCACTCTGGAGAAGTGTACGGTGTGTCCTGAAACATCTAAAAAACTCAGCTTAGAGAGCATAGGGCACTTCCACTCATGGGCGTATAAATTGGGAAAACTAAAAATCAGCAAGACACAGGCACCCCAAAGTTTAGGGCTGCTCTGTTGACAAGAACCTCTACTTTGTTACAACGTAAATATCCCAGGAAAGAAAAAAATGGATGAAGAAGTATTAGTCCTTATATATAATAGAATATCACTCAGCCATGAAATCAACGTCATAAGTCTAGTAGCAGCATGATGAGTGGATTTAGGTACGACGATTCTAAGTGAAATAAGTCACACAGAAAAAGACACTTATCATAAGATATCACTTATAGAGGGAATGTAAAAACTGCGACCTTGAACTGAATTACAAAACAGAACAGAGGCACACGTTTAGAAAACACACTATGGCTGCTTAACGGGAAAGGTGAGGTGGGGTGATGCATAAAAGAAGGGTTTCAAATTAGCTCAGATACCGTTCCATAAACCCAATATGTAATAGACACGACCTACTCCTTGCTCAGTGAACTGGACTCAACACCCCCTATTAACCGCCCAAGAATATATCTGACTAGTAAGAATCTCAAAACCTATGTATTGATATCTCTCTGTAAGTGAGTCAAGTGGGTGTAAAGCGGCATAAACACAGCAGTGAAAAGCAGCTAAACCCCTTTATAAAAATCAATCACTTTTAAAAACCCGTGAAACAAAGACAGTGAAAGAGAAAGAAATTCTTACTAAATTCGTTCAGGGGCTGTGATGCCACCTGGATTGACCATATATAGACCCACAGCTGATTGAGACATAAGGGTGGACACTCTTGGGCCTGAGAGGTTTCGTGAGGTTGGGTGAGCAAACGCAGACCCTTTAAAGTAATACTGCGTGGTTCCCATCCCATGGGTCCCAAATCTCCAGGTTCAAGGGCATCTTCCCACTTCGAAAACATGCATGAGAAACCCAGAAGATGGTGCACCGTGTGATCGGGAAAGGTTTCTAAAAGGGACCTCATTTCTCATCTCCTTGGGCTCGGGTTCGCCATTCCAGCTGCTTTACTAGCAATCTCCCTCCTTGGAGAATCAGCACCTTTAACCTCCTGTTCCGTACAGGTTGCAATTTGTCCTGAGGATGAACGGGAAGAGGGGGAACCAATGAGAGACTAGCTCTAGGTGTTGGGACAGGCACAGGTCACTCTATTTTCCCATCAGGAAGAAGAATTAACCAAAGGTCAGCCTGCCGCTCGGGACCAGAATAGAGCCTGAAGCAATCCTGCGCTTTTGCAGGCAGCTCCCAAGAAAGCGAGTTGAAAAATGGAGCTCAGGGGCACTGCAATTCACAAACCTGCAGAGTTATAAATGATAACTCTCGTCCACAAATATATTGAGGGAAGGCAACGAAGAGGATTTGAAAGCAAGGCAGAATTGCAGGAAACAGATTTCAGGAGGTAGATTCGAATCGCCTTTAAAGCACAGGAAAAGCGGCAACACCTCGACCATGATGCCCTTGGCCAAAAAGGGCGTATGCGTTTTTTCCTGAATATATTCAGGAAAAAACGCATACGCCCTTTTTGGCCAACCAAGCAACCTGGAAAGGCAAATCAGCGCTACAAAGAAGGCTCGTTTCCCGTCGGTCAAAAGGGCCATGCTGAATAAAGTGTCAAAACCAGAAATGCAGGACAGGCCATGGAGAAACGGGAGCCTTGCTACGCTGATGGGCGGGATGTAAATTGCCAACAGCCACTCTGTAGAAGTGTACGGTGTGTCCTGAAACATCGAAAAAACTCAGCTTAGAGAGCATAGGACACTTCCACTCATGGGCGTATAAATTGGGAAAACTAAAAATCAGCAAGACACAGGCACCCCAAAGTTTAGGGCTGCTCTGTTGACAAGAACCTCCACTTTGTTACAACGTAAATATCCCAGGAAAGAAAAAAATGGATAAAGAAGTATTAGTCCTTATGTATAATAGAATATCACTCAGCCATGAAATCAACGTCATAAGTCTAGTAGCAGCATGATGAGTGGATTTAGGTACGACGATTCTAAGTGAAATAAGTCACACAGAAAAAGACACTTATCATAAGATATCACTTATAGAGGGAATGTGAAAACCGCTACCCTTGAACTGAATTACAAAAGAGAACAGAGTCACACGTTTAGAAAACACACTATGGCTGCTTAACGGGAAAGGTGAGGTGGGGTGATGCATAAAAGAAGGGTTTCAAATTAGCTCAGATACCGTTCCATAAACCCAATATGTAATAGAAACGACCTACTCCTTGCTCAGTGAACTGGACTCAACACCCCCTATTAACCGCCCAAGAATATATCTGACTAGTAAGCATCTTAAAAGCTATGTATTGATATCTCTCTGAAAGTGAGTCAAGTGGGTGTAAAGCGGCATAAACACAGCAGTGAAAAGCAGCTAAACCCCTTTATAAAAATCAATCACTTTTAAAAACCCGTGAAACAAAGACAGGGAAAGAGAAAGAAATTCTTACTAAATTCGTTCAGGGGCTGTGATGCCACCTGGATTGACCATATATAGACCCACAGCTGATTTAGACATAAGGGTGGACACTCTTGGGGCTGAGAGGTTTCGTGAGGTTGGGTGAGCAAACGTAGACCCTTTAAAGTAATACTGCGTGGTTCCCATCCCATGGGTCCCAAATCTCCAGGTTCAAGGGCATCTTCCCACTTCGAAAACATGCATGAGAAACCCAGAAGATGGTGCACCGTGTGATCGGGAAAGGTTTCTAAAAGGGACCTCATTTCTCATCTCCTTGGGCTCGGGTTCGCCATTCCAGCTGCTTTACTAGCAATCTCCCTCCTTGGAGAATCAGCACCTTTAACCTCCTGTTCCGTACAGGTTGCAATTTGTCCTGAGGATGAACGGGAAGAGGGGGAACCAATGAGAGACTAGCTCTAGGTGTTGGGACAGGCACAGGTCACTCTATTTTCCCATCAGGAAGAAGAATTAACCAAAGGTCAGCCTGCCGCTCGGGACCAGAATAGAGCCTGAAGCAATCCTGCGCTTTTGCAGGCAGCTCCCAAGAAAGCGAGTTGAAAAATGGAGCTCAGGGGCACTGCAATTCACAAACCTGCAGAGTTATAAATGATAACTCTCGTCCACAAATATATTGAGGGAAGGCAACGAAGAGGATTTGGAAGCAAGGCAGAATTGCAGGAAACAGATTTCAGGAGGTAGATTCGAATCGCCTTTAAAGCACGGGAAAAGCGGCAAAACCTCGACAATGATGCCCTTAGCCAAAAAGGGCGTTTGCGTTTTTTCCTGAATATATTCAGGAAAAAAACGCATACGCCCTTTTTGGCCAACCAAGCAACCTGGAAAGGCAAATCAGCGCTACAAAGAAGTCTCGCTTCCCACCGGTCAAAAGAGCCATGCTGAATAAAGTGTCAAAACCAGAAATGCAGGACAGCCCATGGAGAAACGGGAGCCTTGCTACGCTGATGGGCGGGATGTAAATTGCCACCAGCCATTTTGGAGAAGTGTACGGTGTGTCGTGAAACATCTAAAAAACTCAGCTTAGAGAGCATAGGGCACTTCCACTCATGGGCGTATAAATTGGGAAAACTAAAAATCAGCAAGACACAGGCACCCCAAAGTTTAGGGCTGCTCTGTTGACAAGAACCTCTACTTTGTTACAATGTAAATATCCCAGGAAAGAAAAAAATGGATGAAGAAGTATTAGTCCTTATATATAATAGAATATCACTCAGCCATGAAATCAACGTCATAAGTCTAGTAGCAGCATGATGAGTGGATTTAGGTACGACGATTCTAAGTGAAATAAGTCACACAGAAAAAGACACTTATCATAAGATATCACTTATAGAGGGAATGTAAAAACTGCGACCTTGAACTGAATTACAAAACAGAACAGAGGCACACGTTTAGAAAACACACTATGGCTGCTTAACGGGAAAGGTGAGGTGGGGTGATGCATAAAACAAGGGTTTCAAATTAGCTCAGATACAGTTCCATAAACCCAATATGTAATAGACACGACCTACTCCTTGCTCAGTGAACTGGACTCAACACCCCCTATTAACCGCCCAAGAATATATCTGACTAGTAAGAATCTCAAAACCTATGTATTGATATCTCTCTGTAAGTGAGTCAAGTGGGTGTAAAGCGGCATAAACACAGCAGTGAAAAGCAGCTAAACCCCTTTATAAAAATCAATCACTTTTAAAAACCCGTGAAACAAAGACAGGGAAAGAGAAAGAAATTCTTACTAAATTCGTTCAGGGGCTGTGATGCCACCTGGATTGACCATATCTAGACCCACAGCTGATTGAGACATAAGGGTGGACACTCTTGGGGCTGAGAGGTTTCGTGAGGTTGGGTGAGCAAACGTAGACCCTTTAAAGTAATACTGCGTGGTTCCCATCCCATGGGTCCCAAATCTCCAGGTTCAAGGGCATCTTCCCACTTCGAAAACATGCATGAGAAAACCAGAAGATGGTGCACCGTGTGATCGGGAAAGGTTTCTAAAAGGGACCTCATTTCTCATCTCCTTGGGCTCGGGTTCGCCATTCCAGCTGCTTTACTAGCAATCTCCCTCCTTGGAGAATCAGCACCTTTAACCTCCTGTTCCGTACAGGTTGCAATTTGTCCTGAGGATGAACGGGAAGAGGGGGAACCAATGAGACACTAGCTCTAGGTGTTGGGACAGGCACAGGTCACTCTATTTTCCCATCAGGAAGAAGAATTAACCACAGGCTCAGCCTGCCGCTCGGGACCAGAATAGAGCCTGAAGCAATCCTGCGCTTTTGCGGCCAGCTCCCAAGAAAGCGAGTTGAAAAATGGAGCTCAGGGGCACTGCAATTCACAAACCTGCAGAGTTATAAATGATAACTCTCGTCCACAAATATATTGAGGGAAGGCAACGAAGAGGATTTGAAAGCAAGGCAGAATTGCAGGAAACAGATTTCAGGAGGTAGATTCGAATCGCCTTTAAAGCACAGGAAAAGCGGCAACACCTCGACCATGATGCCCTTGGCCAAAAAGGGCGTATGCGTTTTTTCCTGAATATATTCAGGAAAAAACGCATACGCCCTTTTTGGCCAACCAAGCAACCTGGAAAGGCAAATCAGCGCTACAAAGAAGGCTCGTTTCCCGTCGGTAAAAAGGGCCATGCTGAATAAAGTGTCAAAACCAGCAATGCAGGACAGGCCATGGAGAAACGGGAGCCTTGCTACGCTGATGGGCGGGATGTAAATTGCCAACAGCCACTCTGTAGAAGTGTACGGTGTGTCCTGAAACATCTAAAAAACTCAGCTTAGAGAGCATAGGACACTTCCACTCATGGGCATATAAATTGGGAAAACTAAAAATCAGCAAGACACAGGCACCCCAAAGTTTAGGGCTGCTCTGTTGACAAGAACCTCCACTTTGTTACAACGTAAATATCCCAGGAAAGAAAAAAATGGATAAAGAAGTATTAGTCCTTATGTATAATAGAATATCACTCAGCCATGAAATCAACGTCATAAGTCTAGTAGCAGCATGATGAGTGGATTTAGGTACGACGATTCTAAGTGAAATAAGTCACACAGAAAAAGACACTTATCATAAGATATCACTTATAGAGGGAATGTGAAAACCGCTACCCTTGAACTGAATTACAAAAGAGAACAGAGTCACACGTTTAGAAAACACACTATGGCTGCTTAACGGGAAAGGTGAGGTGGGGTGATGCATAAAAGAAGGGTTTCAAATTAGCTCAGATACCGTTCCATAAACCCAATATGTAATAGACACGACCTACTCCTTGCTCAGTGAACTGGACTCAACACCCCCTATTAACCGCCCAAGAATATATCTGACTAGTAAGAATCTCAAAACCTATGTATTGATATCTCTCTGTAAGTGAGTCAAGTGGGTGTAAAGTGGCATAAACACAGCAGTGAAAAGCAGCTAAACCCCTTTATAAAAATCAATCACTTTTAAAAACCCGTGAAACAAAGACAGTGAAAGAGAAAGAAATTCTTACTAAATTCGTTCAGGGGCTGTGAGGCCACCTGGATTGACCATATATAGACCCACAGCTGATTGAGACATAAAGGTGGACACTCTTGGGGCTGAGAGGTTTGGTGAGGTTGGGTGAGCAAACGTAGACCCTTTAAAGTAATACTGCGTGGTTCCCATCCCATGGGTCCCAAATCTCCAGGTTCAAGGGCATCTTCCCACTTCGAAAACATGCATGAGAAACCCAGAAGATGGTGCACCGTGTGATCGGGAAAGGTTTCTAAATCGCACCTCATTTCTCAACTCCTTGTGCTCGGGTTCTCCATTCCAGCCGCTTTACTAGCAATCTCCCTCCTTGGAGAATCAGCACCTTTAACCTCCTGTTCCGTACAGGTTGCAATTTGTCCTGAGGATGAACGGGAAGAGGGGGAACCAATGAGACACTAGCTCTAGGTGTTGGGACAGGCACAGGTCACTCTATTTTCCCATCAGGAAGAAGAATTAACCACAGGCTCAGCCTGCCGCTCGGGACCAGAATAGAGCCTGAAGCAATCCTGCGCTTTTGCAGCCAGCTCCCAAGAAAGCGAGTTGAAAAATGGAGCTCAGGGGCACTGCAATTCACAAACCTGCAGAGTTATAAATGATAACTCTCGTCCACAAATATATTGAGGGAAGGCAACGAAGAGGATTTGGAAGCAAGGCAGAATTGCAGGAAACAGATTTCAGGAGGTAGATTCGAATCGCCTTTAAAGCACGGGAAAAGCGGCAAAACCTCGACCATGATGCCCTTGGCCAAAAAGGGCGTAGGCGTTTTTTTCCTGAATATATTCAGGAAAAAACGCATACGCCCTTTTTGGCCAACCAAGCAACCTGGAAAGGCAAATCAGTGCTACAAAGAAGTCTCGCTTCCCACCGGTCAAAAGGGCCATGCTGAATAAAGTGTCAAAACCAGAAATGCAGGACAGCCCATGGAGAAACGGGAGCCTTGCTACGCTGATGGGCGGGATGTAAATTACCACCAGCCATTTTGGAGAAGTGTACGGTGTGTCGTGAAACATCTAAAAAACTCAGCTTAGAGAGCATAGGGCACTTCCACTCATGGGCGTATAAATTGGGAAAACTAAAAATCAGCAAGACACAGGCACCCCAAAGTTTAGGGCTGCTCTGTTGACAAGAACCTCTACTTTGTTACAATGTAAATATCCCAGGAAAGAAAAAAATGGATGAAGAAGTATTAGTCCTTATATATAATAGAATATCACTCAGCCATGAAATCAACGTCATAAGTCTAGTAGCAGCATGATGAGTGGATTTAGGTACGACGATTCTAAGTGAAATAAGTCACACAGAAAAAGACACTTATCATAAGATATCACTTATAGAGGGAATGTAAAAACTGCGACCTTGAACTGAATTACAAAACAGAACAGAGGCACACGTTTAGAAAACACACTATGGCTGCTTAACGGGAAAGGTGAGGTGGGGTGATGCATAAAACAAGGGTTTCAAATTAGCTCAGATACAGTTCCATAAACCCAATATGTAATAGACACGACCTACTCCTTGCTCAGTGAACTGGACTCAACACCCCCTATTAACCGCCCAAGAATATATCTGACTAGTAAGAATCTCAAAACCTATGTATTGATATCTCTCTGTAAGTGAGTCAAGTGGGTGTAAAGCGGCATAAACACAGCAGTGAAAAGCAGCTAAACCCCTTTATAAAAATCAATCACTTTTAAAAACCCGTGAAACAAAGACAGGGAAAGAGAAAGAAATTCTTACTAAATTCGTTCAGGGGCTGTGATGCCACCTGGATTGACCATATCTAGACCCACAGCTGATTGAGACATAAGGGTGGACACTCTTGGGGCTGAGAGGTTTCGTGAGGTTGGGTGAGCAAACGTAGACCCTTTAAAGTAATACTGCGTGGTTCCCATCCCATGGGTCCCAAATCTCCAGGTTCAAGGGCATCTTCCCACTTCGAAAACATGCATGAGAAAACCAGAAGATGGTGCACCGTGTGACCGGGAAAGGTTTCTAAAAGGGACCTCATTTCTCATCTCCTTGGGCTCGGGTTCGCCATTCCAGCTGCTTTACTAGCAATCTCCCTCCTTGGAGAATCAGCACCTTTAACCTCCTGTTCCGTACAGGTTGCAATTTGTCCTGAGGATGAACGGGAAGAGGGGGAACCAATGAGACACTAGCTCTAGGTGTTGGGACAGGCACAGGTCACTCTATTTTCCCATCAGGAAGAAGAATTAACCACAGGCTCAGCCTGCCGCTCGGGACCAGAATAGAGCCTGAAGCAATCCTGCGCTTTTGCGGCCAGCTCCCAAGAAAGCGAGTTGAAAAATGGAGCTCAGGGGCACTGCAATTCACAAACCTGCAGAGTTATAAATGATAACTCTCGTCCACAAATATATTGAGGGAAGGCAACGAAGAGGATTTGAAAGCAAGGCAGAATTGCAGGAAACAGATTTCAGGAGGTAGATTCGAATCGCCTTTAAAGCACAGGAAAAGCGGCAACACCTCGACCATGATGCCCTTGGCCAAAAAGGGCGTATGCGTTTTTTCCTGAATATATTCAGGAAAAAACGCATACGCCCTTTTTGGCCAACCAAGCAACCTGGAAAGGCAAATCAGCGCTACAAAGAAGGCTCGTTTCCCGTCGGTAAAAAGGGCCATGCTGAATAAAGTGTCAAAACCAGCAATGCAGGACAGGCCATGGAGAAACGGGAGCCTTGCTACGCTGATGGGCGGGATGTAAATTGCCAACAGCCACTCTGTAGAAGTGTACGGTGTGTCCTGAAACATCTAAAAAACTCAGCTTAGAGAGCATAGGACACTTCCACTCATGGGCATATAAATTGGGAAAACTAAAAATCAGCAAGACACAGGCACCCCAAAGTTTAGGGCTGCTCTGTTGACAAGAACCTCCACTTTGTTACAACGTAAATATCCCAGGAAAGAAAAAAATGGATAAAGAAGTATTAGTCCTTATGTATAATAGAATATCACTCAGCCATGAAATCAACGTCATAAGTCTAGTAGCAGCATGATGAGTGGATTTAGGTACGACGATTCTAAGTGAAATAAGTCACACAGAAAAAGACACTTATCATAAGATATCACTTATAGAGGGAATGTGAAAACCGCTACCCTTGAACTGAATTACAAAAGAGAACAGAGTCACACGTTTAGAAAACACACTATGGCTGCTTAACGGGAAAGGTGAGGTGGGGTGATGCATAAAAGAAGGGTTTCAAATTAGCTCAGATACCGTTCCATAAACCCAATATGTAATAGACACGACCTACTCCTTGCTCAGTGAACTGGACTCAACACCCCCTATTAACCGCCCAAGAATATATCTGACTAGTAAGAATCTCAAAACCTATGTATTGATATCTCTCTGTAAGTGAGTCAAGTGGGTGTAAAGTGGCATAAACACAGCAGTGAAAAGCAGCTAAACCCCTTTATAAAAATCAATCACTTTTAAAAACCCGTGAAACAAAGACAGTGAAAGAGAAAGAAATTCTTACTAAATTCGTTCAGGGGCTGTGAGGCCACCTGGATTGACCATATATAGACCCACAGCTGATTGAGACATAAAGGTGGACACTCTTGGGGCTGAGAGGTTTGGTGAGGTTGGGTGAGCAAACGTAGACCCTTTAAAGTAATACTGCGTGGTTCCCATCCCATGGGTCCCAAATCTCCAGGTTCAAGGGCATCTTCCCACTTCGAAAACATGCATGAGAAACCCAGAAGATGGTGCACCGTGTGATCGGGAAAGGTTTCTAAATCGCACCTCATTTCTCAACTCCTTGTGCTCGGGTTCTCCATTCCAGCCGCTTTACTAGCAATCTCCCTCCTTGGAGAATCAGCACCTTTAACCTCCTGTTCCGTACAGGTTGCAATTTGTCCTGAGGATGAACGGGAAGAGGGGGAACCAATGAGACACTAGCTCTAGGTGTTGGGACAGGCACAGGTCACTCTATTTTCCCATCAGGAAGAAGAATTAACCACAGGCTCAGCCTGCCGCTCGGGACCAGAATAGAGCCTGAAGCAATCCTGCGCTTTTGCAGCCAGCTCCCAAGAAAGCGAGTTGAAAAATGGAGCTCAGGGGCACTGCAATTCACAAACCTGCAGAGTTATAAATGATAACTCTCGTCCACAAATATATTGAGGGAAGGCAACGAAGAGGATTTGGAAGCAAGGCAGAATTGCAGGAAACAGATTTCAGGAGGTAGATACGAATCGCCTTTAAAGCACAGGAAAAGGGGCAAAACCTCGACCATGATGCCCTTGGCCAAAAAGGGCGTATGCGTTTTTTCCTGAATATATTCAGGAAAAAACGCATACGCCCTTTTTGGCCAACCAAGCAACCTGGAAAGGCAAATCAGCGCTACAAAGAAGTCTCGCTTCCCATCGGTCAAAAGGGCCATGCTGAATAAAGTATCAAAACCAGAAATGCAGGACAGGCCATGGAGAAACGGGAGCCTTGCTACGCTGAAGGGCGGGATGTAAATTGCCAACAGCCACTCTGGAGAAGTGTACGGTGTGTCCTGAAACATCTAAAAAACTCAGCTTAGAGAGCATAGGGCACTTCCACTCATGGGCGTATAAATTGGGAAAACTAAAAATCAGCAAGACACAGGCACCCCAAAGTTTACGGCTGCTCTGTTGACAAGAACCTCCACTTCGTTACACCTTAAATATCCCAGGAAAGAGAAAAATTGATAAAGAAGTTGTGGTCCTTATGTACAATGGAATATCACTCAGCCATGAAATCAACGTCATAAGGCTAGTAGCAGCATGATGAGTGGATTTAGGTACGACGATTCTAAGTGAAATAAGTCACACAGAAAAAGACACTTTTCATAAGATATCACTTATAGAGGGAATGTAAAAACCGCTACGCTTGAACTGAATTACAAAACAGAACAGAGTCACACGTTTAGAAAACACACTATGGCTGCTTAACGGGAAAGGTGAGGTGGGGTGATGCATAAAACAAGGGTTTCAAATTAGCTCAGATAACGTTCCATAAACCCAATATGTAATAGACACGACCTACTCCTTGCTCAGTGAACTGGACTCAACACCCCCTATTCACCGCCCAAGAATATATCTGACTAGTAAGAATCTTAAAACCTATGTACTGATAACTCTCTGTAAGTGAGTCAAGTGGGTGTAAAGCGGCATAAACACAGCAGTGAAAAGCAGCTAAACCCCTTTATAAAAACCAATTACTTTTAAAAACCCGTGAAACAAAGACAGTGATAGAGAGAGAAATTCTTACTAACTTCATTCAGGGGCTGTGATGCCACCTGGATTGACCATATATAGACCCACAGCTGATTGAGACATAAGGGTGGACACTCTTGGGGCTGAGAGGTTTCGTGAGGTTGGGTGAGCAAACGCAGACCCTTTAAAGTAATACTGCGTGGTTCCCATCCCATGGGTCCCAAATCTCCAGGTTCAAGGGCATCTTCCCACTTCGAAAACATGCATGAGAAACCCAGAAGATGGTGCACCGTGTGATCGGGAAAGGTTTCTAAATCGCACCTCATTTCTCAACTCCTTGTGCTCGGGTTCTCCATTCCAGCCGCTTTACTAGCAATCTCCCTCCTTGGAGAATCAGCACCTTTAACCTCCTGTTCCGTACAGGTTGCAATTTGTCCTGAGGATGAACGGGAAGAGGGGGAACCAATGAGACACTAGCTCTAGGTGTTGGGACAGGCACAGGTCACTCTATTTTCCCAACAGGAAGAAGAATTAACCACAGGCTCAGCCTGCCGCTCAGGACCAGAATAGAGCCTGAAGCAATCCTGCGCTTTTGCAGCCAGCTCCCAAGAAAGCGAGTTGAAAAATGGAGCTCAGGGGCACTGCAATTCACAAACCTGCAGAGTTATAAATGATAACTCTCGTCCACAAATATATTGAGGGAAGGCAACGAAGAGGATTTGAAAGCAAGGCAGAATTGCAGGAAACAGATTTCAGGAGGTAGATTCGAATCGCCTTGAAAGCACAGGAAAAGCGGCAACACCTCGACCATGATGCCCTTGGCCAAAAAGGGCGTATGCGTTTTTTCCTGAATATATTCAGGAAAAAACGCATACGCCCTTTTTGGCCAACCAAGCAACCTGGAAAGGCAAATCAGCGCTACAAAGAAGGCTCGTTTCCCGTCGGTCAAAAGGGCCATGCTGAATAAAGTGTCAAAACCAGCAATGCAGGACAGGCCATGGAGAAACGGGAGCCTTGCTACGCTGATGGGCGGGATGTAAATTGCCAACAGCCACTCTGTAGAAGTGTACGGTGTGTCCTGAAACATCTAAAAAACTCAGCTTAGAGAGCATAGGACACTTCCACTCATGGGCGTATAAATTGGGAAAACTAAAAATCAGCAAGACACAGGCACCCCAAAGTTTAGGGCTGCTCTGTTGACAAGAACCTCCACTTTGTTACAACGTAAATATCCCAGGAAAGAAAAAAATGGATAAAGAAGTATTAGTCCTTATGTATAATAGAATATCACTCAGCCATGAAATCAACGTCATAAGTCTAGTAGCAGCATGATGAGTGGATTTAGGTACGACGATTCTAAGTGAAATAAGTCACACAGAAAAAGACACTTATCATAAGATATCACTTATAGAGGGAATGTGAAAACCGCTACCCTTGAACTGAATTACAAAAGAGAACAGAGTCACACGTTTAGAAAACACACTATGGCTGCTTAACGGGAAAGGTGAGGTGGGGTGATGCATAAAAGAAGGGTTTCAAATTAGCTCAGATACCGTTCCATAAACCCAATATGTAATAGACACGACCTACTCCTTGCTCAGTGAACTGGACTCAACACCCCCTATTAACCGCCCAAGAATATATCTGACTAGTAAGAATCTTAAAACCTATGTATTGATATCTCTCTGAAAGTGAGTCAAGTGGGTGTAAAGCGGCATAAACACAGCAGTGAAAAGCAGCTAAACCCCTTTATAAAAATCAATCACTTTTAAAAACCCGTGAAACAAAGACAGGGAAAGAGAAAGAAATTCTTACTAAATTCGTTCAGGGGCTGTGATGCCACCTGGATTGACCATATCTAGACCCACAGCTGATTGAGACATAAGGGTGGACACTCTTGGGGCTGAGAGGTTTCGTGAGGTTGGGTGAGCAAACGTAGACCCTTTAAAGTAATACTGCGTGGTTCCCATCCCATGGGTCCCAAATCTCCAGGTTCAAGGGCATCTTCCCACTTCAAAAACATGCATGAGAAACCCAGAAGATGGTGCACCGTGTGATCGGGAAAGGTTTCTAAAAGGGACCTCATTTCTCATCTCCTTGGGCTCGGGTTCGCCATTCCAGCTGCTTTACTAGCAATCTCCCTCCTTGGAGAATCAGCACCTTTAACCTCCTGTTCCGTACAGGTTGCAATTTGTCCTGAGGATGAACGGGAAGAGGGGGAACCAATGAGAGACTAGCTCTAGGTGTTGGGACAGGCACAGGTCACTCTATTTTCCCATCAGGAAGAAGAATTAACCACAGGCTCAGCCTGCCGCCCGGAACCAGAATAGGGCCTGAAGCAATCCTGCGCTTTTGCGTCCAGGTCCCAGGAAAGCGAGTTGAAAAATGGAGCTCAGGGGCACTGCAATTCACAAACCTGCAGAGTTATAAATGATAACTCTCGTCCACAAATATATTGAGGGAAGGCAACGAAGAGGATTTGAAAGCAAGGCAGAATTGCAGGAAACAGATTTCAGGAGGTAGATTCGAATCGCCTTTAAAGCACGGGAAAAGCGGCAACACCTCGACAATGATGCCCTTGGCCAAAAAGGGCGTATGCGTTTTTTCCGGAATATATTCAGGAAAAAACGCATACGCCCTTTTTGGCCAACCAAGCAACCTGGAAAGGCAAATCAGCGCTACAAAGAAGTCTCGCTTCCCACCGGTCAAAAGGGCCATGCTGAATAAAGTGTCAAAACCAGAAATGCAGGACAGGCCATGGAGAAACGGGAGCCTTGCTACGCTGATGGGCGGGATGTAAATTGCCAACAGCCATTTTGGAGAAGTGTACGGTGTGTCGTGAAACATCTAAAAAACTCAGCTTAGAGAGCATAGGGCACTTCCACTCATGGGCGTATAAATTGGGAAAACTAAAAATCAGCAAGACACAGGCACCCCAAAGTTTAGGGCTGCTCTGTGGACAAGAACCTCTACTTTGTTACAACGTAAATATCCCAGGAAAGAAAAAAATGGATGAAGAAGTATTAGTCCTTATATATAATAGAATATCACTCAGCCATGAAATCAACGTCATAAGTCTAGTAGCAGCATGATGAGTGGATTTAGGTACGACGATTCTAATTGAAATAAGTCACACAGAAAAAGACACTTATCATAAGATATCACTTATAGAGGGAATGTAAAAACTGCGACCTTGAACTGAATTACAAAACAGAACAGAGGCACACGTTTAGAAAACACACTATGGCTGCTTAACGGGAAAGGTGAGGTGGGGTGATGCATAAAACAAGGGTTTCAAATTAGCTCAGATACCGTTCCATAAACCCAATATGTAATAGACACGACCTACTCCTTGCTCAGTGAACTGGACTCAACACCCCCTATTAACCGCCCAAGAATATATCTGACTAGTAAGAATCTCAAAACCTATGTATTGATATCTCTCTGTAAGTGAGTCAAGTGGGTGTAAAGTGGCATAAACACAGCAGTGAAAAGCAGCTAAACCCCTTTATAAAAATCAATCACTTTTAAAAACCCGTGAAACAAAGACAGTGAAAGAGAAAGAAATTCTTACTAAATTCGTTCAGGGGCTGTGAGGCCACCTGGATTGACCATATATAGACCCACAGCTGATTGAGACATAAGGGTGGACACTCTTGGGGCTGAGAGGTTTGGTGAGGTTGGGTGAGCAAACGTAGACCCTTTAAAGTAATACTGCGTGGTTCCCATCCCATGGGTCCCAAATCTCCAGGTTCAAGGGCATCTTCCCACTTCGAAAACATGCATGAGAAACCCAGAAGACGGTGCACCGTGTGATCGGGAAAGGTTTCTAAATCGCACCTCATTTCTCAACTCCTTGTGCTCGGGTTCTCCATTCCAGCCGCTTTACTAGCAATCTCCCTCCTTGGAGAATCAGCACCTTTAACCTCCTGTTCCGTACAGGTTGCAATTTGTCCTGAGGATGAACGGGAAGAGGGGGAACCAATGAGACACTAGCTCTAGGTGTTGGGACAGGCACAGGTCACTCTATTTTCCCATCAGGAAGAAGAATTAACCACAGGCTCAGCCTGCCGCTCGGGACCAGAATAGAGCCTGAAGCAATCCTGCGCTTTTGCAGCCAGCTCCCAAGAAAGCGAGTTGAAAAATGGAGCTCAGGGGCACTGCAATTCACAAACCTGCAGAGTTATAAATGATAACTCTCGTCCACAAATATATTGAGGGAAGGCAACGAAGAGGATTTGGAAGCAAGGCAGAATTGCAGGAAACAGATTTCAGGAGGTAGATACGAATCGCCTTTAAAGCACAGGAAAAGGGGCAAAACCTCGACCATGATGCCCTTGGCCAAAAAGGGCGTATGCGTTTTTTCCTGAATATATTCAGGAAAAAACGCATACGCCCTTTTTGGCCAACCAAGCAACCTGGAAAGGCAAATCAGCGCTACAAAGAAGTCTCGCTTCCCATCGGTCAAAAGGGCCATGCTGAATAAAGTATCAAAACCAGAAATGCAGGACAGGCCATGGCGAAACGGGAGCCTTGCTATGCTGAAGGGCGGGATGTAAATTGCCAACAGCCACTCTGGAGAAGTGTACGGTGTGTCCTGAAACATCTAAAAAACTCAGCTTAGAGAGCATAGGGCACTTCCACTCATGGGCGTATAAATTGGGAAAACTAAAAATCAGCAAGACACAGGCACCCCAAAGTTTACGGCTGCTCTGTTGACAAGAACCTCCACTTCGTTACACCTTAAATATCCCAGGAAAGAGAAAAATTGATAAAGAAGTTGTGGTCCTTATGTACAATGGAATATCACTCAGCCATGAAATCAACGTCATAAGGCTAGTAGCAGCATGATGAGTGGATTTAGGTACGACGATTCTAAGTGAAATAAGTCACACAGAAAAAGACACTTTTCATAAGATATCACTTATAGAGGGAATGTAAAAACCGCTACGCTTGAACTGAATTACAAAACAGAACAGAGTCACACGTTTAGAAAACACACTATGGCTGCTTAACGGGAAAGGTGAGGTGGGGTGATGCATAAAACAAGGGTTTCAAATTAGCTCAGATAACGTTCCATAAACCCAATATGTAATAGACACGACCTACTCCTTGCTCAGTGAACTGGACTCAACACCCCCTATTCACCGCCCAAGAATATATCTGACTAGTAAGAATCTTAAAACCTATGTACTGATAACTCTCTGTAAGTGAGTCAAGTGGGTGTAAAGCGGCATAAACACAGCAGTGAAAAGCAGCTAAACCCCTTTATAAAAACCAATTACTTTTAAAAACCCGTGAAACAAAGACAGTGATAGAGAGAGAAATTCTTACTAACTTCATTCAGGGGCTGTGATGCCACCTGGATTGACCATATATAGACCCACAGCTGATTGAGACATAAGGGTGGACACTCTTGGGGCTGAGAGGTTTCGTGAGGTTGGGTGAGCAAACGCAGACCCTTTAAAGTAATACTGCGTGGTTCCCATCCCATGGGTCCCAAATCTCCAGGTTCAAGGGCATCTTCCCACTTCGAAAACATGCATGAGAAACCCAGAAGATGGTGCACCGTGTGATCGGGAAAGGTTTCTAAATCGCACCTCATTTCTCAACTCCTTGTGCTCGGGTTCTCCATTCCAGCCGCTTTACTAGCAATCTCCCTCCTTGGAGAATCAGCACCTTTAACCTCCTGTTCCGTACAGGTTGCAATTTGTCCTGAGGATGAACGGGAAGAGGGGGAACCAATGAGACACTAGCTCTAGGTGTTGGGACAGGCACAGGTCACTCTATTTTCCCATCAGGAAGAAGAATTAACCACAGGCTCAGCCTGCCGCTCAGGACCAGAATAGAGCCTGAAGCAATCCTGCGCTTTTGCAGCCAGCTCCCAAGAAAGCGAGTTGAAAAATGGAGCTCAGGGGCACTGCAATTCACAAACCTGCAGAGTTATAAATGATAACTCTCGTCCACAAATATATTGAGGGAAGGCAACGAAGAGGATTTGAAAGCAAGGCAGAATTGCAGGAAACAGATTTCAGGAGGTAGATTCGAATCGCCTTGAAAGCACAGGAAAAGCGGCAACACCTCGACCATGATGCCCTTGGCCAAAAAGGGCGTATGCGTTTTTTCCTGAATATATTCAGGAAAAAACGCATACGCCCTTTTTGGCCAACCAAGCAACCTGGAAAGGCAAATCAGCGCTACAAAGAAGGCTCGTTTCCCGTCGGTCAAAAGGGCCATGCTGAATAAAGTGTCAAAACCAGCAATGCAGGACAGGCCATGGAGAAACGGGAGCCTTGCTACGCTGATGGGCGGGATGTAAATTGCCAACAGCCACTCTGTAGAAGTGTACGGTGTGTCCTGAAACATCTAAAAAACTCAGCTTAGAGAGCATAGGACACTTCCACTCATGGGCGTATAAATTGGGAAAACTAAAAATCAGCAAGACACAGGCACCCCAAAGTTTAGGGCTGCTCTGTTGACAAGAACCTCCACTTTGTTACAACGTAAATATCCCAGGAAAGAAAAAAATGGATAAAGAAGTATTAGTCCTTATGTATAATAGAATATCACTCAGCCATGAAATCAACGTCATAAGTCTAGTAGCAGCATGATGAGTGGATTTAGGTACGACGATTCTAAGTGAAATAAGTCACACAGAAAAAGACACTTATCATAAGATATCACTTATAGAGGGAATGTGAAAACCGCTACCCTTGAACTGAATTACAAAAGAGAACAGAGTCACACGTTTAGAAAACACACTATGGCTGCTTAACGGGAAAGGTGAGGTGGGGTGATGCATAAAAGAAGGGTTTCAAATTAGCTCAGATACCGTTCCATAAACCCAATATGTAATAGACACGACCTACTCCTTGCTCAGTGAACTGGACTCAACACCCCCTATTAACCGCCCAAGAATATATCTGACTAGTAAGAATCTTAAAACCTATGTATTGATATCTCTCTGAAAGTGAGTCAAGTGGGTGTAAAGCGGCATAAACACAGCAGTGAAAAGCAGCTAAACCCCTTTATAAAAATCAATCACTTTTAAAAACCCGTGAAACAAAGACAGGGAAAGAGAAAGAAATTCTTACTAAATTCGTTCAGGGGCTGTGATGCCACCTGGATTGACCATATATAGACCCACAGCTGATTGAGACATAAGGGTGGACACTCTTGGGGCTGAGAGGTTTCGTGAGGTTGGGTGAGCAAACGTAGACCCTTTAAAGTAATACTGCGTGGTTCCCATCCCATGGGTCCCAAATCTCCAGGTTCAAGGGCATCTTCCCACTTCAAAAACATGCATGAGAAACCCAGAAGATGGTGCACCGTGTGATCGGGAAAGGTTTCTAAAAGGGACCTCATTTCTCATCTCCTTGGGCTCGGGTTCGCCATTCCAGCTGCTTTACTAGCAATCTCCCTCCTTGGAGAATCAGCACCTTTAACCTCCTGTTCCGTACAGGTTGCAATTTGTCCTGAGGATGAACGGGAAGAGGGGGAACCAATGAGAGACTAGCTCTAGGTGTTGGGACAGGCACAGGTCACTCTATTTTCCCATCAGGAAGAAGAATTAACCACAGGCTCAGCCTGCCGCCCGGAACCAGAATAGGGCCTGAAGCAATCCTGCGCTTTTGCGTCCAGGTCCCAGGAAAGCGAGTTGAAAAATGGAGCTCAGGGGCACTGCAATTCACAAACCTGCAGAGTTATAAATGATAACTCTCGTCCACAAATATATTGAGGGAAGGCAACGAAGAGGATTTGAAAGCAAGGCAGAATTGCAGGAAACAGATTTCAGGAGGTAGATTCGAATCGCCTTTAAAGCACGGGAAAAGCGGCAACACCTCGACAATGATGCCCTTGGCCAAAAAGGGCGTATGCGTTTTTTCCGGAATATATTCAGGAAAAAACGCATACGCCCTTTTTGGCCAACCAAGCAACCTGGAAAGGCAAATCAGCGCTACAAAGAAGTCTCGCTTCCCACCGGTCAAAAGGGCCATGCTGAATAAAGTGTCAAAACCAGAAATGCAGGACAGGCCATGGAGAAACGGGAGCCTTGCTACGCTGATGGGCGGGATGTAAATTGCCAACAGCCATTTTGGAGAAGTGTACGGTGTGTCGTGAAACATCTAAAAAACTCAGCTTAGAGAGCATAGGGCACTTCCACTCATGGGCGTATAAATTGGGAAAACTAAAAATCAGCAAGACACAGGCACCCCAAAGTTTAGGGCTGCTCTGTTGACAAGAACCTCTACTTTGTTACAACGTAAATATCCCAGGAAAGAAAAAAATGGATGAAGAAGTATTAGTCCTTATATATAATAGAATATCACTCAGCCATGAAATCAACGTCATAAGTCTAGTAGCAGCATGATGAGTGGATTTAGGTACGACGATTCTAAGTGAAATAAGTCACACAGAAAAAGACACTTATCATAAGATATCACTTATAGAGGGAATGTAAAAACTGCGACCTTGAACTGAATTACAAAACAGAACAGAGGCACACGTTTAGAAAACACACTATGGCTGCTTAACGGGAAAGGTGAGGTGGGGTGATGCATAAAACAAGGGTTTCAAATTAGCTCAGATACCGTTCCATAAACCCAATATGTAATAGACACGACCTACTCCTTGCTCAGTGAACTGGACTCAACACCCCCTATTAACCGCCCAAGAATATATCTGACTAGTAAGAATCTCAAAACCTATGTATTGATATCTCTCTGTAAGTGAGTCAAGTGGGTGTAAAGCGGCATAAACACAGCAGTGAAAAGCAGCTAAACCCCTTTATAAAAATCAATCACTTTTAAAAACCCGTGAAACAAAGACAGGGAAAGAGAAAGAAATTCTTACTAAATTCGTTCAGGGGCTGTGATGCCACCTGGATTGACCATATATAGACCCACAGCTGATTGAGACATAAGGGTGGACACTCTTGGGGCTGAGAGGTTTCGTGAGGTTGGGTGAGCAAACGTAGACCCTTTAAAGTAATACTGCGTGGTTCCCATCCCATGGGTCCCAAATCTCCAGGTTCAAGGGCATCTTCCCACTTCGAAAACATGCATGAGATACCCAGAAGATGGTGCACCGTGTGATCGGGAAAGGTTTCTAAATCGCACCTCATTTCTCAACTCCTTGTGCTCGGGTTCTCCATTCCAGCCGCTTTACTAGCAATCTCCCTCCTTGGAGAATCAGCACCTTTAACCTCCTGTTCCGTACAGGTTGCAATTTGTCCTGAGGATGAACGGGAAGAGGGGGAACCAATGAGACACTAGCTCTAGGTGTTGGGACAGGCACAGGTCACTCTATTTTCCCATCAGGAAGAAGAATTAACCACAGGCTCAGCCTGCCGCTCGGGACCAGAATAGAGCCTGAAGCAATCCAGCGCTTTTGCAGCCAGGTCCCAAGAAAGCGAGTTGAAAAATGGAGCTCAGGGGCACTGCAATTCACAAACCTGCAGAGTTATAAATGATAACTCTCGTCCACAAATATATTGAGGGAAGGCAACGAAGAGGATTTGAAAGCAAGGCAGAATTGCAGGAAACAGATTTCAGGAGGTAGATTCGAATCGCCTTGAAAGCACAGGAAAAGCGGCAATACCTCGACCATGATGCCCTTGGCCAAAAAGGGCGTATGCGTTTTTTTCCTGAATATATTCAGGAAAAAACGCATACGCCCTTTTTGGCCAACCAAGCAACCTGGAAAGGCAAATCAGCGCTACAAAGAAGTCTCGCTTCCCACCGGTCAAAAGGGCCATGCTGAATAAAGTGTCAAAACCAGCAATGCAGGACAGGCCATGGAGAAACGGGAGCCTTGCTACGCTGATGGGCGGGATGTAAATTGCCAACAGCCACTCTGTAGAAGTGTACGGTGTGTCCTGAAACATCTAAAAAACTCAGCTTAGAGAGCATAGGACACTTCCACTCATGGGCGTATAAATTGGGAAAACTAAAAATCAGCAAGACACAGGCACCCCAAAGTTTAGGGCTGCTCTGTTGACAAGAACCTCCACTTTGTTACAACGTAAATATCCCAGGAAAGAAAAAAATGGATAAAGAAGTATTAGTCCTTATGTATAATAGAATATCACTCAGCCATGAAATCAACGTCATAAGTCTAGTAGCAGCATGATGAGTGGATTTAGGTACGACGATTCTAAGTGAAATAAGTCACACAGAAAAAGACACTTATCATAAGATATCACTTATAGAGGGAATGTGAAAACCGCTACCCTTGAACTGAATTACAAAAGAGAACAGAGTCACACGTTTAGAAAACACACTATGGCTGCTTAACGGGAAAGGTGAGGTGGGGTGATGCATAAAAGAAGGGTTTCAAATTAGCTCAGATACCGTTCCATAAACCCAATATGTAATAGACACGACCTACTCCTTGCTCAGTGAACTGGACTCAACACCCCCTATTAACCGCCCAAGAATATATCTGACTAGTAAGAATCTTAAAACCTATGTATTGATATCTCTCTGAAAGTGAGTCAAGTGGGTGTAAAGCGGCATAAACACAGCAGTGAAAAGCAGCTAAACCCCTTTATAAAAATCAATCACTTTTAAAAACCCGTGAAACAAAGACAGGGAAAGAGAAAGAAATTCTTACTAAATTCGTTCAGGGGCTGTGATGCCACCTGGATTGACCATATATAGACCCACAGCTGATTGAGACATAAGGGTGGACACTCTTGGGGCTGAGAGGTTTCGTGAGGTTGGGTGAGCAAACGTAGACCCTTTAAAGTAATACTGCGTGGTTCCCATCCCATGGGTCCCAAATCTCCAGGTTCAAGGGCATCTTCCCACTTCAAAAACATGCATGAGAAACCCAGAAGATGGTGCACCGTGTGATCGGGAAAGGTTTCTAAAAGGGACCTCATTTCTCATCTCCTTGGGCTCGGGTTCGCCATTCCAGCTGCTTTACTAGCAATCTCCCTCCTTGGAGAATCAGCACCTTTAACCTCCTGTTCCGTACAGGTTGCAATTTGTCCTGAGGATGAACGGGAAGAGGGGGAACCAATGAGACACTAGCTCTAGGTGTTGGGACAGGCACAGGTCACTCTATTTTCCCATCAGGAAGAAGAATTAACCACAGGCTCAGCCTGCCGCCCGGAACCAGAATAGGGCCTGAAGCAATCCTGCGCTTTTGCGTCCAGGTCCCAGGAAAGCGAGTTGAAAAATGGAGCTCAGGGGCACTGCAATTCACAAACCTGCAGAGTTATAAATGATAACTCTCGTCCACAAATATATTGAGGGAAGGCAACGAAGAGGATTTGAAAGCAAGGCAGAATTGCAGGAAACAGATTTCAGGAGGTAGATTCGAATCGCCTTTAAAGCACGGGAAAAGCGGCAACACCTCGACAATGATGCCCTTGGCCAAAAAGGGCGTATGCGTTTTTTCCGGAATATATTCAGGAAAAAACGCATACGCCCTTTTTGGCCAACCAAGCAACCTGGAAAGGCAAATCAGCGCTACAAAGAAGTCTCGCTTCCCACCGGTCAAAAGGGCCATGCTGAATAAAGTGTCAAAACCAGAAATGCAGGACAGGCCATGGAGAAACAGGAGCCTTGCTACGCTGATGGGCGGGATGTAAATTGCCAACAGCCACTCTGGAGAACTGTACGGTGTGTCCTGAAACATCTAAAAAATTCAGCTTAGAGAGCATAGGACACTTCCACTCATGGGCATATAAATTGGGAAAACTAAAAATCAGCAAGACACAGGCACCCCAAAGTTTAGGGCTGCTCTGTTGACAAGAACCTCCACTTTGTTACAACGTAAATATCCCAGGAAAGAAAAAAATGGATAAAGAAGTATTAGTCCTTATGTATAATAGAATATCACTCAGCCATGAAATCAACGTCATAAGTCTAGTAGCAGCATGATGAGTGGATTTAGGTACGACGATTCTCAGTGAAATAATTCACACAGAAAAAGACACTTATCATAAGATATCACTTATAGAGGCAATGTGAAAACCGCTACCCTTGAACTGAATTACAAAACAGAACAGAGTCACACGTTTAGAAAACACACTATGGCTGCTTAACGGGAAAGGTGAGGTGGGGTGATGCATAAAACAAGGGTTTCAAATTAGCTCAGATACCGTTCCATAAACCCAATATGTAATAGAAACGACCTAATCCTTGCTCAGTGAACTGGACCCAACACCCCCTATTAACCGCCCAAGAATATATCTGACTAGTAAGAATCTTAAAACCTATGTATTGATACCTCTCTGAAAGTGAGTCAAGTGGGTGTAAAGCGGCATAAACACAGCAGTGAAAAGCAGCTAAACCCCTTTATAAAAATCAATCACTTTTAAAAACCCGTGAAACAAAGACAGTGAAAGAGAAAGAAATTCTTACTAAATTCGTTCAGGGGCTGTGATGCCACCTGGATTGACCATATATAGACCCACAGCTGATTGAGACATAAGGGTGGACACTCTTGGGGCTGAGAGGTTTCGTGAGGTTGGGTGAGCAAACGTAGACCCTTTAAAGTAATACTGCGTGGTTCCCATCCCATGGGTCCCAAATCTCCAGGTTCAAGGGCATCTTCCCACTTCGAAAACATGCATGAGAAACCCAGAAGATGGTACACCGTGTGATCGGGAAAGGTTTCTAAAAGGGACCTCATTTCTCATCTCCTTGGGCTCGGGTTCGCCATTCCAGCTGCTTTACTAGCAATCTCCCTCCTTGGAGAATCAGCACCTTTAACCTCCTGTTCCGTACAGGTTGCAATTTGTCCTGAGGATGAACGGGAAGAGGGGGAACCAATGAGAGACTAGCTCTAGGTGTTGGGACAGGCACAGGTCACTCTATTTTCCCATCAGGAAGAAGAATTAACCACAGGCTCAGCCTGCCGCCCGGAACCAGAATAGGGCCTGAAGCAATCCTGCGCTTTTGCGTCCAGGTCCCAGGAAAGCGAGTTGAAAAATGGAGCTCAGGGGCACTGCAATTCACAGACCTGCAGAGTTATAAATGATAACTCTCGTCCACAAATATATTGAGGGAAGGCAACGAAGAGGATTTGAAAGCAAGGCAGAATTGCAGGAAACAGATTTCAGGAGGTAGATTCGAATCGCCTTTAAAGCACGGGAAAAGCGGCAAAACCTCGACAATGATGCCCTTGGCCAAAAAGGGCGTATGCGTTTTTTCCTGAATATATTCAGGAAAAAACGCATACGCCCTTTTTGGCCAACCAAGCAACCTGGAAAGGCAAATCAGCGCTACAAAGAAGTCTCGCTTCCCACCGGTCAAAAGGGCCATGCTGAATAAAGTGTCAAAACCAGAAATGCAGGACAGGCCATGGAGAAACGGGAGCCTTGCTACGCTGATGGGCGGGATGTAAATTGCCAACAGCCATTTTGGAGAAGTGTACGGTGTGTCGTGAAACATCTAAAAAACTCAGCTTAGAGAGCATAGGGCACTTCCACTCATGGGCATATAAATTGGGAAAACTAAAAATCAGCAAGACACAGGCACCCCAAAGTTTAGGGCTGCTCTGTTGACAAGAACCTCTACTTTGTTACAACGTAAATATCCCAGGAAAGAAAAAAATGGATGAAGAAGTATTAGTCCTTATATATAATAGAATATCACTCAGCCATGAAATCAACGTCATAAGTCTAGTAGCAGCATGATGAGTGGATTTAGGTACGACGATTCTAAGTGAAATAAGTCACACAGAAAAAGACACTTATCATAAGATATCACTTATAGAGGGAATGTAAAAACTGCGACCTTGAACTGAATTACAAAACAGAACAGAGGCACACGTTTAGAAAACACACTATGGCTGCTTAACGGGAAAGGTGAGGTGGGGTGATGCATAAAACAAGGGTTTCAAATTAGCTCAGATACCGTTCCATAAACCCAATATGTAATAGACACGACCTACTCCTTGCTCAGTGAACTGGACTCAACACCCCCTATTAACCGCCCAAGAATATATCTGACTAGTAAGAATCTCAAAACCTATGTATTGATATCTCTCTGTAAGTGAGTCAAGTGGGTGTAAAGCGGCATAAACACAGCAGTGAAAAGCAGCTAAACCCCTTTATAAAAATCAATCACTTTTAAAAACCCGTGAAACAAAGACAGTGAAAGAGAGAGAAATTCTTACTAAATTCGTTCAGGGGCTGTGATGCCACCTGGATTGACCATATATAGACCCACAGCTGATTGAGACATAAGGGTGGACACTCTTGGGGCTGAGAGGTTTCGTGAGGTTGGGTGAGCAAACGCAGACCCTTTAAAGTAATACTGCGTGGTTCCCATCCCATGGGTCCCAAATCTCCAGGTTCAAGGGCATCTTCCCACTTCGAAAACATGCATGAGAAACCCAGAAGATGGTGCACCGTGTGATCGGGAAAGGTTTCTAAATCGCACCTCATTTCTCAACTCCTTGTGCTCGGGTTCTCCATTCCAGCCGCTTTACTAGCAATCTCCCTCCTTGGAGAATCAGCACCTTTAACCTCCTGTTCCATACAGGTTGCAATTTGTCCTGAGGATGAACGGGAAGAGGGGGAACCAATGAGAGACTAGCTCTAGGTGTTGGGACAGGCACAGGTCACTCTATTTTCCCATCAGGAAGAAGAATTAACCACAGGCTCAGCCTGCCGCCCGGAACCAGAATAGGGCCGGAAGCAATCCTGCGCTTTTGCGTCCAGGTCCCAGGAAAGCGAGTTGAAAAATGGAGCTCAGGGGCACTGCAATTCACAGACCTGCAGAGTTATAAATGATAACTCTCGTCCACAAATATATTGAGGGAAGGCAACGAAGAGGATTTGAAAGCAAGGCAGAATTGCAGGAAACAGATTTCAGGAGGTAGATTCGAATCGCCTTTAAAGCACGGGAAAAGCGGCAACACCTCGACCATGATGCCCTTGGCCAAAAAGGGCGTATGCGTTTTTTCCGGAATATATTCAGGAAAAAACGCATACGCCCTTTTTGGCCAACCAAGCAACCTGGAAAGGCAAATCAGCGCTACAAAGAAGGCTCGTTTCCCGTCGGTCAAAAGGGCCATGCTGAATAAAGTGTCAAAACCAGAAATGCAGGACAGGCCATGGAGAAACGGGAGCCTTGCTACGCTGATGGGCGGGATGTAAATTGCCAACAGCCACTCCGTAGAAGTGTACGGTGTGTCCTGAAACATCTAAAAAACTCAGCTTAGAGAGCATAGGACACTTCCACTCATGGGCGTATAAATTGGGAAAACTAAAAATCAGCAAGACACAGGCACCCCAAAGTTTAGCGCTGCTCTGTTGACAAGAACCTCCACTTTGTTACAACGTAAATATCCCAGGAAAGAAAAAAATGGATAAAGAAGTATTAGTCCTTATGTATAATAGAATATCACTCACCCATGATATCAACGTCATAAGTCTAGTAGCAGCATGATGAGTGGATTTAGGTACGACGATTCTAAGTGAAATAAGTCACACAGAAAAAGACACTTATCATAAGATATCACTTATAGAGGGAATGTGAAAACCGCTACCCTTGAACTGAATTACAAAAGAGAACAGAGTCACACGTTTAGAAAACACATTATGGCTGCTTAACGGGAAAGGTGAGGTGGGGTGATGCATAAAACAAGGGTTTCAAATTAGCTCAGATACCGTTCCATAAACCCAATATGTAATAGACACGACCTACTCCTTGCTCAGTGAACTGGACTCAACACCCCCTATTAACCGCCCAAGAATATATCTGACTAGTAAGAATCTTAAAAGCTATGTATTGATATCTCTCTGAAAGTGAGTCAAGTGGGTGTAAAGCGGCATAAACACAGCAGTGAAAAGCAGCTAAACCCCTTTATAAAAATCAATCACTTTTAAAAACCCGTGAAACAAAGACAGGGAAAGAGAAAGAAATTCTTACTAAATTCGTTCAGGGGCTGTGATGCCACCTGGATTGACCATATATAGACCCACAGCTGATTGAGACATAAGGGTGGACACTCTTGGGGCTGAGAGGTTTCGTGAGGTTGGGTGAGCAAACGTAGACCCTTTAAAGTAATACTGCGTGGTTCCCATCCCATGGGTCCCAAATCTCCAGGTTCAAGGGCATCTTCCCACTTCGAAAACATGCATGAGAAACCCAGAAGATGGTACACCGTGTGATCGGGAAAGGTTTCTAAAAGGGACCTCATTTCTCCTCTCCTTGGGCTCGGGTTCGCCATTCCAGCTGCTTTACTAGCAATCTCCCTCCTTGGAGAATCAGCACCTTTAACCTCCTGTTCCGTACAGGTTGCAATTTGTCCTGAGGATGAACGGGAAGAGGGGGAACCAATGAGAGACTAGCTCTAGGTGTTGGGACAGGCACAGGTCACTCTATTTTCCCATCAGGAAGAAGAATTAACCAAAGGTCAGCCTGCCGCTCGGGACCAGAATAGAGCCTGAAGCAATCCTGCGCTTTTGCAGGCAGCTCCCAAGAAAGCGAGTTGAAAAATGGAGCTCAGGGGCACTGCAATTCACAAACCTGCAGAGTTATAAATGATAACTCTCGTCCACAAATATATTGAGGGAAGGCAACGAAGAGGATTTGAAAGCAAGGCAGAATTGCAGGAAACAGATTTCAGGAGGTAGATTCGAATCGCCTTTAAAGCACAGGAAAAGCGGCAACACCTCGACCATGATGCCCTTGGCCAAAAAGGGCGTATGCGTTTTTTCCTGAATATATTCAGGAAAAAACGCATACGCCCTTTTTGGCCAACCAAGCAACCTGGAAAGGCAAATCAGCGCTACAAAGAAGGCTCGTTTCCCGTCGGTCAAAAGGGCCATGCTGAATAAAGTGTCAAAACCAGAAATGCAGGACAGGCCATGGAGAAACGGGAGCCTTGCTACGCTGATGGGCGGGATGTAAATTGCCAACAGCCACTCTGTAGAAGTGTACGGTGTGTCCTGAAACATCGAAAAAACTCAGCTTAATCAGGACACACCGTACACTTCTACAGAGTGGCTGTGCAATTTAATCCGCCCATCAGCGTAGCAAGGCACCCCAAAGTTTAGGGCTGCTCTGTTGACAAGAACCTCCACTTTGTTACAACGTAAATATCCCAGGAAAGAAAAAAATGGATAAAGAAGTATTAGTCCTTATGTATAATAGAATATCACTCAGCCATGAAATCAACGTCATAAGTCTAGTAGCAGCATGATGAGTGGATTTAGGTACGACGATTCTAAGTGAAATAAGTCACACAGAAAAAGACACTTATCATAAGATATCACTTATAGAGGGAATGTGAAAACCGCTACCCTTGAACTGAATTACAAAAGAGAACAGAGTCACACGTTTAGAAAACACACTATGGCTGCTTAACGGGAAAGGTGAGGTGGGGTGATGCATAAAAGAAGGGTTTCAAATTAGCTCAGATACCGTTCCATAAACCCAATATGTAATAGAAACGACCTACTCCTTGCTCAGTGAACTGGACTCAACACCCCCTATTAACCGCCCAAGAATATATCTGACTAGTAAGCATCTTAAAAGCTATGTATTGATATCTCTCTGAAAGTGAGTCAAGTGGGTGTAAAGCGGCATAAACACAGCAGTGAAAAGCAGCTAAACCCCTTTATAAAAATCAATCACTTTTAAAAACCCGTGAAACAAAGACAGGGAAAGAGAAAGAAATTCTTACTAAATTCGTTCAGGGGCTGTGATGCCACCTGGATTGACCATATATAGACCCACAGCTGATTTAGACATAAGGGTGGACACTCTTGGGGCTGAGAGGTTTCGTGAGGTTGGGTGAGCAAACGTAGACCCTTTAAAGTAATACTGCGTGGTTCCCATCCCATGGGTCCCAAATCTCCAGGTTCAAGGGCATCTTCCCACTTCGAAAACATGCATGAGAAACCCAGAAGATGGTACACCGTGTGATCGGGAAAGGTTTCTAAAAGGGACCTCATTTCTCATCTCCTTGGGCTCGGGTTCGCCATTCCAGCTGCTTTACTAGCAATCTCCCTCCTTGGAGAATCAGCACCTTTAACCTCCTGTTCCGTACAGGTTGCAATTTGTCCTGAGGATGAACGGGAAGAGGGGGAACCAATGAGACACTAGCTCTAGGTGTTGGGACAGGCACAGGTCACTCTATTTTCCCATCAGGAAGAAGAATTAACCACAGGCTCAGCCTGCCGCCCGGAACCAGAATAGGGCCTGAAGCAATCCTGCGCTTTTGTGACCAGGTCCCAGGAAAGCGAGTTGAAAAATGGAGCTCAGGGGCACTGCAATTCACAAACCTGCAGAGTTATAAATGATAGCTCTCGTCCACAAATATATTGAGGGAAGGCAACGAAGAGGATTTGAAAGCAAGGCAGAATTGCAGGAAACAGATTTCAGGAGGTAGATTCGAATCGCCTTTAAAGCACAGGAAAAGCGGCAACACCTCGACCATGATGCCCTTGGCCAAAAAGGGCGTATGCGTTTTTTCCTGAATATATTCAGGAAAAAACGCATACGCCCTTTTTGGCCAACCAAGCAACCTGGAAAGGCAAATCAGCGCTACAAAGAAGGCTCGTTTCCCGTCGGTCAAAAGGGCCATGCTGAATAAAGTGTCAAAACCAGAAATGCAGGACAGGCCATGGAGAAATGGGAGCCTTGCTACGCTGATGGGCGGGATGTAAATTGCCAACAGCCACTCTGTAGAAGTGTACGGTGTGTCCTGAAACATCTAAAAAACTCAGCTTAGAGAGCATAGGACACTTCCACTCATGGGCGTATAAATTGGGAAAACTAAAAATCAGCAAGACACAGGCACCCCAAAGTTTAGGGCTGCTCTGTTGACAAGAACCTCCACTTTGTTACAACGTAAATATCCCAGGAAAGAAAAAAATGGATAAAGAAGTATTAGTCCTTATGTATAATAGAATATCACTCAACCATGAAATCAACGTCATAAGTCTAGTAGCAGCATGATGAGTGGATTTAGGTACGACGATTATAAGTGAAATAAGTCACACAGAAAAAGACACTTATCATAAGATATCACTTATAGAGGGAATCTGAAAACCGCTACCCTTGAACTGAATTACAAAAGAGAACAGAGTCACACGTTTAGAAAACACACTATGGCTGCTTAACGGGAAAGGTGAGGTGGGGTGATGCATAAAAGAAGGGTTTCAAATTAGCTCAGATACCGTTCCATAAACCCAATATGTAATAGACACGACCTACTCCTTGCTCAGTGAACTGGACTCAACACCCCCTATTAACCGCCCAAGAATATATCTGACTAGTAAGCATCTTAAAACCTATGTATTGATATCTCTCTGAAAGTGAGTCAAGTGGGTGTAAAGCGGCATAAACACAGCAGTGAAAAGCAGCTAAACCCCTTTATAAAAATCAATCACTTTTAAAAACCCGTGAAACAAAGACAGGGAAAGAGAAAGAAATTCTTACTAAATTCGTTCAGGGGCTGTGATGCCACCTGGATTGACCATATATAGACCCACAGCTGATTGAGACATAAGGGTGGACACTCTTGGGGCTGAGAGGTTTGGTGAGGTTGGGTGAGCAAACGTAGACCCTTTAAAGTAATACTGCGTGGTTCCCATCCCATGGGTCCCAAATCTCCAGGTTCAAGGGCATCTTCCCACTTCGAAAACATGCATGAGAAACCCAGAAGATGGTGCACCGTGTGATCGGGAAAGGTTTCTAAAAGGGACCTCATTTCTCATCTCCTTGGGCTCGGGTTCGCCATTCCAGCTGCTTTACTAGCAATCTCCCTCCTTGGAGAATCAGCACCTTTAACCTCCTGTTCCGTACAGGTTGCAATTTGTCCTGAGGATGAACGGGAAGAGGGGGAACCAATGAGAGACTAGCTCTAGGTGTTGGGACAGGCACAGGTCACTCTATTTTCCCATCAGGAAGAAGAATTAACCAAAGGTCAGCCTGCCGCTCGGGACCAGAATAGAGCCTGAAGCAATCCTGCGCTTTTGCAGGCAGCTCCCAAGAAAGCGAGTTGAAAAATGGAGCTCAGGGGCACTGCAATTCACAAACCTGCAGAGTTATAAATGATAACTCTCGTCCACAAATATATTGAGGGAAGGCAACGAAGAGGATTTGGAAGCAAGGCAGAATTGCAGGAAACAGATTTCAGGAGGTAGATTCGAATCGCCTTTAAAGCACGGGAAAAGCGGCAAAACCTCGACAATGATGCCCTTAGCCAAAAAGGGCGTTTGCGTTTTTTCCTGAATATATTCAGGAAAAAAACGCATACGCCCTTTTTGGCCAACCAAGCAACCTGGAAAGGCAAATCAGCGCTACAAAGAAGTCTCGCTTCCCACCGGTCAAAAGAGCCATGCTGAATAAAGTGTCAAAACCAGAAATGCAGGACAGGCCATGGAGAAACGGGAGCCTTGCTACGCTGATGGGCGGGATGTAAATTGCCAACAGCCACTCTGGAGAAGTGTACGGTGTGTCCTGAAACATCTAAAAAACTCAGCTTAGAGAGCATAGGGCACTTCCACTCATGGGCGTATAAATTGGGAAAACTAAAAATCAGCAAGACACAGGCACCCCAAAGTTTAGGGCTGCTCTGTTGACAAGAACCTCTACTTTGTTACAACGTAAATATCCCAGGAAAGAAAAAAATGGATGAAGAAGTATTAGTCCTTATATATAATAGAATATCACTCAGCCATGAAATCAACGTCATAAGTCTAGTAGCAGCATGATGAGTGGATTTAGGTACGACGATTCTAAGTGAAATAAGTCACACAGAAAAAGACACTTATCATAAGATATCACTTATAGAGGGAATGTAAAAACTGCGACCTTGAACTGAATTACAAAACAGAACAGAGGCACACGTTTAGAAAACACACTATGGCTGCTTAACGGGAAAGGTGAGGTGGGGTGATGCATAAAAGAAGGGTTTCAAATTAGCTCAGATACCGTTCCATAAACCCAATATGTAATAGACACGACCTACTCCTTGCTCAGTGAACTGGACTCAACACCCCCTATTAACCGCCCAAGAATATATCTGACTAGTAAGAATCTCAAAACCTATGTATTGATATCTCTCTGTAAGTGAGTCAAGTGGGTGTAAAGCGGCATAAACACAGCAGTGAAAAGCAGCTAAACCCCTTTATAAAAATCAATCACTTTTAAAAACCCGTGAAACAAAGACAGGGAAAGAGAAAGAAATTCTTACTAAATTCGTTCAGGGGCTGTGATGCCACCTGGATTGACCATATATAGACCCACAGCTGATTGAGACATAAGGGTGGACACTCTTGGGCCTGAGAGGTTTCGTGAGGTTGGGTGAGCAAACGCAGACCCTTTAAAGTAATACTGCGTGGTTCCCATCCCATGGGTCCCAAATCTCCAGGTTCAAGGGCATCTTCCCACTTCGAAAACATGCATGAGAAACCCAGAAGATGGTGCACCGTGTGATCGGGAAAGGTTTCTAAAAGGGACCTCATTTCTCATCTCCTTGGGCTCGGGTTCGCCATTCCAGCTGCTTTACTAGCAATCTCCCTCCTTGGAGAATCAGCACCTTTAACCTCCTGTTCCGTACAGGTTGCAATTTGTCCTGAGGATGAACGGGAAGAGGGGGAACCAATGAGAGACTAGCTCTAGGTGTTGGGACAGGCACAGGTCACTCTATTTTCCCATCAGGAAGAAGAATTAACCAAAGGTCAGCCTGCCGCTCGGGACCAGAATAGAGCCTGAAGCAATCCTGCGCTTTTGCAGGCAGCTCCCAAGAAAGCGAGTTGAAAAATGGAGCTCAGGGGCACTGCAATTCACAAACCTGCAGAGTTATAAATGATAACTCTCGTCCACAAATATATTGAGGGAAGGCAACGAAGAGGATTTGAAAGCAAGGCAGAATTGCAGGAAACAGATTTCAGGAGGTAGATTCGAATCGCCTTTAAAGCACAGGAAAAGCGGCAACACCTCGACCATGATGCCCTTGGCCAAAAAGGGCGTATGCGTTTTTTCCTGAATATATTCAGGAAAAAACGCATACGCCCTTTTTGGCCAACCAAGCAACCTGGAAAGGCAAATCAGCGCTACAAAGAAGGCTCGTTTCCCGTCGGTCAAAAGGGCCATGCTGAATAAAGTGTCAAAACCAGAAATGCAGGACAGGCCATGGAGAAACGGGAGCCTTGCTACGCTGATGGGCGGGATGTAAATTGCCAACAGCCACTCTGTAGAAGTGTACGGTGTGTCCTGAAACATCGAAAAAACTCAGCTTAGAGAGCATAGGACACTTCCACTCATGGGCGTATAAATTGGGAAAACTAAAAATCAGCAAGACACAGGCACCCCAAAGTTTAGGGCTGCTCTGTTGACAAGAACCTCCACTTTGTTACAACGTAAATATCCCAGGAAAGAAAAAAATGGATAAAGAAGTATTAGTCCTTATGTATAATAGAATATCACTCAGCCATGAAATCAACGTCATAAGTCTAGTAGCAGCATGATGAGTGGATTTAGGTACGACGATTCTAAGTGAAATAAGTCACACAGAAAAAGACACTTATCATAAGATATCACTTATAGAGGGAATGTGAAAACCGCTACCCTTGAACTGAATTACAAAAGAGAACAGAGTCACACGTTTAGAAAACACACTATGGCTGCTTAACGGGAAAGGTGAGGTGGGGTGATGCATAAAAGAAGGGTTTCAAATTAGCTCAGATACCGTTCCATAAACCCAATATGTAATAGAAACGACCTACTCCTTGCTCAGTGAACTGGACTCAACACCCCCTATTAACCGCCCAAGAATATATCTGACTAGTAAGCATCTTAAAAGCTATGTATTGATATCTCTCTGAAAGTGAGTCAAGTGGGTGTAAAGCGGCATAAACACAGCAGTGAAAAGCAGCTAAACCCCTTTATAAAAATCAATCACTTTTAAAAACCCGTGAAACAAAGACAGGGAAAGAGAAAGAAATTCTTACTAAATTCGTTCAGGGGCTGTGATGCCACCTGGATTGACCATATATAGACCCACAGCTGATTTAGACATAAGGGTGGACACTCTTGGGGCTGAGAGGTTTCGTGAGGTTGGGTGAGCAAACGTAGACCCTTTAAAGTAATACTGCGTGGTTCCCATCCCATGGGTCCCAAATCTCCAGGTTCAAGGGCATCTTCCCACTTCGAAAACATGCATGAGAAACCCAGAAGATGGTGCACCGTGTGATCGGGAAAGGTTTCTAAAAGGGACCTCATTTCTCATCTCCTTGGGCTCGGGTTCGCCATTCCAGCTGCTTTACTAGCAATCTCCCTCCTTGGAGAATCAGCACCTTTAACCTCCTGTTCCGTACAGGTTGCAATTTGTCCTGAGGATGAACGGGAAGAGGGGGAACCAATGAGAGACTAGCTCTAGGTGTTGGGACAGGCACAGGTCACTCTATTTTCCCATCAGGAAGAAGAATTAACCAAAGGTCAGCCTGCCGCTCGGGACCAGAATAGAGCCTGAAGCAATCCTGCGCTTTTGCAGGCAGCTCCCAAGAAAGCGAGTTGAAAAATGGAGCTCAGGGGCACTGCAATTCACAAACCTGCAGAGTTATAAATGATAACTCTCGTCCACAAATATATTGAGGGAAGGCAACGAAGAGGATTTGGAAGCAAGGCAGAATTGCAGGAAACAGATTTCAGGAGGTAGATTCGAATCGCCTTTAAAGCACGGGAAAAGCGGCAAAACCTCGACAATGATGCCCTTAGCCAAAAAGGGCGTTTGCGTTTTTTCCTGAATATATTCAGGAAAAAAACGCATACGCCCTTTTTGGCCAACCAAGCAACCTGGAAAGGCAAATCAGCGCTACAAAGAAGTCTCGCTTCCCACCGGTCAAAAGAGCCATGCTGAATAAAGTGTCAAAACCAGAAATGCAGGACAGGCCATGGAGAAACGGGAGCCTTGCTACGCTGATGGGCGGGATGTAAATTGCCAACAGCCACTCTGGAGAAGTGTACGGTGTGTCCTGAAACATCTAAAAAACTCAGCTTAGAGAGCATAGGGCACTTCCACTCATGGGCGTATAAATTGGGAAAACTAAAAATCAGCAAGACACAGGCACCCCAAAGTTTAGGGCTGCTCTGTTGACAAGAACCTCTACTTTGTTACAACGTAAATATCCCAGGAAAGAAAAAAATGGATGAAGAAGTATTAGTCCTTATATATAATAGAATATCACTCAGCCATGAAATCAACGTCATAAGTCTAGTAGCAGCATGATGAGTGGATTTAGGTACGACGATTCTAAGTGAAATAAGTCACACAGAAAAAGACACTTATCATAAGATATCACTTATAGAGGGAATGTAAAAACTGCGACCTTGAACTGAATTACAAAACAGAACAGAGGCACACGTTTAGAAAACACACTATGGCTGCTTAACGGGAAAGGTGAGGTGGGGTGATGCATAAAAGAAGGGTTTCAAATTAGCTCAGATACCGTTCCATAAACCCAATATGTAATAGACACGACCTACTCCTTGCTCAGTGAACTGGACTCAACACCCCCTATTAACCGCCCAAGAATATATCTGACTAGTAAGAATCTCAAAACCTATGTATTGATATCTCTCTGTAAGTGAGTCAAGTGGGTGTAAAGCGGCATAAACACAGCAGTGAAAAGCAGCTAAACCCCTTTATAAAAATCAATCACTTTTAAAAACCCGTGAAACAAAGACAGTGAAAGAGAAAGAAATTCTTACTAAATTCGTTCAGGGGCTGTGATGCCACCTGGATTGACCATATATAGACCCACAGCTGATTGAGACATAAGGGTGGACACTCTTGGGCCTGAGAGGTTTCGTGAGGTTGGGTGAGCAAACGCAGACCCTTTAAAGTAATACTGCGTGGTTCCCATCCCATGGGTCCCAAATCTCCAGGTTCAAGGGCATCTTCCCACTTCGAAAACATGCATGAGAAACCCAGAAGATGGTGCACCGTGTGATCGGGAAAGGTTTCTAAAAGGGACCTCATTTCTCATCTCCTTGGGCTCGGGTTCGCCATTCCAGCTGCTTTACTAGCAATCTCCCTCCTTGGAGAATCAGCACCTTTAACCTCCTGTTCCGTACAGGTTGCAATTTGTCCTGAGGATGAACGGGAAGAGGGGGAACCAATGAGAGACTAGCTCTAGGTGTTGGGACAGGCACAGGTCACTCTATTTTCCCATCAGGAAGAAGAATTAACCAAAGGTCAGCCTGCCGCTCGGGACCAGAATAGAGCCTGAAGCAATCCTGCGCTTTTGCAGGCAGCTCCCAAGAAAGCGAGTTGAAAAATGGAGCTCAGGGGCACTGCAATTCACAAACCTGCAGAGTTATAAATGATAACTCTCGTCCACAAATATATTGAGGGAAGGCAACGAAGAGGATTTGAAAGCAAGGCAGAATTGCAGGAAACAGATTTCAGGAGGTAGATTCGAATCGCCTTTAAAGCACAGGAAAAGCGGCAACACCTCGACCATGATGCCCTTGGCCAAAAAGGGCGTATGCGTTTTTTCCTGAATATATTCAGGAAAAAACGCATACGCCCTTTTTGGCCAACCAAGCAACCTGGAAAGGCAAATCAGCGCTACAAAGAAGGCTCGTTTCCCGTCGGTCAAAAGGGCCATGCTGAATAAAGTGTCAAAACCAGAAATGCAGGACAGGCCATGGAGAAACGGGAGCCTTGCTACGCTGATGGGCGGGATGTAAATTGCCAACAGCCACTCTGTAGAAGTGTACGGTGTGTCCTGAAACATCGAAAAAACTCAGCTTAGAGAGCATAGGACACTTCCACTCATGGGCGTATAAATTGGGAAAACTAAAAATCAGCAAGACACAGGCACCCCAAAGTTTAGGGCTGCTCTGTTGACAAGAACCTCCACTTTGTTACAACGTAAATATCCCAGGAAAGAAAAAAATGGATAAAGAAGTATTAGTCCTTATGTATAATAGAATATCACTCAGCCATGAAATCAACGTCATAAGTCTAGTAGCAGCATGATGAGTGGATTTAGGTACGACGATTCTAAGTGAAATAAGTCACACAGAAAAAGACACTTATCATAAGATATCACTTATAGAGGGAATGTGAAAACCGCTACCCTTGAACTGAATTACAAAAGAGAACAGAGTCACACGTTTAGAAAACACACTATGGCTGCTTAACGGGAAAGGTGAGGTGGGGTGATGCATAAAAGAAGGGTTTCAAATTAGCTCAGATACCGTTCCATAAACCCAATATGTAATAGAAACGACCTACTCCTTGCTCAGTGAACTGGACTCAACACCCCCTATTAACCGCCCAAGAATATATCTGACTAGTAAGCATCTTAAAAGCTATGTATTGATATCTCTCTGAAAGTGAGTCAAGTGGGTGTAAAGCGGCATAAACACAGCAGTGAAAAGCAGCTAAACCCCTTTATAAAAATCAATCACTTTTAAAAACCCGTGAAACAAAGACAGGGAAAGAGAAAGAAATTCTTACTAAATTCGTTCAGGGGCTGTGATGCCACCTGGATTGACCATATATAGACCCACAGCTGATTTAGACATAAGGGTGGACACTCTTGGGGCTGAGAGGTTTCGTGAGGTTGGGTGAGCAAACGTAGACCCTTTAAAGTAATACTGCGTGGTTCCCATCCCATGGGTCCCAAATCTCCAGGTTCAAGGGCATCTTCCCACTTCGAAAACATGCATGAGAAACCCAGAAGATGGTGCACCGTGTGATCGGGAAAGGTTTCTAAAAGGGACCTCATTTCTCATCTCCTTGGGCTCGGGTTCGCCATTCCAGCTGCTTTACTAGCAATCTCCCTCCTTGGAGAATCAGCACCTTTAACCTCCTGTTCCGTACAGGTTGCAATTTGTCCTGAGGATGAACGGGAAGAGGGGGAACCAATGAGAGACTAGCTCTAGGTGTTGGGACAGGCACAGGTCACTCTATTTTCCCATCAGGAAGAAGAATTAACCAAAGGTCAGCCTGCCGCTCGGGACCAGAATAGAGCCTGAAGCAATCCTGCGCTTTTGCAGGCAGCTCCCAAGAAAGCGAGTTGAAAAATGGAGCTCAGGGGCACTGCAATTCACAAACCTGCAGAGTTATAAATGATAACTCTCGTCCACAAATATATTGAGGGAAGGCAACGAAGAGGATTTGGAAGCAAGGCAGAATTGCAGGAAACAGATTTCAGGAGGTAGATTCGAATCGCCTTTAAAGCACGGGAAAAGCGGCAAAACCTCGACAATGATGCCCTTAGCCAAAAAGGGCGTTTGCGTTTTTTCCTGAATATATTCAGGAAAAAAACGCATACGCCCTTTTTGGCCAACCAAGCAACCTGGAAAGGCAAATCAGCGCTACAAAGAAGTCTCGCTTCCCACCGGTCAAAAGAGCCATGCTGAATAAAGTGTCAAAACCAGAAATGCAGGACAGGCCATGGAGAAACGGGAGCCTTGCTACGCTGATGGGCGGGATGTAAATTGCCAACAGCCACTCTGGAGAAGTGTACGGTGTGTCCTGAAACATCTAAAAAACTCAGCTTAGAGAGCATAGGGCACTTCCACTCATGGGCGTATAAATTGGGAAAACTAAAAATCAGCAAGACACAGGCACCCCAAAGTTTAGGGCTGCTCTGTTGACAAGAACCTCTACTTTGTTACAACGTAAATATCCCAGGAAAGAAAAAAATGGATGAAGAAGTATTAGTCCTTATATATAATAGAATATCACTCAGCCATGAAATCAACGTCATAAGTCTAGTAGCAGCATGATGAGTGGATTTAGGTACGACGATTCTAAGTGAAATAAGTCACACAGAAAAAGACACTTATCATAAGATATCACTTATAGAGGGAATGTAAAAACTGCGACCTTGAACTGAATTACAAAACAGAACAGAGGCACACGTTTAGAAAACACACTATGGCTGCTTAACGGGAAAGGTGAGGTGGGGTGATGCATAAAAGAAGGGTTTCAAATTAGCTCAGATACCGTTCCATAAACCCAATATGTAATAGACACGACCTACTCCTTGCTCAGTGAACTGGACTCAACACCCCCTATTAACCGCCCAAGAATATATCTGACTAGTAAGAATCTCAAAACCTATGTATTGATATCTCTCTGTAAGTGAGTCAAGTGGGTGTAAAGCGGCATAAACACAGCAGTGAAAAGCAGCTAAACCCCTTTATAAAAATCAATCACTTTTAAAAACCCGTGAAACAAAGACAGTGAAAGAGAAAGAAATTCTTACTAAATTCGTTCAGGGGCTGTGATGCCACCTGGATTGACCATATATAGACCCACAGCTGATTGAGACATAAGGGTGGACACTCTTGGGCCTGAGAGGTTTCGTGAGGTTGGGTGAGCAAACGCAGACCCTTTAAAGTAATACTGCGTGGTTCCCATCCCATGGGTCCCAAATCTCCAGGTTCAAGGGCATCTTCCCACTTCGAAAACATGCATGAGAAACCCAGAAGATGGTGCACCGTGTGATCGGGAAAGGTTTCTAAAAGGGACCTCATTTCTCATCTCCTTGGGCTCGGGTTCGCCATTCCAGCTGCTTTACTAGCAATCTCCCTCCTTGGAGAATCAGCACCTTTAACCTCCTGTTCCGTACAGGTTGCAATTTGTCCTGAGGATGAACGGGAAGAGGGGGAACCAATGAGAGACTAGCTCTAGGTGTTGGGACAGGCACAGGTCACTCTATTTTCCCATCAGGAAGAAGAATTAACCAAAGGTCAGCCTGCCGCTCGGGACCAGAATAGAGCCTGAAGCAATCCTGCGCTTTTGCAGGCAGCTCCCAAGAAAGCGAGTTGAAAAATGGAGCTCAGGGGCACTGCAATTCACAAACCTGCAGAGTTATAAATGATAACTCTCGTCCACAAATATATTGAGGGAAGGCAACGAAGAGGATTTGAAAGCAAGGCAGAATTGCAGGAAACAGATTTCAGGAGGTAGATTCGAATCGCCTTTAAAGCACAGGAAAAGCGGCAACACCTCGACCATGATGCCCTTGGCCAAAAAGGGCGTATGCGTTTTTTCCTGAATATATTCAGGAAAAAACGCATACGCCCTTTTTGGCCAACCAAGCAACCTGGAAAGGCAAATCAGCGCTACAAAGAAGGCTCGTTTCCCGTCGGTCAAAAGGGCCATGCTGAATAAAGTGTCAAAACCAGAAATGCAGGACAGGCCATGGAGAAACGGGAGCCTTGCTACGCTGATGGGCGGGATGTAAATTGCCAACAGCCACTCTGTAGAAGTGTACGGTGTGTCCTGAAACATCGAAAAAACTCAGCTTAGAGAGCATAGGACACTTCCACTCATGGGCGTATAAATTGGGAAAACTAAAAATCAGCAAGACACAGGCACCCCAAAGTTTAGGGCTGCTCTGTTGACAAGAACCTCCACTTTGTTACAACGTAAATATCCCAGGAAAGAAAAAAATGGATAAAGAAGTATTAGTCCTTATGTATAATAGAATATCACTCAGCCATGAAATCAACGTCATAAGTCTAGTAGCAGCATGATGAGTGGATTTAGGTACGACGATTCTAAGTGAAATAAGTCACACAGAAAAAGACACTTATCATAAGATATCACTTATAGAGGGAATGTGAAAACCGCTACCCTTGAACTGAATTACAAAAGAGAACAGAGTCACACGTTTAGAAAACACACTATGGCTGCTTAACGGGAAAGGTGAGGTGGGGTGATGCATAAAAGAAGGGTTTCAAATTAGCTCAGATACCGTTCCATAAACCCAATATGTAATAGAAACGACCTACTCCTTGCTCAGTGAACTGGACTCAACACCCCCTATTAACCGCCCAAGAATATATCTGACTAGTAAGCATCTTAAAAGCTATGTATTGATATCTCTCTGAAAGTGAGTCAAGTGGGTGTAAAGCGGCATAAACACAGCAGTGAAAAGCAGCTAAACCCCTTTATAAAAATCAATCACTTTTAAAAACCCGTGAAACAAAGACAGGGAAAGAGAAAGAAATTCTTACTAAATTCGTTCAGGGGCTGTGATGCCACCTGGATTGACCATATATAGACCCACAGCTGATTTAGACATAAGGGTGGACACTCTTGGGGCTGAGAGGTTTCGTGAGGTTGGGTGAGCAAACGTAGACCCTTTAAAGTAATACTGCGTGGTTCCCATCCCATGGGTCCCAAATCTCCAGGTTCAAGGGCATCTTCCCACTTCGAAAACATGCATGAGAAACCCAGAAGATGGTACACCGTGTGATCGGGAAAGGTTTCTAAAAGGGACCTCATTTCTCATCTCCTTGGGCTCGGGTTCGCCATTCCAGCTGCTTTACTAGCAATCTCCCTCCTTGGAGAATCAGCACCTTTAACCTCCTGTTCCGTACAGGTTGCAATTTGTCCTGAGGATGAACGGGAAGAGGGGGAACCAATGAGACACTAGCTCTAGGTGTTGGGACAGGCACAGGTCACTCTATTTTCCCATCAGGAAGAAGAATTAACCACAGGCTCAGCCTGCCGCCCGGAACCAGAATAGGGCCTGAAGCAATCCTGCGCTTTTGTGACCAGGTCCCAGGAAAGCGAGTTGAAAAATGGAGCTCAGGGGCACTGCAATTCACAAACCTGCAGAGTTATAAATGATAGCTCTCGTCCACAAATATATTGAGGGAAGGCAACGAAGAGGATTTGAAAGCAAGGCAGAATTGCAGGAAACAGATTTCAGGAGGTAGATTCGAATCGCCTTTAAAGCACAGGAAAAGCGGCAACACCTCGACCATGATGCCCTTGGCCAAAAAGGGCGTATGCGTTTTTTCCTGAATATATTCAGGAAAAAACGCATACGCCCTTTTTGGCCAACCAAGCAACCTGGAAAGGCAAATCAGCGCTACAAAGAAGGCTCGTTTCCCGTCGGTCAAAAGGGCCATGCTGAATAAAGTGTCAAAACCAGAAATGCAGGACAGGCCATGGAGAAATGGGAGCCTTGCTACGCTGATGGGCGGGATGTAAATTGCCAACAGCCACTCTGTAGAAGTGTACGGTGTGTCCTGAAACATCTAAAAAACTCAGCTTAGAGAGCATAGGACACTTCCACTCATGGGCGTATAAATTGGGAAAACTAAAAATCAGCAAGACACAGGCACCCCAAAGTTTAGGGCTGCTCTGTTGACAAGAACCTCCACTTTGTTACAACGTAAATATCCCAGGAAAGAAAAAAATGGATAAAGAAGTATTAGTCCTTATGTATAATAGAATATCACTCAACCATGAAATCAACGTCATAAGTCTAGTAGCAGCATGATGAGTGGATTTAGGTACGACGATTCTAAGTGAAATAAGTCACACAGAAAAAGACACTTATCATAAGATATCACTTATAGAGGGAATCTGAAAACCGCTACCCTTGAACTGAATTACAAAAGAGAACAGAGTCACACGTTTAGAAAACACACTATGGCTGCTTAACGGGAAAGGTGAGGTGGGGTGATGCATAAAAGAAGGGTTTCAAATTAGCTCAGATACCGTTCCATAAACCCAATATGTAATAGACACGACCTACTCCTTGCTCAGTGAACTGGACTCAACACCCCCTATTAACCGCCCAAGAATATATCTGACTAGTAAGCATCTTAAAAGCTATGTATTGATATCTCTCTGAAAGTGAGTCAAGTGGGTGTAAAGCGGCATAAACACAGCAGTGAAAAGCAGCTAAACCCCTTTATAAAAATCAATCACTTTTAAAAACCCGTGAAACAAAGACAGGGAAAGAGAAAGAAATTCTTACTAAATTCGTTCAGGGGCTGTGATGCCACCTGGATTGACCATATATAGACCCACAGCTGATTGAGACATAAGGGTGGACACTCTTGGGGCTGAGAGGTTTGGTGAGGTTGGGTGAGCAAACGTAGACCCTTTAAAGTAATACTGCGTGGTTCCCATCCCATGGGTCCCAAATCTCCAGGTTCAAGGGCATCTTCCCACTTCGAAAACATGCATGAGAAACCCAGAAGATGGTGCACCGTGTGATCGGGAAAGGTTTCTAAAAGGGACCTCATTTCTCATCTCCTTGGGCTCGGGTTCGCCATTCCAGCTGCTTTACTAGCAATCTCCCTCCTTGGAGAATCAGCACCTTTAACCTCCTGTTCCGTACAGGTTGCAATTTGTCCTGAGGATGAACGGGAAGAGGGGGAACCAATGAGAGACTAGCTCTAGGTGTTGGGACAGGCACAGGTCACTCTATTTTCCCATCAGGAAGAAGAATTAACCAAAGGTCAGCCTGCCGCTCGGGACCAGAATAGAGCCTGAAGCAATCCTGCGCTTTTGCAGGCAGCTCCCAAGAAAGCGAGTTGAAAAATGGAGCTCAGGGGCACTGCAATTCACAAACCTGCAGAGTTATAAATGATAACTCTCGTCCACAAATATATTGAGGGAAGGCAACGAAGAGGATTTGGAAGCAAGGCAGAATTGCAGGAAACAGATTTCAGGAGGTAGATTCGAATCGCCTTTAAAGCACGGGAAAAGCGGCAAAACCTCGACAATGATGCCCTTAGCCAAAAAGGGCGTTTGCGTTTTTTCCTGAATATATTCAGGAAAAAAACGCATACGCCCTTTTTGGCCAACCAAGCAACCTGGAAAGGCAAATCAGCGCTACAAAGAAGTCTCGCTTCCCACCGGTCAAAAGAGCCATGCTGAATAAAGTGTCAAAACCAGAAATGCAGGACAGGCCATGGAGAAACGGGAGCCTTGCTACGCTGATGGGCGGGATGTAAATTGCCAACAGCCACTCTGGAGAAGTGTACGGTGTGTCCTGAAACATCTAAAAAACTCAGCTTAGAGAGCATAGGGCACTTCCACTCATGGGCGTATAAATTGGGAAAACTAAAAATCAGCAAGACACAGGCACCCCAAAGTTTAGGGCTGCTCTGTTGACAAGAACCTCTACTTTGTTACAACGTAAATATCCCAGGAAAGAAAAAAATGGATGAAGAAGTATTAGTCCTTATATATAATAGAATATCACTCAGCCATGAAATCAACGTCATAAGTCTAGTAGCAGCATGATGAGTGGATTTAGGTACGACGATTCTAAGTGAAATAAGTCACACAGAAAAAGACACTTATCATAAGATATCACTTATAGAGGGAATGTAAAAACTGCGACCTTGAACTGAATTACAAAACAGAACAGAGGCACACGTTTAGAAAACACACTATGGCTGCTTAACGGGAAAGGTGAGGTGGGGTGATGCATAAAAGAAGGGTTTCAAATTAGCTCAGATACCGTTCCATAAACCCAATATGTAATAGACACGACCTACTCCTTGCTCAGTGAACTGGACTCAACACCCCCTATTAACCGCCCAAGAATATATCTGACTAGTAAGAATCTCAAAACCTATGTATTGATATCTCTCTGTAAGTGAGTCAAGTGGGTGTAAAGCGGCATAAACACAGCAGTGAAAAGCAGCTAAACCCCTTTATAAAAATCAATCACTTTTAAAAACCCGTGAAACAAAGACAGTGAAAGAGAAAGAAATTCTTACTAAATTCGTTCAGGGGCTGTGATGCCACCTGGATTGACCATATATAGACCCACAGCTGATTGAGACATAAGGGTGGACACTCTTGGGCCTGAGAGGTTTCGTGAGGTTGGGTGAGCAAACGCAGACCCTTTAAAGTAATACTGCGTGGTTCCCATCCCATGGGTCCCAAATCTCCAGGTTCAAGGGCATCTTCCCACTTCGAAAACATGCATGAGAAACCCAGAAGATGGTGCACCGTGTGATCGGGAAAGGTTTCTAAAAGGGACCTCATTTCTCATCTCCTTGGGCTCGGGTTCGCCATTCCAGCTGCTTTACTAGCAATCTCCCTCCTTGGAGAATCAGCACCTTTAACCTCCTGTTCCGTACAGGTTGCAATTTGTCCTGAGGATGAACGGGAAGAGGGGGAACCAATGAGAGACTAGCTCTAGGTGTTGGGACAGGCACAGGTCACTCTATTTTCCCATCAGGAAGAAGAATTAACCAAAGGTCAGCCTGCCGCTCGGGACCAGAATAGAGCCTGAAGCAATCCTGCGCTTTTGCAGGCAGCTCCCAAGAAAGCGAGTTGAAAAATGGAGCTCAGGGGCACTGCAATTCACAAACCTGCAGAGTTATAAATGATAACTCTCGTCCACAAATATATTGAGGGAAGGCAACGAAGAGGATTTGAAAGCAAGGCAGAATTGCAGGAAACAGATTTCAGGAGGTAGATTCGAATCGCCTTTAAAGCACAGGAAAAGCGGCAACACCTCGACCATGATGCCCTTGGCCAAAAAGGGCGTATGCGTTTTTTCCTGAATATATTCAGGAAAAAACGCATACGCCCTTTTTGGCCAACCAAGCAACCTGGAAAGGCAAATCAGCGCTACAAAGAAGGCTCGTTTCCCGTCGGTCAAAAGGGCCATGCTGAATAAAGTGTCAAAACCAGAAATGCAGGACAGGCCATGGAGAAACGGGAGCCTTGCTACGCTGATGGGCGGGATGTAAATTGCCAACAGCCACTCTGTAGAAGTGTACGGTGTGTCCTGAAACATCGAAAAAACTCAGCTTAGAGAGCATAGGACACTTCCACTCATGGGCGTATAAATTGGGAAAACTAAAAATCAGCAAGACACAGGCACCCCAAAGTTTAGGGCTGCTCTGTTGACAAGAACCTCCACTTTGTTACAACGTAAATATCCCAGGAAAGAAAAAAATGGATAAAGAAGTATTAGTCCTTATGTATAATAGAATATCACTCAGCCATGAAATCAACGTCATAAGTCTAGTAGCAGCATGATGAGTGGATTTAGGTACGACGATTCTAAGTGAAATAAGTCACACAGAAAAAGACACTTATCATAAGATATCACTTATAGAGGGAATGTGAAAACCGCTACCCTTGAACTGAATTACAAAAGAGAACAGAGTCACACGTTTAGAAAACACACTATGGCTGCTTAACGGGAAAGGTGAGGTGGGGTGATGCATAAAAGAAGGGTTTCAAATTAGCTCAGATACCGTTCCATAAACCCAATATGTAATAGAAACGACCTACTCCTTGCTCAGTGAACTGGACTCAACACCCCCTATTAACCGCCCAAGAATATATCTGACTAGTAAGCATCTTAAAAGCTATGTATTGATATCTCTCTGAAAGTGAGTCAAGTGGGTGTAAAGCGGCATAAACACAGCAGTGAAAAGCAGCTAAACCCCTTTATAAAAATCAATCACTTTTAAAAACCCGTGAAACAAAGACAGGGAAAGAGAAAGAAATTCTTACTAAATTCGTTCAGGGGCTGTGATGCCACCTGGATTGACCATATATAGACCCACAGCTGATTTAGACATAAGGGTGGACACTCTTGGGGCTGAGAGGTTTCGTGAGGTTGGGTGAGCAAACGTAGACCCTTTAAAGTAATACTGCGTGGTTCCCATCCCATGGGTCCCAAATCTCCAGGTTCAAGGGCATCTTCCCACTTCGAAAACATGCATGAGAAACCCAGAAGATGGTACACCGTGTGATCGGGAAAGGTTTCTAAAAGGGACCTCATTTCTCATCTCCTTGGGCTCGGGTTCGCCATTCCAGCTGCTTTACTAGCAATCTCCCTCCTTGGAGAATCAGCACCTTTAACCTCCTGTTCCGTACAGGTTGCAATTTGTCCTGAGGATGAACGGGAAGAGGGGGAACCAATGAGACACTAGCTCTAGGTGTTGGGACAGGCACAGGTCACTCTATTTTCCCATCAGGAAGAAGAATTAACCACAGGCTCAGCCTGCCGCCCGGAACCAGAATAGGGCCTGAAGCAATCCTGCGCTTTTGTGACCAGGTCCCAGGAAAGCGAGTTGAAAAATGGAGCTCAGGGGCACTGCAATTCACAAACCTGCAGAGTTATAAATGATAGCTCTCGTCCACAAATATATTGAGGGAAGGCAACGAAGAGGATTTGAAAGCAAGGCAGAATTGCAGGAAACAGATTTCAGGAGGTAGATTCGAATCGCCTTTAAAGCACAGGAAAAGCGGCAACACCTCGACCATGATGCCCTTGGCCAAAAAGGGCGTATGCGTTTTTTCCTGAATATATTCAGGAAAAAACGCATACGCCCTTTTTGGCCAACCAAGCAACCTGGAAAGGCAAATCAGCGCTACAAAGAAGGCTCGTTTCCCGTCGGTCAAAAGGGCCATGCTGAATAAAGTGTCAAAACCAGAAATGCAGGACAGGCCATGGAGAAATGGGAGCCTTGCTACGCTGATGGGCGGGATGTAAATTGCCAACAGCCACTCTGTAGAAGTGTACGGTGTGTCCTGAAACATCTAAAAAACTCAGCTTAGAGAGCATAGGACACTTCCACTCATGGGCGTATAAATTGGGAAAACTAAAAATCAGCAAGACACAGGCACCCCAAAGTTTAGGGCTGCTCTGTTGACAAGAACCTCCACTTTGTTACAACGTAAATATCCCAGGAAAGAAAAAAATGGATAAAGAAGTATTAGTCCTTATGTATAATAGAATATCACTCAACCATGAAATCAACGTCATAAGTCTAGTAGCAGCATGATGAGTGGATTTAGGTACGACGATTCTAAGTGAAATAAGTCACACAGAAAAAGACACTTATCATAAGATATCACTTATAGAGGGAATCTGAAAACCGCTACCCTTGAACTGAATTACAAAAGAGAACAGAGTCACACGTTTAGAAAACACACTATGGCTGCTTAACGGGAAAGGTGAGGTGGGGTGATGCATAAAAGAAGGGTTTCAAATTAGCTCAGATACCGTTCCATAAACCCAATATGTAATAGACACGACCTACTCCTTGCTCAGTGAACTGGACTCAACACCCCCTATTAACCGCCCAAGAATATATCTGACTAGTAAGCATCTTAAAAGCTATGTATTGATATCTCTCTGAAAGTGAGTCAAGTGGGTGTAAAGCGGCATAAACACAGCAGTGAAAAGCAGCTAAACCCCTTTATAAAAATCAATCACTTTTAAAAACCCGTGAAACAAAGACAGGGAAAGAGAAAGAAATTCTTACTAAATTCGTTCAGGGGCTGTGATGCCACCTGGATTGACCATATATAGACCCACAGCTGATTGAGACATAAGGGTGGACACTCTTGGGGCTGAGAGGTTTGGTGAGGTTGGGTGAGCAAACGTAGACCCTTTAAAGTAATACTGCGTGGTTCCCATCCCATGGGTCCCAAATCTCCAGGTTCAAGGGCATCTTCCCACTTCGAAAACATGCATGAGAAACCCAGAAGATGGTGCACCGTGTGATCGGGAAAGGTTTCTAAAAGGGACCTCATTTCTCATCTCCTTGGGCTCGGGTTCGCCATTCCAGCTGCTTTACTAGCAATCTCCCTCCTTGGAGAATCAGCACCTTTAACCTCCTGTTCCGTACAGGTTGCAATTTGTCCTGAGGATGAACGGGAAGAGGGGGAACCAATGAGAGACTAGCTCTAGGTGTTGGGACAGGCACAGGTCACTCTATTTTCCCATCAGGAAGAAGAATTAACCAAAGGTCAGCCTGCCGCTCGGGACCAGAATAGAGCCTGAAGCAATCCTGCGCTTTTGCAGGCAGCTCCCAAGAAAGCGAGTTGAAAAATGGAGCTCAGGGGCACTGCAATTCACAAACCTGCAGAGTTATAAATGATAACTCTCGTCCACAAATATATTGAGGGAAGGCAACGAAGAGGATTTGGAAGCAAGGCAGAATTGCAGGAAACAGATTTCAGGAGGTAGATTCGAATCGCCTTTAAAGCACGGGAAAAGCGGCAAAACCTCGACAATGATGCCCTTAGCCAAAAAGGGCGTTTGCGTTTTTTCCTGAATATATTCAGGAAAAAAACGCATACGCCCTTTTTGGCCAACCAAGCAACCTGGAAAGGCAAATCAGCGCTACAAAGAAGTCTCGCTTCCCACCGGTCAAAAGAGCCATGCTGAATAAAGTGTCAAAACCAGAAATGCAGGACAGGCCATGGAGAAACGGGAGCCTTGCTACGCTGATGGGCGGGATGTAAATTGCCAACAGCCACTCTGGAGAAGTGTACGGTGTGTCCTGAAACATCTAAAAAACTCAGCTTAGAGAGCATAGGGCACTTCCACTCATGGGCGTATAAATTGGGAAAACTAAAAATCAGCAAGACACAGGCACCCCAAAGTTTAGGGCTGCTCTGTTGACAAGAACCTCTACTTTGTTACAACGTAAATATCCCAGGAAAGAAAAAAATGGATGAAGAAGTATTAGTCCTTATATATAATAGAATATCACTCAGCCATGAAATCAACGTCATAAGTCTAGTAGCAGCATGATGAGTGGATTTAGGTACGACGATTCTAAGTGAAATAAGTCACACAGAAAAAGACACTTATCATAAGATATCACTTATAGAGGGAATGTAAAAACTGCGACCTTGAACTGAATTACAAAACAGAACAGAGGCACACGTTTAGAAAACACACTATGGCTGCTTAACGGGAAAGGTGAGGTGGGGTGATGCATAAAAGAAGGGTTTCAAATTAGCTCAGATACCGTTCCATAAACCCAATATGTAATAGACACGACCTACTCCTTGCTCAGTGAACTGGACTCAACACCCCCTATTAACCGCCCAAGAATATATCTGACTAGTAAGAATCTCAAAACCTATGTATTGATATCTCTCTGTAAGTGAGTCAAGTGGGTGTAAAGCGGCATAAACACAGCAGTGAAAAGCAGCTAAACCCCTTTATAAAAATCAATCACTTTTAAAAACCCGTGAAACAAAGACAGTGAAAGAGAAAGAAATTCTTACTAAATTCGTTCAGGGGCTGTGATGCCACCTGGATTGACCATATATAGACCCACAGCTGATTGAGACATAAGGGTGGACACTCTTGGGCCTGAGAGGTTTCGTGAGGTTGGGTGAGCAAACGCAGACCCTTTAAAGTAATACTGCGTGGTTCCCATCCCATGGGTCCCAAATCTCCAGGTTCAAGGGCATCTTCCCACTTCGAAAACATGCATGAGAAACCCAGAAGATGGTGCACCGTGTGATCGGGAAAGGTTTCTAAAAGGGACCTCATTTCTCATCTCCTTGGGCTCGGGTTCGCCATTCCAGCTGCTTTACTAGCAATCTCCCTCCTTGGAGAATCAGCACCTTTAACCTCCTGTTCCGTACAGGTTGCAATTTGTCCTGAGGATGAACGGGAAGAGGGGGAACCAATGAGAGACTAGCTCTAGGTGTTGGGACAGGCACAGGTCACTCTATTTTCCCATCAGGAAGAAGAATTAACCAAAGGTCAGCCTGCCGCTCGGGACCAGAATAGAGCCTGAAGCAATCCTGCGCTTTTGCAGGCAGCTCCCAAGAAAGCGAGTTGAAAAATGGAGCTCAGGGGCACTGCAATTCACAAACCTGCAGAGTTATAAATGATAACTCTCGTCCACAAATATATTGAGGGAAGGCAACGAAGAGGATTTGAAAGCAAGGCAGAATTGCAGGAAACAGATTTCAGGAGGTAGATTCGAATCGCCTTTAAAGCACAGGAAAAGCGGCAACACCTCGACCATGATGCCCTTGGCCAAAAAGGGCGTATGCGTTTTTTCCTGAATATATTCAGGAAAAAACGCATACGCCCTTTTTGGCCAACCAAGCAACCTGGAAAGGCAAATCAGCGCTACAAAGAAGGCTCGTTTCCCGTCGGTCAAAAGGGCCATGCTGAATAAAGTGTCAAAACCAGAAATGCAGGACAGGCCATGGAGAAACGGGAGCCTTGCTACGCTGATGGGCGGGATGTAAATTGCCAACAGCCACTCTGTAGAAGTGTACGGTGTGTCCTGAAACATCGAAAAAACTCAGCTTAGAGAGCATAGGACACTTCCACTCATGGGCGTATAAATTGGGAAAACTAAAAATCAGCAAGACACAGGCACCCCAAAGTTTAGGGCTGCTCTGTTGACAAGAACCTCCACTTTGTTACAACGTAAATATCCCAGGAAAGAAAAAAATGGATAAAGAAGTATTAGTCCTTATGTATAATAGAATATCACTCAGCCATGAAATCAACGTCATAAGTCTAGTAGCAGCATGATGAGTGGATTTAGGTACGACGATTCTAAGTGAAATAAGTCACACAGAAAAAGACACTTATCATAAGATATCACTTATAGAGGGAATGTGAAAACCGCTACCCTTGAACTGAATTACAAAAGAGAACAGAGTCACACGTTTAGAAAACACACTATGGCTGCTTAACGGGAAAGGTGAGGTGGGGTGATGCATAAAAGAAGGGTTTCAAATTAGCTCAGATACCGTTCCATAAACCCAATATGTAATAGAAACGACCTACTCCTTGCTCAGTGAACTGGACTCAACACCCCCTATTAACCGCCCAAGAATATATCTGACTAGTAAGCATCTTAAAAGCTATGTATTGATATCTCTCTGAAAGTGAGTCAAGTGGGTGTAAAGCGGCATAAACACAGCAGTGAAAAGCAGCTAAACCCCTTTATAAAAATCAATCACTTTTAAAAACCCGTGAAACAAAGACAGGGAAAGAGAAAGAAATTCTTACTAAATTCGTTCAGGGGCTGTGATGCCACCTGGATTGACCATATATAGACCCACAGCTGATTTAGACATAAGGGTGGACACTCTTGGGGCTGAGAGGTTTCGTGAGGTTGGGTGAGCAAACGTAGACCCTTTAAAGTAATACTGCGTGGTTCCCATCCCATGGGTCCCAAATCTCCAGGTTCAAGGGCATCTTCCCACTTCGAAAACATGCATGAGAAACCCAGAAGATGGTACACCGTGTGATCGGGAAAGGTTTCTAAAAGGGACCTCATTTCTCATCTCCTTGGGCTCGGGTTCGCCATTCCAGCTGCTTTACTAGCAATCTCCCTCCTTGGAGAATCAGCACCTTTAACCTCCTGTTCCGTACAGGTTGCAATTTGTCCTGAGGATGAACGGGAAGAGGGGGAACCAATGAGACACTAGCTCTAGGTGTTGGGACAGGCACAGGTCACTCTATTTTCCCATCAGGAAGAAGAATTAACCACAGGCTCAGCCTGCCGCCCGGAACCAGAATAGGGCCTGAAGCAATCCTGCGCTTTTGTGACCAGGTCCCAGGAAAGCGAGTTGAAAAATGGAGCTCAGGGGCACTGCAATTCACAAACCTGCAGAGTTATAAATGATAGCTCTCGTCCACAAATATATTGAGGGAAGGCAACGAAGAGGATTTGAAAGCAAGGCAGAATTGCAGGAAACAGATTTCAGGAGGTAGATTCGAATCGCCTTTAAAGCACAGGAAAAGCGGCAACACCTCGACCATGATGCCCTTGGCCAAAAAGGGCGTATGCGTTTTTTCCTGAATATATTCAGGAAAAAACGCATACGCCCTTTTTGGCCAACCAAGCAACCTGGAAAGGCAAATCAGCGCTACAAAGAAGGCTCGTTTCCCGTCGGTCAAAAGGGCCATGCTGAATAAAGTGTCAAAACCAGAAATGCAGGACAGGCCATGGAGAAATGGGAGCCTTGCTACGCTGATGGGCGGGATGTAAATTGCCAACAGCCACTCTGTAGAAGTGTACGGTGTGTCCTGAAACATCTAAAAAACTCAGCTTAGAGAGCATAGGACACTTCCACTCATGGGCGTATAAATTGGGAAAACTAAAAATCAGCAAGACACAGGCACCCCAAAGTTTAGGGCTGCTCTGTTGACAAGAACCTCCACTTTGTTACAACGTAAATATCCCAGGAAAGAAAAAAATGGATAAAGAAGTATTAGTCCTTATGTATAATAGAATATCACTCAACCATGAAATCAACGTCATAAGTCTAGTAGCAGCATGATGAGTGGATTTAGGTACGACGATTCTAAGTGAAATAAGTCACACAGAAAAAGACACTTATCATAAGATATCACTTATAGAGGGAATCTGAAAACCGCTACCCTTGAACTGAATTACAAAAGAGAACAGAGTCACACGTTTAGAAAACACACTATGGCTGCTTAACGGGAAAGGTGAGGTGGGGTGATGCATAAAAGAAGGGTTTCAAATTAGCTCAGATACCGTTCCATAAACCCAATATGTAATAGACACGACCTACTCCTTGCTCAGTGAACTGGACTCAACACCCCCTATTAACCGCCCAAGAATATATCTGACTAGTAAGCATCTTAAAACCTATGTATTGATATCTCTCTGAAAGTGAGTCAAGTGGGTGTAAAGCGGCATAAACACAGCAGTGAAAAGCAGCTAAACCCCTTTATAAAAATCAATCACTTTTAAAAACCCGTGAAACAAAGACAGGGAAAGAGAAAGAAATTCTTACTAAATTCGTTCAGGGGCTGTGATGCCACCTGGATTGACCATATATAGACCCACAGCTGATTGAGACATAAGGGTGGACACTCTTGGGGCTGAGAGGTTTGGTGAGGTTGGGTGAGCAAACGTAGACCCTTTAAAGTAATACTGCGTGGTTCCCATCCCATGGGTCCCAAATCTCCAGGTTCAAGGGCATCTTCCCACTTCGAAAACATGCATGAGAAACCCAGAAGATGGTGCACCGTGTGATCGGGAAAGGTTTCTAAAAGGGACCTCATTTCTCATCTCCTTGGGCTCGGGTTCGCCATTCCAGCTGCTTTACTAGCAATCTCCCTCCTTGGAGAATCAGCACCTTTAACCTCCTGTTCCGTACAGGTTGCAATTTGTCCTGAGGATGAACGGGAAGAGGGGGAACCAATGAGAGACTAGCTCTAGGTGTTGGGACAGGCACAGGTCACTCTATTTTCCCATCAGGAAGAAGAATTAACCAAAGGTCAGCCTGCCGCTCGGGACCAGAATAGAGCCTGAAGCAATCCTGCGCTTTTGCAGGCAGCTCCCAAGAAAGCGAGTTGAAAAATGGAGCTCAGGGGCACTGCAATTCACAAACCTGCAGAGTTATAAATGATAACTCTCGTCCACAAATATATTGAGGGAAGGCAACGAAGAGGATTTGGAAGCAAGGCAGAATTGCAGGAAACAGATTTCAGGAGGTAGATTCGAATCGCCTTTAAAGCACGGGAAAAGCGGCAAAACCTCGACAATGATGCCCTTAGCCAAAAAGGGCGTTTGCGTTTTTTCCTGAATATATTCAGGAAAAAAACGCATACGCCCTTTTTGGCCAACCAAGCAACCTGGAAAGGCAAATCAGCGCTACAAAGAAGTCTCGCTTCCCACCGGTCAAAAGAGCCATGCTGAATAAAGTGTCAAAACCAGAAATGCAGGACAGGCCATGGAGAAACGGGAGCCTTGCTACGCTGATGGGCGGGATGTAAATTGCCAACAGCCACTCTGGAGAAGTGTACGGTGTGTCCTGAAACATCTAAAAAACTCAGCTTAGAGAGCATAGGGCACTTCCACTCATGGGCGTATAAATTGGGAAAACTAAAAATCAGCAAGACACAGGCACCCCAAAGTTTAGGGCTGCTCTGTTGACAAGAACCTCTACTTTGTTACAACGTAAATATCCCAGGAAAGAAAAAAATGGATGAAGAAGTATTAGTCCTTATATATAATAGAATATCACTCAGCCATGAAATCAACGTCATAAGTCTAGTAGCAGCATGATGAGTGGATTTAGGTACGACGATTCTAAGTGAAATAAGTCACACAGAAAAAGACACTTATCATAAGATATCACTTATAGAGGGAATGTAAAAACTGCGACCTTGAACTGAATTACAAAACAGAACAGAGGCACACGTTTAGAAAACACACTATGGCTGCTTAACGGGAAAGGTGAGGTGGGGTGATGCATAAAAGAAGGGTTTCAAATTAGCTCAGATACCGTTCCATAAACCCAATATGTAATAGACACGACCTACTCCTTGCTCAGTGAACTGGACTCAACACCCCCTATTAACCGCCCAAGAATATATCTGACTAGTAAGAATCTCAAAACCTATGTATTGATATCTCTCTGTAAGTGAGTCAAGTGGGTGTAAAGCGGCATAAACACAGCAGTGAAAAGCAGCTAAACCCCTTTATAAAAATCAATCACTTTTAAAAACCCGTGAAACAAAGACAGTGAAAGAGAAAGAAATTCTTACTAAATTCGTTCAGGGGCTGTGATGCCACCTGGATTGACCATATATAGACCCACAGCTGATTGAGACATAAGGGTGGACACTCTTGGGCCTGAGAGGTTTCGTGAGGTTGGGTGAGCAAACGCAGACCCTTTAAAGTAATACTGCGTGGTTCCCATCCCATGGGTCCCAAATCTCCAGGTTCAAGGGCATCTTCCCACTTCGAAAACATGCATGAGAAACCCAGAAGATGGTGCACCGTGTGATCGGGAAAGGTTTCTAAAAGGGACCTCATTTCTCATCTCCTTGGGCTCGGGTTCGCCATTCCAGCTGCTTTACTAGCAATCTCCCTCCTTGGAGAATCAGCACCTTTAACCTCCTGTTCCGTACAGGTTGCAATTTGTCCTGAGGATGAACGGGAAGAGGGGGAACCAATGAGAGACTAGCTCTAGGTGTTGGGACAGGCACAGGTCACTCTATTTTCCCATCAGGAAGAAGAATTAACCAAAGGTCAGCCTGCCGCTCGGGACCAGAATAGAGCCTGAAGCAATCCTGCGCTTTTGCAGGCAGCTCCCAAGAAAGCGAGTTGAAAAATGGAGCTCAGGGGCACTGCAATTCACAAACCTGCAGAGTTATAAATGATAACTCTCGTCCACAAATATATTGAGGGAAGGCAACGAAGAGGATTTGAAAGCAAGGCAGAATTGCAGGAAACAGATTTCAGGAGGTAGATTCGAATCGCCTTTAAAGCACAGGAAAAGCGGCAACACCTCGACCATGATGCCCTTGGCCAAAAAGGGCGTATGCGTTTTTTCCTGAATATATTCAGGAAAAAACGCATACGCCCTTTTTGGCCAACCAAGCAACCTGGAAAGGCAAATCAGCGCTACAAAGAAGGCTCGTTTCCCGTCGGTCAAAAGGGCCATGCTGAATAAAGTGTCAAAACCAGAAATGCAGGACAGGCCATGGAGAAACGGGAGCCTTGCTACGCTGATGGGCGGGATGTAAATTGCCAACAGCCACTCTGTAGAAGTGTACGGTGTGTCCTGAAACATCGAAAAAACTCAGCTTAGAGAGCATAGGACACTTCCACTCATGGGCGTATAAATTGGGAAAACTAAAAATCAGCAAGACACAGGCACCCCAAAGTTTAGGGCTGCTCTGTTGACAAGAACCTCCACTTTGTTACAACGTAAATATCCCAGGAAAGAAAAAAATGGATAAAGAAGTATTAGTCCTTATGTATAATAGAATATCACTCAGCCATGAAATCAACGTCATAAGTCTAGTAGCAGCATGATGAGTGGATTTAGGTACGACGATTCTAAGTGAAATAAGTCACACAGAAAAAGACACTTATCATAAGATATCACTTATAGAGGGAATGTGAAAACCGCTACCCTTGAACTGAATTACAAAAGAGAACAGAGTCACACGTTTAGAAAACACACTATGGCTGCTTAACGGGAAAGGTGAGGTGGGGTGATGCATAAAAGAAGGGTTTCAAATTAGCTCAGATACCGTTCCATAAACCCAATATGTAATAGAAACGACCTACTCCTTGCTCAGTGAACTGGACTCAACACCCCCTATTAACCGCCCAAGAATATATCTGACTAGTAAGCATCTTAAAAGCTATGTATTGATATCTCTCTGAAAGTGAGTCAAGTGGGTGTAAAGCGGCATAAACACAGCAGTGAAAAGCAGCTAAACCCCTTTATAAAAATCAATCACTTTTAAAAACCCGTGAAACAAAGACAGGGAAAGAGAAAGAAATTCTTACTAAATTCGTTCAGGGGCTGTGATGCCACCTGGATTGACCATATATAGACCCACAGCTGATTTAGACATAAGGGTGGACACTCTTGGGGCTGAGAGGTTTCGTGAGGTTGGGTGAGCAAACGTAGACCCTTTAAAGTAATACTGCGTGGTTCCCATCCCATGGGTCCCAAATCTCCAGGTTCAAGGGCATCTTCCCACTTCGAAAACATGCATGAGAAACCCAGAAGATGGTACACCGTGTGATCGGGAAAGGTTTCTAAAAGGGACCTCATTTCTCATCTCCTTGGGCTCGGGTTCGCCATTCCAGCTGCTTTACTAGCAATCTCCCTCCTTGGAGAATCAGCACCTTTAACCTCCTGTTCCGTACAGGTTGCAATTTGTCCTGAGGATGAACGGGAAGAGGGGGAACCAATGAGACACTAGCTCTAGGTGTTGGGACAGGCACAGGTCACTCTATTTTCCCATCAGGAAGAAGAATTAACCACAGGCTCAGCCTGCCGCCCGGAACCAGAATAGGGCCTGAAGCAATCCTGCGCTTTTGTGACCAGGTCCCAGGAAAGCGAGTTGAAAAATGGAGCTCAGGGGCACTGCAATTCACAAACCTGCAGAGTTATAAATGATAGCTCTCGTCCACAAATATATTGAGGGAAGGCAACGAAGAGGATTTGAAAGCAAGGCAGAATTGCAGGAAACAGATTTCAGGAGGTAGATTCGAATCGCCTTTAAAGCACAGGAAAAGCGGCAACACCTCGACCATGATGCCCTTGGCCAAAAAGGGCGTATGCGTTTTTTCCTGAATATATTCAGGAAAAAACGCATACGCCCTTTTTGGCCAACCAAGCAACCTGGAAAGGCAAATCAGCGCTACAAAGAAGGCTCGTTTCCCGTCGGTCAAAAGGGCCATGCTGAATAAAGTGTCAAAACCAGAAATGCAGGACAGGCCATGGAGAAATGGGAGCCTTGCTACGCTGATGGGCGGGATGTAAATTGCCAACAGCCACTCTGTAGAAGTGTACGGTGTGTCCTGAAACATCTAAAAAACTCAGCTTAGAGAGCATAGGACACTTCCACTCATGGGCGTATAAATTGGGAAAACTAAAAATCAGCAAGACACAGGCACCCCAAAGTTTAGGGCTGCTCTGTTGACAAGAACCTCCACTTTGTTACAACGTAAATATCCCAGGAAAGAAAAAAATGGATAAAGAAGTATTAGTCCTTATGTATAATAGAATATCACTCAACCATGAAATCAACGTCATAAGTCTAGTAGCAGCATGATGAGTGGATTTAGGTACGACGATTCTAAGTGAAATAAGTCACACAGAAAAAGACACTTATCATAAGATATCACTTATAGAGGGAATCTGAAAACCGCTACCCTTGAACTGAATTACAAAAGAGAACAGAGTCACACGTTTAGAAAACACACTATGGCTGCTTAACGGGAAAGGTGAGGTGGGGTGATGCATAAAAGAAGGGTTTCAAATTAGCTCAGATACCGTTCCATAAACCCAATATGTAATAGACACGACCTACTCCTTGCTCAGTGAACTGGACTCAACACCCCCTATTAACCGCCCAAGAATATATCTGACTAGTAAGCATCTTAAAAGCTATGTATTGATATCTCTCTGAAAGTGAGTCAAGTGGGTGTAAAGCGGCATAAACACAGCAGTGAAAAGCAGCTAAACCCCTTTATAAAAATCAATCACTTTTAAAAACCCGTGAAACAAAGACAGGGAAAGAGAAAGAAATTCTTACTAAATTCGTTCAGGGGCTGTGATGCCACCTGGATTGACCATATATAGACCCACAGCTGATTGAGACATAAGGGTGGACACTCTTGGGGCTGAGAGGTTTGGTGAGGTTGGGTGAGCAAACGTAGACCCTTTAAAGTAATACTGCGTGGTTCCCATCCCATGGGTCCCAAATCTCCAGGTTCAAGGGCATCTTCCCACTTCGAAAACATGCATGAGAAACCCAGAAGATGGTGCACCGTGTGATCGGGAAAGGTTTCTAAAAGGGACCTCATTTCTCATCTCCTTGGGCTCGGGTTCGCCATTCCAGCTGCTTTACTAGCAATCTCCCTCCTTGGAGAATCAGCACCTTTAACCTCCTGTTCCGTACAGGTTGCAATTTGTCCTGAGGATGAACGGGAAGAGGGGGAACCAATGAGAGACTAGCTCTAGGTGTTGGGACAGGCACAGGTCACTCTATTTTCCCATCAGGAAGAAGAATTAACCAAAGGTCAGCCTGCCGCTCGGGACCAGAATAGAGCCTGAAGCAATCCTGCGCTTTTGCAGGCAGCTCCCAAGAAAGCGAGTTGAAAAATGGAGCTCAGGGGCACTGCAATTCACAAACCTGCAGAGTTATAAATGATAACTCTCGTCCACAAATATATTGAGGGAAGGCAACGAAGAGGATTTGGAAGCAAGGCAGAATTGCAGGAAACAGATTTCAGGAGGTAGATTCGAATCGCCTTTAAAGCACGGGAAAAGCGGCAAAACCTCGACAATGATGCCCTTAGCCAAAAAGGGCGTTTGCGTTTTTTCCTGAATATATTCAGGAAAAAAACGCATACGCCCTTTTTGGCCAACCAAGCAACCTGGAAAGGCAAATCAGCGCTACAAAGAAGTCTCGCTTCCCACCGGTCAAAAGAGCCATGCTGAATAAAGTGTCAAAACCAGAAATGCAGGACAGGCCATGGAGAAACGGGAGCCTTGCTACGCTGATGGGCGGGATGTAAATTGCCAACAGCCACTCTGGAGAAGTGTACGGTGTGTCCTGAAACATCTAAAAAACTCAGCTTAGAGAGCATAGGGCACTTCCACTCATGGGCGTATAAATTGGGAAAACTAAAAATCAGCAAGACACAGGCACCCCAAAGTTTAGGGCTGCTCTGTTGACAAGAACCTCTACTTTGTTACAACGTAAATATCCCAGGAAAGAAAAAAATGGATGAAGAAGTATTAGTCCTTATATATAATAGAATATCACTCAGCCATGAAATCAACGTCATAAGTCTAGTAGCAGCATGATGAGTGGATTTAGGTACGACGATTCTAAGTGAAATAAGTCACACAGAAAAAGACACTTATCATAAGATATCACTTATAGAGGGAATGTAAAAACTGCGACCTTGAACTGAATTACAAAACAGAACAGAGGCACACGTTTAGAAAACACACTATGGCTGCTTAACGGGAAAGGTGAGGTGGGGTGATGCATAAAAGAAGGGTTTCAAATTAGCTCAGATACCGTTCCATAAACCCAATATGTAATAGACACGACCTACTCCTTGCTCAGTGAACTGGACTCAACACCCCCTATTAACCGCCCAAGAATATATCTGACTAGTAAGAATCTCAAAACCTATGTATTGATATCTCTCTGTAAGTGAGTCAAGTGGGTGTAAAGCGGCATAAACACAGCAGTGAAAAGCAGCTAAACCCCTTTATAAAAATCAATCACTTTTAAAAACCCGTGAAACAAAGACAGTGAAAGAGAAAGAAATTCTTACTAAATTCGTTCAGGGGCTGTGATGCCACCTGGATTGACCATATATAGACCCACAGCTGATTGAGACATAAGGGTGGACACTCTTGGGCCTGAGAGGTTTCGTGAGGTTGGGTGAGCAAACGCAGACCCTTTAAAGTAATACTGCGTGGTTCCCATCCCATGGGTCCCAAATCTCCAGGTTCAAGGGCATCTTCCCACTTCGAAAACATGCATGAGAAACCCAGAAGATGGTGCACCGTGTGATCGGGAAAGGTTTCTAAAAGGGACCTCATTTCTCATCTCCTTGGGCTCGGGTTCGCCATTCCAGCTGCTTTACTAGCAATCTCCCTCCTTGGAGAATCAGCACCTTTAACCTCCTGTTCCGTACAGGTTGCAATTTGTCCTGAGGATGAACGGGAAGAGGGGGAACCAATGAGAGACTAGCTCTAGGTGTTGGGACAGGCACAGGTCACTCTATTTTCCCATCAGGAAGAAGAATTAACCAAAGGTCAGCCTGCCGCTCGGGACCAGAATAGAGCCTGAAGCAATCCTGCGCTTTTGCAGGCAGCTCCCAAGAAAGCGAGTTGAAAAATGGAGCTCAGGGGCACTGCAATTCACAAACCTGCAGAGTTATAAATGATAACTCTCGTCCACAAATATATTGAGGGAAGGCAACGAAGAGGATTTGAAAGCAAGGCAGAATTGCAGGAAACAGATTTCAGGAGGTAGATTCGAATCGCCTTTAAAGCACAGGAAAAGCGGCAACACCTCGACCATGATGCCCTTGGCCAAAAAGGGCGTATGCGTTTTTTCCTGAATATATTCAGGAAAAAACGCATACGCCCTTTTTGGCCAACCAAGCAACCTGGAAAGGCAAATCAGCGCTACAAAGAAGGCTCGTTTCCCGTCGGTCAAAAGGGCCATGCTGAATAAAGTGTCAAAACCAGAAATGCAGGACAGGCCATGGAGAAACGGGAGCCTTGCTACGCTGATGGGCGGGATGTAAATTGCCAACAGCCACTCTGTAGAAGTGTACGGTGTGTCCTGAAACATCGAAAAAACTCAGCTTAGAGAGCATAGGACACTTCCACTCATGGGCGTATAAATTGGGAAAACTAAAAATCAGCAAGACACAGGCACCCCAAAGTTTAGGGCTGCTCTGTTGACAAGAACCTCCACTTTGTTACAACGTAAATATCCCAGGAAAGAAAAAAATGGATAAAGAAGTATTAGTCCTTATGTATAATAGAATATCACTCAGCCATGAAATCAACGTCATAAGTCTAGTAGCAGCATGATGAGTGGATTTAGGTACGACGATTCTAAGTGAAATAAGTCACACAGAAAAAGACACTTATCATAAGATATCACTTATAGAGGGAATGTGAAAACCGCTACCCTTGAACTGAATTACAAAAGAGAACAGAGTCACACGTTTAGAAAACACACTATGGCTGCTTAACGGGAAAGGTGAGGTGGGGTGATGCATAAAAGAAGGGTTTCAAATTAGCTCAGATACCGTTCCATAAACCCAATATGTAATAGAAACGACCTACTCCTTGCTCAGTGAACTGGACTCAACACCCCCTATTAACCGCCCAAGAATATATCTGACTAGTAAGCATCTTAAAAGCTATGTATTGATATCTCTCTGAAAGTGAGTCAAGTGGGTGTAAAGCGGCATAAACACAGCAGTGAAAAGCAGCTAAACCCCTTTATAAAAATCAATCACTTTTAAAAACCCGTGAAACAAAGACAGGGAAAGAGAAAGAAATTCTTACTAAATTCGTTCAGGGGCTGTGATGCCACCTGGATTGACCATATATAGACCCACAGCTGATTTAGACATAAGGGTGGACACTCTTGGGGCTGAGAGGTTTCGTGAGGTTGGGTGAGCAAACGTAGACCCTTTAAAGTAATACTGCGTGGTTCCCATCCCATGGGTCCCAAATCTCCAGGTTCAAGGGCATCTTCCCACTTCGAAAACATGCATGAGAAACCCAGAAGATGGTACACCGTGTGATCGGGAAAGGTTTCTAAAAGGGACCTCATTTCTCATCTCCTTGGGCTCGGGTTCGCCATTCCAGCTGCTTTACTAGCAATCTCCCTCCTTGGAGAATCAGCACCTTTAACCTCCTGTTCCGTACAGGTTGCAATTTGTCCTGAGGATGAACGGGAAGAGGGGGAACCAATGAGACACTAGCTCTAGGTGTTGGGACAGGCACAGGTCACTCTATTTTCCCATCAGGAAGAAGAATTAACCACAGGCTCAGCCTGCCGCCCGGAACCAGAATAGGGCCTGAAGCAATCCTGCGCTTTTGTGACCAGGTCCCAGGAAAGCGAGTTGAAAAATGGAGCTCAGGGGCACTGCAATTCACAAACCTGCAGAGTTATAAATGATAGCTCTCGTCCACAAATATATTGAGGGAAGGCAACGAAGAGGATTTGAAAGCAAGGCAGAATTGCAGGAAACAGATTTCAGGAGGTAGATTCGAATCGCCTTTAAAGCACAGGAAAAGCGGCAACACCTCGACCATGATGCCCTTGGCCAAAAAGGGCGTATGCGTTTTTTCCTGAATATATTCAGGAAAAAACGCATACGCCCTTTTTGGCCAACCAAGCAACCTGGAAAGGCAAATCAGCGCTACAAAGAAGGCTCGTTTCCCGTCGGTCAAAAGGGCCATGCTGAATAAAGTGTCAAAACCAGAAATGCAGGACAGGCCATGGAGAAATGGGAGCCTTGCTACGCTGATGGGCGGGATGTAAATTGCCAACAGCCACTCTGTAGAAGTGTACGGTGTGTCCTGAAACATCTAAAAAACTCAGCTTAGAGAGCATAGGACACTTCCACTCATGGGCGTATAAATTGGGAAAACTAAAAATCAGCAAGACACAGGCACCCCAAAGTTTAGGGCTGCTCTGTTGACAAGAACCTCCACTTTGTTACAACGTAAATATCCCAGGAAAGAAAAAAATGGATAAAGAAGTATTAGTCCTTATGTATAATAGAATATCACTCAACCATGAAATCAACGTCATAAGTCTAGTAGCAGCATGATGAGTGGATTTAGGTACGACGATTCTAAGTGAAATAAGTCACACAGAAAAAGACACTTATCATAAGATATCACTTATAGAGGGAATCTGAAAACCGCTACCCTTGAACTGAATTACAAAAGAGAACAGAGTCACACGTTTAGAAAACACACTATGGCTGCTTAACGGGAAAGGTGAGGTGGGGTGATGCATAAAAGAAGGGTTTCAAATTAGCTCAGATACCGTTCCATAAACCCAATATGTAATAGACACGACCTACTCCTTGCTCAGTGAACTGGACTCAACACCCCCTATTAACCGCCCAAGAATATATCTGACTAGTAAGCATCTTAAAACCTATGTATTGATATCTCTCTGAAAGTGAGTCAAGTGGGTGTAAAGCGGCATAAACACAGCAGTGAAAAGCAGCTAAACCCCTTTATAAAAATCAATCACTTTTAAAAACCCGTGAAACAAAGACAGGGAAAGAGAAAGAAATTCTTACTAAATTCGTTCAGGGGCTGTGATGCCACCTGGATTGACCATATATAGACCCACAGCTGATTGAGACATAAGGGTGGACACTCTTGGGGCTGAGAGGTTTGGTGAGGTTGGGTGAGCAAACGTAGACCCTTTAAAGTAATACTGCGTGGTTCCCATCCCATGGGTCCCAAATCTCCAGGTTCAAGGGCATCTTCCCACTTCGAAAACATGCATGAGAAACCCAGAAGATGGTGCACCGTGTGATCGGGAAAGGTTTCTAAAAGGGACCTCATTTCTCATCTCCTTGGGCTCGGGTTCGCCATTCCAGCTGCTTTACTAGCAATCTCCCTCCTTGGAGAATCAGCACCTTTAACCTCCTGTTCCGTACAGGTTGCAATTTGTCCTGAGGATGAACGGGAAGAGGGGGAACCAATGAGAGACTAGCTCTAGGTGTTGGGACAGGCACAGGTCACTCTATTTTCCCATCAGGAAGAAGAATTAACCAAAGGTCAGCCTGCCGCTCGGGACCAGAATAGAGCCTGAAGCAATCCTGCGCTTTTGCAGGCAGCTCCCAAGAAAGCGAGTTGAAAAATGGAGCTCAGGGGCACTGCAATTCACAAACCTGCAGAGTTATAAATGATAACTCTCGTCCACAAATATATTGAGGGAAGGCAACGAAGAGGATTTGGAAGCAAGGCAGAATTGCAGGAAACAGATTTCAGGAGGTAGATTCGAATCGCCTTTAAAGCACGGGAAAAGCGGCAAAACCTCGACAATGATGCCCTTAGCCAAAAAGGGCGTTTGCGTTTTTTCCTGAATATATTCAGGAAAAAAACGCATACGCCCTTTTTGGCCAACCAAGCAACCTGGAAAGGCAAATCAGCGCTACAAAGAAGTCTCGCTTCCCACCGGTCAAAAGAGCCATGCTGAATAAAGTGTCAAAACCAGAAATGCAGGACAGGCCATGGAGAAACGGGAGCCTTGCTACGCTGATGGGCGGGATGTAAATTGCCAACAGCCACTCTGGAGAAGTGTACGGTGTGTCCTGAAACATCTAAAAAACTCAGCTTAGAGAGCATAGGGCACTTCCACTCATGGGCGTATAAATTGGGAAAACTAAAAATCAGCAAGACACAGGCACCCCAAAGTTTAGGGCTGCTCTGTTGACAAGAACCTCTACTTTGTTACAACGTAAATATCCCAGGAAAGAAAAAAATGGATGAAGAAGTATTAGTCCTTATATATAATAGAATATCACTCAGCCATGAAATCAACGTCATAAGTCTAGTAGCAGCATGATGAGTGGATTTAGGTACGACGATTCTAAGTGAAATAAGTCACACAGAAAAAGACACTTATCATAAGATATCACTTATAGAGGGAATGTAAAAACTGCGACCTTGAACTGAATTACAAAACAGAACAGAGGCACACGTTTAGAAAACACACTATGGCTGCTTAACGGGAAAGGTGAGGTGGGGTGATGCATAAAAGAAGGGTTTCAAATTAGCTCAGATACCGTTCCATAAACCCAATATGTAATAGACACGACCTACTCCTTGCTCAGTGAACTGGACTCAACACCCCCTATTAACCGCCCAAGAATATATCTGACTAGTAAGAATCTCAAAACCTATGTATTGATATCTCTCTGTAAGTGAGTCAAGTGGGTGTAAAGCGGCATAAACACAGCAGTGAAAAGCAGCTAAACCCCTTTATAAAAATCAATCACTTTTAAAAACCCGTGAAACAAAGACAGTGAAAGAGAAAGAAATTCTTACTAAATTCGTTCAGGGGCTGTGATGCCACCTGGATTGACCATATATAGACCCACAGCTGATTGAGACATAAGGGTGGACACTCTTGGGCCTGAGAGGTTTCGTGAGGTTGGGTGAGCAAACGCAGACCCTTTAAAGTAATACTGCGTGGTTCCCATCCCATGGGTCCCAAATCTCCAGGTTCAAGGGCATCTTCCCACTTCGAAAACATGCATGAGAAACCCAGAAGATGGTGCACCGTGTGATCGGGAAAGGTTTCTAAAAGGGACCTCATTTCTCATCTCCTTGGGCTCGGGTTCGCCATTCCAGCTGCTTTACTAGCAATCTCCCTCCTTGGAGAATCAGCACCTTTAACCTCCTGTTCCGTACAGGTTGCAATTTGTCCTGAGGATGAACGGGAAGAGGGGGAACCAATGAGAGACTAGCTCTAGGTGTTGGGACAGGCACAGGTCACTCTATTTTCCCATCAGGAAGAAGAATTAACCAAAGGTCAGCCTGCCGCTCGGGACCAGAATAGAGCCTGAAGCAATCCTGCGCTTTTGCAGGCAGCTCCCAAGAAAGCGAGTTGAAAAATGGAGCTCAGGGGCACTGCAATTCACAAACCTGCAGAGTTATAAATGATAACTCTCGTCCACAAATATATTGAGGGAAGGCAACGAAGAGGATTTGAAAGCAAGGCAGAATTGCAGGAAACAGATTTCAGGAGGTAGATTCGAATCGCCTTTAAAGCACAGGAAAAGCGGCAACACCTCGACCATGATGCCCTTGGCCAAAAAGGGCGTATGCGTTTTTTCCTGAATATATTCAGGAAAAAACGCATACGCCCTTTTTGGCCAACCAAGCAACCTGGAAAGGCAAATCAGCGCTACAAAGAAGGCTCGTTTCCCGTCGGTCAAAAGGGCCATGCTGAATAAAGTGTCAAAACCAGAAATGCAGGACAGGCCATGGAGAAACGGGAGCCTTGCTACGCTGATGGGCGGGATGTAAATTGCCAACAGCCACTCTGTAGAAGTGTACGGTGTGTCCTGAAACATCGAAAAAACTCAGCTTAGAGAGCATAGGACACTTCCACTCATGGGCGTATAAATTGGGAAAACTAAAAATCAGCAAGACACAGGCACCCCAAAGTTTAGGGCTGCTCTGTTGACAAGAACCTCCACTTTGTTACAACGTAAATATCCCAGGAAAGAAAAAAATGGATAAAGAAGTATTAGTCCTTATGTATAATAGAATATCACTCAGCCATGAAATCAACGTCATAAGTCTAGTAGCAGCATGATGAGTGGATTTAGGTACGACGATTCTAAGTGAAATAAGTCACACAGAAAAAGACACTTATCATAAGATATCACTTATAGAGGGAATGTGAAAACCGCTACCCTTGAACTGAATTACAAAAGAGAACAGAGTCACACGTTTAGAAAACACACTATGGCTGCTTAACGGGAAAGGTGAGGTGGGGTGATGCATAAAAGAAGGGTTTCAAATTAGCTCAGATACCGTTCCATAAACCCAATATGTAATAGAAACGACCTACTCCTTGCTCAGTGAACTGGACTCAACACCCCCTATTAACCGCCCAAGAATATATCTGACTAGTAAGCATCTTAAAAGCTATGTATTGATATCTCTCTGAAAGTGAGTCAAGTGGGTGTAAAGCGGCATAAACACAGCAGTGAAAAGCAGCTAAACCCCTTTATAAAAATCAATCACTTTTAAAAACCCGTGAAACAAAGACAGGGAAAGAGAAAGAAATTCTTACTAAATTCGTTCAGGGGCTGTGATGCCACCTGGATTGACCATATATAGACCCACAGCTGATTTAGACATAAGGGTGGACACTCTTGGGGCTGAGAGGTTTCGTGAGGTTGGGTGAGCAAACGTAGACCCTTTAAAGTAATACTGCGTGGTTCCCATCCCATGGGTCCCAAATCTCCAGGTTCAAGGGCATCTTCCCACTTCGAAAACATGCATGAGAAACCCAGAAGATGGTACACCGTGTGATCGGGAAAGGTTTCTAAAAGGGACCTCATTTCTCTTCTCCTTGGGCTCGGGTTCGCCATTCCAGCTGCTTTACTAGCAATCTCCCTCCTTGGAGAATCAGCACCTTTAACCTCCTGTTCCGTACAGGTTGCAATTTGTCCTGAGGATGAACGGGAAGAGGGGGAACCAATGAGACACTAGCTCTAGGTGTTGGGACAGGCACAGGTCACTCTATTTTCCCATCAGGAAGAAGAATTAACCACAGGCTCAGCCTGCCGCCCGGAACCAGAATAGGGCCTGAAGCAATCCTGCGCTTTTGTGACCAGGTCCCAGGAAAGCGAGTTGAAAAATGGAGCTCAGGGGCACTGCAATTCACAAACCTGCAGAGTTATAAATGATAGCTCTCGTCCACAAATATATTGAGGGAAGGCAACGAAGAGGATTTGAAAGCAAGGCAGAATTGCAGGAAACAGATTTCAGGAGGTAGATTCGAATCGCCTTTAAAGCACAGGAAAAGCGGCAACACCTCGACCATGATGCCCTTGGCCAAAAAGGGCGTATGCGTTTTTTCCTGAATATATTCAGGAAAAAACGCATACGCCCTTTTTGGCCAACCAAGCAACCTGGAAAGGCAAATCAGCGCTACAAAGAAGGCTCGTTTCCCGTCGGTCAAAAGGGCCATGCTGAATAAAGTGTCAAAACCAGAAATGCAGGACAGGCCATGGAGAAATGGGAGCCTTGCTACGCTGATGGGCGGGATGTAAATTGCCAACAGCCACTCTGTAGAAGTGTACGGTGTGTCCTGAAACATCGAAAAAACTCAGCTTAGAGAGCATAGGACATTTCCACTCATGGGCGTATAAATTGGGAAAACTAAAAATCAGCAAGACACAGGCACCCCAAAGTTTAGGGCTGCTCTGTTGACAAGAACCTCCACTTTGTTACAACGTAAATATCCCAGGAAAGAAAAAAATGGATAAAGAAGTATTAGTCCTTATGTATAATAGAATATCACTCAACCATGAAATCAACGTCATAAGTCTAGTAGCAGCATGATGAGTGGATTTAGGTACGACGATTCTAAGTGAAATAAGTCACACAGAAAAAGACACTTATCATAAGATATCACTTATAGAGGGAATCTGAAAACCGCTACCCTTGAACTGAATTACAAAAGAGAACAGAGTCACACGTTTAGAAAACACACTATGGCTGCTTAACGGGAAAGGTGAGGTGGGGTGATGCATAAAAGAAGGGTTTCAAATTAGCTCAGATACCGTTCCATAAACCCAATATGTAATAGACACGACCTACTCCTTGCTCAGTGAACTGGACTCAACACCCCCTATTAACCGCCCAAGAATATATCTGACTAGTAAGCATCTTAAAACCTATGTATTGATATCTCTCTGAAAGTGAGTCAAGTGGGTGTAAAGCGGCATAAACACAGCAGTGAAAAGCAGCTAAACCCCTTTATAAAAATCAATCACTTTTAAAAACCCGTGAAACAAAGACAGGGAAAGAGAAAGAAATTCTTACTAAATTCGTTCAGGGGCTGTGATGCCACCTGGATTGACCATATATAGACCCACAGCTGATTGAGACATAAGGGTGGACACTCTTGGGGCTGAGAGGTTTGGTGAGGTTGGGTGAGCAAACGTAGACCCTTTAAAGTAATACTGCGTGGTTCCCATCCCATGGGTCCCAAATCTCCAGGTTCAAGGGCATCTTCCCACTTCGAAAACATGCATGAGAAACCCAGAAGATGGTGCACCGTGTGATCGGGAAAGGTTTCTAAAAGGGACCTCATTTCTCATCTCCTTGGGCTCGGGTTCGCCATTCCAGCTGCTTTACTAGCAATCTCCCTCCTTGGAGAATCAGCACCTTTAACCTCCTGTTCCGTACAGGTTGCAATTTGTCCTGAGGATGAACGGGAAGAGGGGGAACCAATGAGAGACTAGCTCTAGGTGTTGGGACAGGCACAGGTCACTCTATTTTCCCATCAGGAAGAAGAATTAACCAAAGGTCAGCCTGCCGCTCGGGACCAGAATAGAGCCTGAAGCAATCCTGCGCTTTTGCAGGCAGCTCCCAAGAAAGCGAGTTGAAAAATGGAGCTCAGGGGCACTGCAATTCACAAACCTGCAGAGTTATAAATGATAACTCTCGTCCACAAATATATTGAGGGAAGGCAACGAAGAGGATTTGGAAGCAAGGCAGAATTGCAGGAAACAGATTTCAGGAGGTAGATTCGAATCGCCTTTAAAGCACGGGAAAAGCGGCAAAACCTCGACAATGATGCCCTTAGCCAAAAAGGGCGTTTGCGTTTTTTCCTGAATATATTCAGGAAAAAAACGCATACGCCCTTTTTGGCCAACCAAGCAACCTGGAAAGGCAAATCAGCGCTACAAAGAAGTCTCGCTTCCCACCGGTCAAAAGAGCCATGCTGAATAAAGTGTCAAAACCAGAAATGCAGGACAGGCCATGGAGAAACGGGAGCCTTGCTACGCTGATGGGCGGGATGTAAATTGCCAACAGCCACTCTGGAGAAGTGTACGGTGTGTCCTGAAACATCTAAAAAACTCAGCTTAGAGAGCATAGGGCACTTCCACTCATGGGCGTATAAATTGGGAAAACTAAAAATCAGCAAGACACAGGCACCCCAAAGTTTAGGGCTGCTCTGTTGACAAGAACCTCTACTTTGTTACAACGTAAATATCCCAGGAAAGAAAAAAATGGATGAAGAAGTATTAGTCCTTATATATAATAGAATATCACTCAGCCATGAAATCAACGTCATAAGTCTAGTAGCAGCATGATGAGTGGATTTAGGTACGACGATTCTAAGTGAAATAAGTCACACAGAAAAAGACACTTATCATAAGATATCACTTATAGAGGGAATGTAAAAACTGCGACCTTGAACTGAATTACAAAACAGAACAGAGGCACACGTTTAGAAAACACACTATGGCTGCTTAACGGGAAAGGTGAGGTGGGGTGATGCATAAAAGAAGGGTTTCAAATTAGCTCAGATACCGTTCCATAAACCCAATATGTAATAGACACGACCTACTCCTTGCTCAGTGAACTGGACTCAACACCCCCTATTAACCGCCCAAGAATATATCTGACTAGTAAGAATCTCAAAACCTATGTATTGATATCTCTCTGTAAGTGAGTCAAGTGGGTGTAAAGCGGCATAAACACAGCAGTGAAAAGCAGCTAAACCCCTTTATAAAAATCAATCACTTTTAAAAACCCGTGAAACAAAGACAGTGAAAGAGAAAGAAATTCTTACTAAATTCGTTCAGGGGCTGTGATGCCACCTGGATTGACCATATATAGACCCACAGCTGATTGAGACATAAGGGTGGACACTCTTGGGCCTGAGAGGTTTCGTGAGGTTGGGTGAGCAAACGCAGACCCTTTAAAGTAATACTGCGTGGTTCCCATCCCATGGGTCCCAAATCTCCAGGTTCAAGGGCATCTTCCCACTTCGAAAACATGCATGAGAAACCCAGAAGATGGTGCACCGTGTGATCGGGAAAGGTTTCTAAAAGGGACCTCATTTCTCATCTCCTTGGGCTCGGGTTCGCCATTCCAGCTGCTTTACTAGCAATCTCCCTCCTTGGAGAATCAGCACCTTTAACCTCCTGTTCCGTACAGGTTGCAATTTGTCCTGAGGATGAACGGGAAGAGGGGGAACCAATGAGAGACTAGCTCTAGGTGTTGGGACAGGCACAGGTCACTCTATTTTCCCATCAGGAAGAAGAATTAACCAAAGGTCAGCCTGCCGCTCGGGACCAGAATAGAGCCTGAAGCAATCCTGCGCTTTTGCAGGCAGCTCCCAAGAAAGCGAGTTGAAAAATGGAGCTCAGGGGCACTGCAATTCACAAACCTGCAGAGTTATAAATGATAACTCTCGTCCACAAATATATTGAGGGAAGGCAACGAAGAGGATTTGAAAGCAAGGCAGAATTGCAGGAAACAGATTTCAGGAGGTAGATTCGAATCGCCTTTAAAGCACAGGAAAAGCGGCAACACCTCGACCATGATGCCCTTGGCCAAAAAGGGCGTATGCGTTTTTTCCTGAATATATTCAGGAAAAAACGCATACGCCCTTTTTGGCCAACCAAGCAACCTGGAAAGGCAAATCAGCGCTACAAAGAAGGCTCGTTTCCCGTCGGTCAAAAGGGCCATGCTGAATAAAGTGTCAAAACCAGAAATGCAGGACAGGCCATGGAGAAACGGGAGCCTTGCTACGCTGATGGGCGGGATGTAAATTGCCAACAGCCACTCTGTAGAAGTGTACGGTGTGTCCTGAAACATCGAAAAAACTCAGCTTAGAGAGCATAGGACACTTCCACTCATGGGCGTATAAATTGGGAAAACTAAAAATCAGCAAGACACAGGCACCCCAAAGTTTAGGGCTGCTCTGTTGACAAGAACCTCCACTTTGTTACAACGTAAATATCCCAGGAAAGAAAAAAATGGATAAAGAAGTATTAGTCCTTATGTATAATAGAATATCACTCAGCCATGAAATCAACGTCATAAGTCTAGTAGCAGCATGATGAGTGGATTTAGGTACGACGATTCTAAGTGAAATAAGTCACACAGAAAAAGACACTTATCATAAGATATCACTTATAGAGGGAATCTGAAAACCGCTACCCTTGAACTGAATTACAAAAGAGAACAGAGTCACACGTTTAGAAAACACACTATGGCTGCTTAACGGGAAAGGTGAGGTGGGGTGATGCATAAAAGAAGGGTTTCAAATTAGCTCAGATACCGTTCCATAAACCCAATATGTAATAGAAACGACCTACTCCTTGCTCAGTGAACTGGACTCAACACCCCCTATTAACCGCCCAAGAATATATCTGACTAGTAAGCATCTTAAAAGCTATGTATTGATATCTCTCTGAAAGTGAGTCAAGTGGGTGTAAAGCGGCATAAACACAGCAGTGAAAAGCAGCTAAACCCCTTTATAAAAATCAATCACTTTTAAAAACCCGTGAAACAAAGACAGGGAAAGAGAAAGAAATTCTTACTAAATTCGTTCAGGGGCTGTGATGCCACCTGGATTGACCATATATAGACCCACAGCTGATTTAGACATAAGGGTGGACACTCTTGGGGCTGAGAGGTTTCGTGAGGTTGGGTGAGCAAACGTAGACCCTTTAAAGTAATACTGCGTGGTTCCCATCCCATGGGTCCCAAATCTCCAGGTTCAAGGGCATCTTCCCACTTCGAAAACATGCATGAGAAACCCAGAAGATGGTACACCGTGTGATCGGGAAAGGTTTCTAAAAGGGACCTCATTTCTCATCTCCTTGGGCTCGGGTTCGCCATTCCAGCTGCTTTACTAGCAATCTCCCTCCTTGGAGAATCAGCACCTTTAACCTCCTGTTCCGTACAGGTTGCAATTTGTCCTGAGGATGAACGGGAAGAGGGGGAACCAATGAGACACTAGCTCTAGGTGTTGGGACAGGCACAGGTCACTCTATTTTCCCATCAGGAAGAAGAATTAACCACAGGCTCAGCCTGCCGCCCGGAACCAGAATAGGGCCTGAAGCAATCCTGCGCTTTTGTGACCAGGTCCCAGGAAAGCGAGTTGAAAAATGGAGCTCAGGGGCACTGCAATTCACAAACCTGCAGAGTTATAAATGATAGCTCTCGTCCACAAATATATTGAGGGAAGGCAACGAAGAGGATTTGAAAGCAAGGCAGAATTGCAGGAAACAGATTTCAGGAGGTAGATTCGAATCGCCTTTAAAGCACAGGAAAAGCGGCAACACCTCGACCATGATGCCCTTGGCCAAAAAGGGCGTATGCGTTTTTTCCTGAATATATTCAGGAAAAAACGCATACGCCCTTTTTGGCCAACCAAGCAACCTGGAAAGGCAAATCAGCGCTACAAAGAAGGCTCGTTTCCCGTCGGTCAAAAGGGCCATGCTGAATAAAGTGTCAAAACCAGAAATGCAGGACAGGCCATGGAGAAATGGGAGCCTTGCTACGCTGATGGGCGGGATGTAAATTGCCAACAGCCACTCTGTAGAAGTGTACGGTGTGTCCTGAAACATCGAAAAAACTCAGCTTAGAGAGCATAGGACATTTCCACTCATGGGCGTATAAATTGGGAAAACTAAAAATCAGCAAGACACAGGCACCCCAAAGTTTAGGGCTGCTCTGTTGACAAGAACCTCCACTTTGTTACAACGTAAATATCCCAGGAAAGAAAAAAATGGATAAAGAAGTATTAGTCCTTATGTATAATAGAATATCACTCAACCATGAAATCAACGTCATAAGTCTAGTAGCAGCATGATGAGTGGATTTAGGTACGACGATTCTAAGTGAAATAAGTCACACAGAAAAAGACACTTATCATAAGATATCACTTATAGAGGGAATCTGAAAACCGCTACCCTTGAACTGAATTACAAAAGAGAACAGAGTCACACGTTTAGAAAACACACTATGGCTGCTTAACGGGAAAGGTGAGGTGGGGTGATGCATAAAAGAAGGGTTTCAAATTAGCTCAGATACCGTTCCATAAACCCAATATGTAATAGACACGACCTACTCCTTGCTCAGTGAACTGGACTCAACACCCCCTATTAACCGCCCAAGAATATATCTGACTAGTAAGCATCTTAAAACCTATGTATTGATATCTCTCTGAAAGTGAGTCAAGTGGGTGTAAAGCGGCATAAACACAGCAGTGAAAAGCAGCTAAACCCCTTTATAAAAATCAATCACTTTTAAAAACCCGTGAAACAAAGACAGGGAAAGAGAAAGAAATTCTTACTAAATTCGTTCAGGGGCTGTGATGCCACCTGGATTGACCATATATAGACCCACAGCTGATTGAGACATAAGGGTGGACACTCTTGGGGCTGAGAGGTTTGGTGAGGTTGGGTGAGCAAACGTAGACCCTTTAAAGTAATACTGCGTGGTTCCCATCCCATGGGTCCCAAATCTCCAGGTTCAAGGGCATCTTCCCACTTCGAAAACATGCATGAGAAACCCAGAAGATGGTGCACCGTGTGATCGGGAAAGGTTTCTAAAAGGGACCTCATTTCTCATCTCCTTGGGCTCGGGTTCGCCATTCCAGCTGCTTTACTAGCAATCTCCCTCCTTGGAGAATCAGCACCTTTAACCTCCTGTTCCGTACAGGTTGCAATTTGTCCTGAGGATGAACGGGAAGAGGGGGAACCAATGAGAGACTAGCTCTAGGTGTTGGGACAGGCACAGGTCACTCTATTTTCCCATCAGGAAGAAGAATTAACCAAAGGTCAGCCTGCCGCTCGGGACCAGAATAGAGCCTGAAGCAATCCTGCGCTTTTGCAGGCAGCTCCCAAGAAAGCGAGTTGAAAAATGGAGCTCAGGGGCACTGCAATTCACAAACCTGCAGAGTTATAAATGATAACTCTCGTCCACAAATATATTGAGGGAAGGCAACGAAGAGGATTTGGAAGCAAGGCAGAATTGCAGGAAACAGATTTCAGGAGGTAGATTCGAATCGCCTTTAAAGCACGGGAAAAGCGGCAAAACCTCGACAATGATGCCCTTAGCCAAAAAGGGCGTTTGCGTTTTTTCCTGAATATATTCAGGAAAAAAACGCATACGCCCTTTTTGGCCAACCAAGCAACCTGGAAAGGCAAATCAGCGCTACAAAGAAGTCTCGCTTCCCACCGGTCAAAAGAGCCATGCTGAATAAAGTGTCAAAACCAGAAATGCAGGACAGGCCATGGAGAAACGGGAGCCTTGCTACGCTGATGGGCGGGATGTAAATTGCCAACAGCCACTCTGGAGAAGTGTACGGTGTGTCCTGAAACATCTAAAAAACTCAGCTTAGAGAGCATAGGGCACTTCCACTCATGGGCGTATAAATTGGGAAAACTAAAAATCAGCAAGACACAGGCACCCCAAAGTTTAGGGCTGCTCTGTTGACAAGAACCTCTACTTTGTTACAACGTAAATATCCCAGGAAAGAAAAAAATGGATGAAGAAGTATTAGTCCTTATATATAATAGAATATCACTCAGCCATGAAATCAACGTCATAAGTCTAGTAGCAGCATGATGAGTGGATTTAGGTACGACGATTCTAAGTGAAATAAGTCACACAGAAAAAGACACTTATCATAAGATATCACTTATAGAGGGAATGTAAAAACTGCGACCTTGAACTGAATTACAAAACAGAACAGAGGCACACGTTTAGAAAACACACTATGGCTGCTTAACGGGAAAGGTGAGGTGGGGTGATGCATAAAAGAAGGGTTTCAAATTAGCTCAGATACCGTTCCATAAACCCAATATGTAATAGACACGACCTACTCCTTGCTCAGTGAACTGGACTCAACACCCCCTATTAACCGCCCAAGAATATATCTGACTAGTAAGAATCTCAAAACCTATGTATTGATATCTCTCTGTAAGTGAGTCAAGTGGGTGTAAAGCGGCATAAACACAGCAGTGAAAAGCAGCTAAACCCCTTTATAAAAATCAATCACTTTTAAAAACCCGTGAAACAAAGACAGTGAAAGAGAAAGAAATTCTTACTAAATTCGTTCAGGGGCTGTGATGCCACCTGGATTGACCATATATAGACCCACAGCTGATTGAGACATAAGGGTGGACACTCTTGGGCCTGAGAGGTTTCGTGAGGTTGGGTGAGCAAACGCAGACCCTTTAAAGTAATACTGCGTGGTTCCCATCCCATGGGTCCCAAATCTCCAGGTTCAAGGGCATCTTCCCACTTCGAAAACATGCATGAGAAACCCAGAAGATGGTGCACCGTGTGATCGGGAAAGGTTTCTAAAAGGGACCTCATTTCTCATCTCCTTGGGCTCGGGTTCGCCATTCCAGCTGCTTTACTAGCAATCTCCCTCCTTGGAGAATCAGCACCTTTAACCTCCTGTTCCGTACAGGTTGCAATTTGTCCTGAGGATGAACGGGAAGAGGGGGAACCAATGAGACACTAGCTCTAGGTGTTGGGACAGGCACAGGTCACTCTATTTTCCCATCAGGAAGAAGAATTAACCACAGGCTCAGCCTGCCGCCCGGAACCAGAATAGGGCCTGAAGCAATCCTGCGCTTTTGTGACCAGGTCCCAGGAAAGCGAGTTGAAAAATGGAGCTCAGGGGCACTGCAATTCACAAACCTGCAGAGTTATAAATGATAGCTCTCGTCCACAAATATATTGAGGGAAGGCAACGAAGAGGATTTGAAAGCAAGGCAGAATTGCAGGAAACAGATTTCAGGAGGTAGATTCGAATCGCCTTTAAAGCACAGGAAAAGCGGCAACACCTCGACCATGATGCCCTTGGCCAAAAAGGGCGTATGCGTTTTTTCCTGAATATATTCAGGAAAAAACGCATACGCCCTTTTTGGCCAACCAAGCAACCTGGAAAGGCAAATCAGCGCTACAAAGAAGGCTCGTTTCCCGTCGGTCAAAAGGGCCATGCTGAATAAAGTGTCAAAACCAGAAATGCAGGACAGGCCATGGAGAAATGGGAGCCTTGCTACGCTGATGGGCGGGATGTAAATTGCCAACAGCCACTCTGTAGAAGTGTACGGTGTGTCCTGAAACATCGAAAAAACTCAGCTTAGAGAGCATAGGACATTTCCACTCATGGGCGTATAAATTGGGAAAACTAAAAATCAGCAAGACACAGGCACCCCAAAGTTTAGGGCTGCTCTGTTGACAAGAACCTCCACTTTGTTACAACGTAAATATCCCAGGAAAGAAAAAAATGGATAAAGAAGTATTAGTCCTTATGTATAATAGAATATCACTCAACCATGAAATCAACGTCATAAGTCTAGTAGCAGCATGATGAGTGGATTTAGGTACGACGATTCTAAGTGAAATAAGTCACACAGAAAAAGACACTTATCATAAGATATCACTTATAGAGGGAATCTGAAAACCGCTACCCTTGAACTGAATTACAAAAGAGAACAGAGTCACACGTTTAGAAAACACACTATGGCTGCTTAACGGGAAAGGTGAGGTGGGGTGATGCATAAAAGAAGGGTTTCAAATTAGCTCAGATACCGTTCCATAAACCCAATATGTAATAGACACGACCTACTCCTTGCTCAGTGAACTGGACTCAACACCCCCTATTAACCGCCCAAGAATATATCTGACTAGTAAGCATCTTAAAACCTATGTATTGATATCTCTCTGAAAGTGAGTCAAGTGGGTGTAAAGCGGCATAAACACAGCAGTGAAAAGCAGCTAAACCCCTTTATAAAAATCAATCACTTTTAAAAACCCGTGAAACAAAGACAGGGAAAGAGAAAGAAATTCTTACTAAATTCGTTCAGGGGCTGTGATGCCACCTGGATTGACCATATATAGACCCACAGCTGATTGAGACATAAGGGTGGACACTCTTGGGGCTGAGAGGTTTGGTGAGGTTGGGTGAGCAAACGTAGACCCTTTAAAGTAATACTGCGTGGTTCCCATCCCATGGGTCCCAAATCTCCAGGTTCAAGGGCATCTTCCCACTTCGAAAACATGCATGAGAAACCCAGAAGATGGTGCACCGTGTGATCGGGAAAGGTTTCTAAAAGGGACCTCATTTCTCATCTCCTTGGGCTCGGGTTCGCCATTCCAGCTGCTTTACTAGCAATCTCCCTCCTTGGAGAATCAGCACCTTTAACCTCCTGTTCCGTACAGGTTGCAATTTGTCCTGAGGATGAACGGGAAGAGGGGGAACCAATGAGAGACTAGCTCTAGGTGTTGGGACAGGCACAGGTCACTCTATTTTCCCATCAGGAAGAAGAATTAACCAAAGGTCAGCCTGCCGCTCGGGACCAGAATAGAGCCTGAAGCAATCCTGCGCTTTTGCAGGCAGCTCCCAAGAAAGCGAGTTGAAAAATGGAGCTCAGGGGCACTGCAATTCACAAACCTGCAGAGTTATAAATGATAACTCTCGTCCACAAATATATTGAGGGAAGGCAACGAAGAGGATTTGGAAGCAAGGCAGAATTGCAGGAAACAGATTTCAGGAGGTAGATTCGAATCGCCTTTAAAGCACGGGAAAAGCGGCAAAACCTCGACAATGATGCCCTTAGCCAAAAAGGGCGTTTGCGTTTTTTCCTGAATATATTCAGGAAAAAAACGCATACGCCCTTTTTGGCCAACCAAGCAACCTGGAAAGGCAAATCAGCGCTACAAAGAAGTCTCGCTTCCCACCGGTCAAAAGAGCCATGCTGAATAAAGTGTCAAAACCAGAAATGCAGGACAGGCCATGGAGAAACGGGAGCCTTGCTACGCTGATGGGCGGGATGTAAATTGCCAACAGCCACTCTGGAGAAGTGTACGGTGTGTCCTGAAACATCTAAAAAACTCAGCTTAGAGAGCATAGGGCACTTCCACTCATGGGCGTATAAATTGGGAAAACTAAAAATCAGCAAGACACAGGCACCCCAAAGTTTAGGGCTGCTCTGTTGACAAGAACCTCTACTTTGTTACAACGTAAATATCCCAGGAAAGAAAAAAATGGATGAAGAAGTATTAGTCCTTATATATAATAGAATATCACTCAGCCATGAAATCAACGTCATAAGTCTAGTAGCAGCATGATGAGTGGATTTAGGTACGACGATTCTAAGTGAAATAAGTCACACAGAAAAAGACACTTATCATAAGATATCACTTATAGAGGGAATGTAAAAACTGCGACCTTGAACTGAATTACAAAACAGAACAGAGGCACACGTTTAGAAAACACACTATGGCTGCTTAACGGGAAAGGTGAGGTGGGGTGATGCATAAAAGAAGGGTTTCAAATTAGCTCAGATACCGTTCCATAAACCCAATATGTAATAGACACGACCTACTCCTTGCTCAGTGAACTGGACTCAACACCCCCTATTAACCGCCCAAGAATATATCTGACTAGTAAGAATCTCAAAACCTATGTATTGATATCTCTCTGTAAGTGAGTCAAGTGGGTGTAAAGCGGCATAAACACAGCAGTGAAAAGCAGCTAAACCCCTTTATAAAAATCAATCACTTTTAAAAACCCGTGAAACAAAGACAGTGAAAGAGAAAGAAATTCTTACTAAATTCGTTCAGGGGCTGTGATGCCACCTGGATTGACCATATATAGACCCACAGCTGATTGAGACATAAGGGTGGACACTCTTGGGCCTGAGAGGTTTCGTGAGGTTGGGTGAGCAAACGCAGACCCTTTAAAGTAATACTGCGTGGTTCCCATCCCATGGGTCCCAAATCTCCAGGTTCAAGGGCATCTTCCCACTTCGAAAACATGCATGAGAAACCCAGAAGATGGTGCACCGTGTGATCGGGAAAGGTTTCTAAAAGGGACCTCATTTCTCATCTCCTTGGGCTCGGGTTCGCCATTCCAGCTGCTTTACTAGCAATCTCCCTCCTTGGAGAATCAGCACCTTTAACCTCCTGTTCCGTACAGGTTGCAATTTGTCCTGAGGATGAACGGGAAGAGGGGGAACCAATGAGAGACTAGCTCTAGGTGTTGGGACAGGCACAGGTCACTCTATTTTCCCATCAGGAAGAAGAATTAACCAAAGGTCAGCCTGCCGCTCGGGACCAGAATAGAGCCTGAAGCAATCCTGCGCTTTTGCAGGCAGCTCCCAAGAAAGCGAGTTGAAAAATGGAGCTCAGGGGCACTGCAATTCACAAACCTGCAGAGTTATAAATGATAACTCTCGTCCACAAATATATTGAGGGAAGGCAACGAAGAGGATTTGAAAGCAAGGCAGAATTGCAGGAAACAGATTTCAGGAGGTAGATTCGAATCGCCTTTAAAGCACAGGAAAAGCGGCAACACCTCGACCATGATGCCCTTGGCCAAAAAGGGCGTATGCGTTTTTTCCTGAATATATTCAGGAAAAAACGCATACGCCCTTTTTGGCCAACCAAGCAACCTGGAAAGGCAAATCAGCGCTACAAAGAAGGCTCGTTTCCCGTCGGTCAAAAGGGCCATGCTGAATAAAGTGTCAAAACCAGAAATGCAGGACAGGCCATGGAGAAACGGGAGCCTTGCTACGCTGATGGGCGGGATGTAAATTGCCAACAGCCACTCTGTAGAAGTGTACGGTGTGTCCTGAAACATCGAAAAAACTCAGCTTAGAGAGCATAGGACACTTCCACTCATGGGCGTATAAATTGGGAAAACTAAAAATCAGCAAGACACAGGCACCCCAAAGTTTAGGGCTGCTCTGTTGACAAGAACCTCCACTTTGTTACAACGTAAATATCCCAGGAAAGAAAAAAATGGATAAAGAAGTATTAGTCCTTATGTATAATAGAATATCACTCAGCCATGAAATCAACGTCATAAGTCTAGTAGCAGCATGATGAGTGGATTTAGGTACGACGATTCTAAGTGAAATAAGTCACACAGAAAAAGACACTTATCATAAGATATCACTTATAGAGGGAATCTGAAAACCGCTACCCTTGAACTGAATTACAAAAGAGAACAGAGTCACACGTTTAGAAAACACACTATGGCTGCTTAACGGGAAAGGTGAGGTGGGGTGATGCATAAAAGAAGGGTTTCAAATTAGCTCAGATACCGTTCCATAAACCCAATATGTAATAGAAACGACCTACTCCTTGCTCAGTGAACTGGACTCAACACCCCCTATTAACCGCCCAAGAATATATCTGACTAGTAAGCATCTTAAAAGCTATGTATTGATATCTCTCTGAAAGTGAGTCAAGTGGGTGTAAAGCGGCATAAACACAGCAGTGAAAAGCAGCTAAACCCCTTTATAAAAATCAATCACTTTTAAAAACCCGTGAAACAAAGACAGGGAAAGAGAAAGAAATTCTTACTAAATTCGTTCAGGGGCTGTGATGCCACCTGGATTGACCATATATAGACCCACAGCTGATTTAGACATAAGGGTGGACACTCTTGGGGCTGAGAGGTTTCGTGAGGTTGGGTGAGCAAACGTAGACCCTTTAAAGTAATACTGCGTGGTTCCCATCCCATGGGTCCCAAATCTCCAGGTTCAAGGGCATCTTCCCACTTCGAAAACATGCATGAGAAACCCAGAAGATGGTACACCGTGTGATCGGGAAAGGTTTCTAAAAGGGACCTCATTTCTCATCTCCTTGGGCTCGGGTTCGCCATTCCAGCTGCTTTACTAGCAATCTCCCTCCTTGGAGAATCAGCACCTTTAACCTCCTGTTCCGTACAGGTTGCAATTTGTCCTGAGGATGAACGGGAAGAGGGGGAACCAATGAGACACTAGCTCTAGGTGTTGGGACAGGCACAGGTCACTCTATTTTCCCATCAGGAAGAAGAATTAACCACAGGCTCAGCCTGCCGCCCGGAACCAGAATAGGGCCTGAAGCAATCCTGCGCTTTTGTGACCAGGTCCCAGGAAAGCGAGTTGAAAAATGGAGCTCAGGGGCACTGCAATTCACAAACCTGCAGAGTTATAAATGATAGCTCTCGTCCACAAATATATTGAGGGAAGGCAACGAAGAGGATTTGAAAGCAAGGCAGAATTGCAGGAAACAGATTTCAGGAGGTAGATTCGAATCGCCTTTAAAGCACAGGAAAAGCGGCAACACCTCGACCATGATGCCCTTGGCCAAAAAGGGCGTATGCGTTTTTTCCTGAATATATTCAGGAAAAAACGCATACGCCCTTTTTGGCCAACCAAGCAACCTGGAAAGGCAAATCAGCGCTACAAAGAAGGCTCGTTTCCCGTCGGTCAAAAGGGCCATGCTGAATAAAGTGTCAAAACCAGAAATGCAGGACAGGCCATGGAGAAATGGGAGCCTTGCTACGCTGATGGGCGGGATGTAAATTGCCAACAGCCACTCTGTAGAAGTGTACGGTGTGTCCTGAAACATCGAAAAAACTCAGCTTAGAGAGCATAGGACATTTCCACTCATGGGCGTATAAATTGGGAAAACTAAAAATCAGCAAGACACAGGCACCCCAAAGTTTAGGGCTGCTCTGTTGACAAGAACCTCCACTTTGTTACAACGTAAATATCCCAGGAAAGAAAAAAATGGATAAAGAAGTATTAGTCCTTATGTATAATAGAATATCACTCAACCATGAAATCAACGTCATAAGTCTAGTAGCAGCATGATGAGTGGATTTAGGTACGACGATTCTAAGTGAAATAAGTCACACAGAAAAAGACACTTATCATAAGATATCACTTATAGAGGGAATCTGAAAACCGCTACCCTTGAACTGAATTACAAAAGAGAACAGAGTCACACGTTTAGAAAACACACTATGGCTGCTTAACGGGAAAGGTGAGGTGGGGTGATGCATAAAAGAAGGGTTTCAAATTAGCTCAGATACCGTTCCATAAACCCAATATGTAATAGACACGACCTACTCCTTGCTCAGTGAACTGGACTCAACACCCCCTATTAACCGCCCAAGAATATATCTGACTAGTAAGCATCTTAAAACCTATGTATTGATATCTCTCTGAAAGTGAGTCAAGTGGGTGTAAAGCGGCATAAACACAGCAGTGAAAAGCAGCTAAACCCCTTTATAAAAATCAATCACTTTTAAAAACCCGTGAAACAAAGACAGGGAAAGAGAAAGAAATTCTTACTAAATTCGTTCAGGGGCTGTGATGCCACCTGGATTGACCATATATAGACCCACAGCTGATTGAGACATAAGGGTGGACACTCTTGGGGCTGAGAGGTTTGGTGAGGTTGGGTGAGCAAACGTAGACCCTTTAAAGTAATACTGCGTGGTTCCCATCCCATGGGTCCCAAATCTCCAGGTTCAAGGGCATCTTCCCACTTCGAAAACATGCATGAGAAACCCAGAAGATGGTGCACCGTGTGATCGGGAAAGGTTTCTAAAAGGGACCTCATTTCTCATCTCCTTGGGCTCGGGTTCGCCATTCCAGCTGCTTTACTAGCAATCTCCCTCCTTGGAGAATCAGCACCTTTAACCTCCTGTTCCGTACAGGTTGCAATTTGTCCTGAGGATGAACGGGAAGAGGGGGAACCAATGAGAGACTAGCTCTAGGTGTTGGGACAGGCACAGGTCACTCTATTTTCCCATCAGGAAGAAGAATTAACCAAAGGTCAGCCTGCCGCTCGGGACCAGAATAGAGCCTGAAGCAATCCTGCGCTTTTGCAGGCAGCTCCCAAGAAAGCGAGTTGAAAAATGGAGCTCAGGGGCACTGCAATTCACAAACCTGCAGAGTTATAAATGATAACTCTCGTCCACAAATATATTGAGGGAAGGCAACGAAGAGGATTTGGAAGCAAGGCAGAATTGCAGGAAACAGATTTCAGGAGGTAGATTCGAATCGCCTTTAAAGCACGGGAAAAGCGGCAAAACCTCGACAATGATGCCCTTAGCCAAAAAGGGCGTTTGCGTTTTTTCCTGAATATATTCAGGAAAAAAACGCATACGCCCTTTTTGGCCAACCAAGCAACCTGGAAAGGCAAATCAGCGCTACAAAGAAGTCTCGCTTCCCACCGGTCAAAAGAGCCATGCTGAATAAAGTGTCAAAACCAGAAATGCAGGACAGGCCATGGAGAAACGGGAGCCTTGCTACGCTGATGGGCGGGATGTAAATTGCCAACAGCCACTCTGGAGAAGTGTACGGTGTGTCCTGAAACATCTAAAAAACTCAGCTTAGAGAGCATAGGGCACTTCCACTCATGGGCGTATAAATTGGGAAAACTAAAAATCAGCAAGACACAGGCACCCCAAAGTTTAGGGCTGCTCTGTTGACAAGAACCTCTACTTTGTTACAACGTAAATATCCCAGGAAAGAAAAAAATGGATGAAGAAGTATTAGTCCTTATATATAATAGAATATCACTCAGCCATGAAATCAACGTCATAAGTCTAGTAGCAGCATGATGAGTGGATTTAGGTACGACGATTCTAAGTGAAATAAGTCACACAGAAAAAGACACTTATCATAAGATATCACTTATAGAGGGAATGTAAAAACTGCGACCTTGAACTGAATTACAAAACAGAACAGAGGCACACGTTTAGAAAACACACTATGGCTGCTTAACGGGAAAGGTGAGGTGGGGTGATGCATAAAAGAAGGGTTTCAAATTAGCTCAGATACCGTTCCATAAACCCAATATGTAATAGACACGACCTACTCCTTGCTCAGTGAACTGGACTCAACACCCCCTATTAACCGCCCAAGAATATATCTGACTAGTAAGAATCTCAAAACCTATGTATTGATATCTCTCTGTAAGTGAGTCAAGTGGGTGTAAAGCGGCATAAACACAGCAGTGAAAAGCAGCTAAACCCCTTTATAAAAATCAATCACTTTTAAAAACCCGTGAAACAAAGACAGTGAAAGAGAAAGAAATTCTTACTAAATTCGTTCAGGGGCTGTGATGCCACCTGGATTGACCATATATAGACCCACAGCTGATTGAGACATAAGGGTGGACACTCTTGGGCCTGAGAGGTTTCGTGAGGTTGGGTGAGCAAACGCAGACCCTTTAAAGTAATACTGCGTGGTTCCCATCCCATGGGTCCCAAATCTCCAGGTTCAAGGGCATCTTCCCACTTCGAAAACATGCATGAGAAACCCAGAAGATGGTGCACCGTGTGATCGGGAAAGGTTTCTAAAAGGGACCTCATTTCTCATCTCCTTGGGCTCGGGTTCGCCATTCCAGCTGCTTTACTAGCAATCTCCCTCCTTGGAGAATCAGCACCTTTAACCTCCTGTTCCGTACAGGTTGCAATTTGTCCTGAGGATGAACGGGAAGAGGGGGAACCAATGAGAGACTAGCTCTAGGTGTTGGGACAGGCACAGGTCACTCTATTTTCCCATCAGGAAGAAGAATTAACCAAAGGTCAGCCTGCCGCTCGGGACCAGAATAGAGCCTGAAGCAATCCTGCGCTTTTGCAGGCAGCTCCCAAGAAAGCGAGTTGAAAAATGGAGCTCAGGGGCACTGCAATTCACAAACCTGCAGAGTTATAAATGATAACTCTCGTCCACAAATATATTGAGGGAAGGCAACGAAGAGGATTTGAAAGCAAGGCAGAATTGCAGGAAACAGATTTCAGGAGGTAGATTCGAATCGCCTTTAAAGCACAGGAAAAGCGGCAACACCTCGACCATGATGCCCTTGGCCAAAAAGGGCGTATGCGTTTTTTCCTGAATATATTCAGGAAAAAACGCATACGCCCTTTTTGGCCAACCAAGCAACCTGGAAAGGCAAATCAGCGCTACAAAGAAGGCTCGTTTCCCGTCGGTCAAAAGGGCCATGCTGAATAAAGTGTCAAAACCAGAAATGCAGGACAGGCCATGGAGAAACGGGAGCCTTGCTACGCTGATGGGCGGGATGTAAATTGCCAACAGCCACTCTGTAGAAGTGTACGGTGTGTCCTGAAACATCGAAAAAACTCAGCTTAGAGAGCATAGGACACTTCCACTCATGGGCGTATAAATTGGGAAAACTAAAAATCAGCAAGACACAGGCACCCCAAAGTTTAGGGCTGCTCTGTTGACAAGAACCTCCACTTTGTTACAACGTAAATATCCCAGGAAAGAAAAAAATGGATAAAGAAGTATTAGTCCTTATGTATAATAGAATATCACTCAGCCATGAAATCAACGTCATAAGTCTAGTAGCAGCATGATGAGTGGATTTAGGTACGACGATTCTAAGTGAAATAAGTCACACAGAAAAAGACACTTATCATAAGATATCACTTATAGAGGGAATGTGAAAACCGCTACCCTTGAACTGAATTACAAAAGAGAACAGAGTCACACGTTTAGAAAACACACTATGGCTGCTTAACGGGAAAGGTGAGGTGGGGTGATGCATAAAAGAAGGGTTTCAAATTAGCTCAGATACCGTTCCATAAACCCAATATGTAATAGAAACGACCTACTCCTTGCTCAGTGAACTGGACTCAACACCCCCTATTAACCGCCCAAGAATATATCTGACTAGTAAGCATCTTAAAAGCTATGTATTGATATCTCTCTGAAAGTGAGTCAAGTGGGTGTAAAGCGGCATAAACACAGCAGTGAAAAGCAGCTAAACCCCTTTATAAAAATCAATCACTTTTAAAAACCCGTGAAACAAAGACAGGGAAAGAGAAAGAAATTCTTACTAAATTCGTTCAGGGGCTGTGATGCCACCTGGATTGACCATATATAGACCCACAGCTGATTTAGACATAAGGGTGGACACTCTTGGGGCTGAGAGGTTTCGTGAGGTTGGGTGAGCAAACGTAGACCCTTTAAAGTAATACTGCGTGGTTCCCATCCCATGGGTCCCAAATCTCCAGGTTCAAGGGCATCTTCCCACTTCGAAAACATGCATGAGAAACCCAGAAGATGGTACACCGTGTGATCGGGAAAGGTTTCTAAAAGGGACCTCATTTCTCATCTCCTTGGGCTCGGGTTCGCCATTCCAGCTGCTTTACTAGCAATCTCCCTCCTTGGAGAATCAGCACCTTTAACCTCCTGTTCCGTACAGGTTGCAATTTGTCCTGAGGATGAACGGGAAGAGGGGGAACCAATGAGACACTAGCTCTAGGTGTTGGGACAGGCACAGGTCACTCTATTTTCCCATCAGGAAGAAGAATTAACCACAGGCTCAGCCTGCCGCCCGGAACCAGAATAGGGCCTGAAGCAATCCTGCGCTTTTGTGACCAGGTCCCAGGAAAGCGAGTTGAAAAATGGAGCTCAGGGGCACTGCAATTCACAAACCTGCAGAGTTATAAATGATAGCTCTCGTCCACAAATATATTGAGGGAAGGCAACGAAGAGGATTTGAAAGCAAGGCAGAATTGCAGGAAACAGATTTCAGGAGGTAGATTCGAATCGCCTTTAAAGCACAGGAAAAGCGGCAACACCTCGACCATGATGCCCTTGGCCAAAAAGGGCGTATGCGTTTTTTCCTGAATATATTCAGGAAAAAACGCATACGCCCTTTTTGGCCAACCAAGCAACCTGGAAAGGCAAATCAGCGCTACAAAGAAGGCTCGTTTCCCGTCGGTCAAAAGGGCCATGCTGAATAAAGTGTCAAAACCAGAAATGCAGGACAGGCCATGGAGAAATGGGAGCCTTGCTACGCTGATGGGCGGGATGTAAATTGCCAACAGCCACTCTGTAGAAGTGTACGGTGTGTCCTGAAACATCTAAAAAACTCAGCTTAGAGAGCATAGGACACTTCCACTCATGGGCGTATAAATTGGGAAAACTAAAAATCAGCAAGACACAGGCACCCCAAAGTTTAGGGCTGCTCTGTTGACAAGAACCTCCACTTTGTTACAACGTAAATATCCCAGGAAAGAAAAAAATGGATAAAGAAGTATTAGTCCTTATGTATAATAGAATATCACTCAACCATGAAATCAACGTCATAAGTCTAGTAGCAGCATGATGAGTGGATTTAGGTACGACGATTCTAAGTGAAATAAGTCACACAGAAAAAGACACTTATCATAAGATATCACTTATAGAGGGAATCTGAAAACCGCTACCCTTGAACTGAATTACAAAAGAGAACAGAGTCACACGTTTAGAAAACACACTATGGCTGCTTAACGGGAAAGGTGAGGTGGGGTGATGCATAAAAGAAGGGTTTCAAATTAGCTCAGATACCGTTCCATAAACCCAATATGTAATAGACACGACCTACTCCTTGCTCAGTGAACTGGACTCAACACCCCCTATTAACCGCCCAAGAATATATCTGACTAGTAAGCATCTTAAAACCTATGTATTGATATCTCTCTGAAAGTGAGTCAAGTGGGTGTAAAGCGGCATAAACACAGCAGTGAAAAGCAGCTAAACCCCTTTATAAAAATCAATCACTTTTAAAAACCCGTGAAACAAAGACAGGGAAAGAGAAAGAAATTCTTACTAAATTCGTTCAGGGGCTGTGATGCCACCTGGATTGACCATATATAGACCCACAGCTGATTGAGACATAAGGGTGGACACTCTTGGGGCTGAGAGGTTTGGTGAGGTTGGGTGAGCAAACGTAGACCCTTTAAAGTAATACTGCGTGGTTCCCATCCCATGGGTCCCAAATCTCCAGGTTCAAGGGCATCTTCCCACTTCGAAAACATGCATGAGAAACCCAGAAGATGGTGCACCGTGTGATCGGGAAAGGTTTCTAAAAGGGACCTCATTTCTCATCTCCTTGGGCTCGGGTTCGCCATTCCAGCTGCTTTACTAGCAATCTCCCTCCTTGGAGAATCAGCACCTTTAACCTCCTGTTCCGTACAGGTTGCAATTTGTCCTGAGGATGAACGGGAAGAGGGGGAACCAATGAGAGACTAGCTCTAGGTGTTGGGACAGGCACAGGTCACTCTATTTTCCCATCAGGAAGAAGAATTAACCAAAGGTCAGCCTGCCGCTCGGGACCAGAATAGAGCCTGAAGCAATCCTGCGCTTTTGCAGGCAGCTCCCAAGAAAGCGAGTTGAAAAATGGAGCTCAGGGGCACTGCAATTCACAAACCTGCAGAGTTATAAATGATAACTCTCGTCCACAAATATATTGAGGGAAGGCAACGAAGAGGATTTGGAAGCAAGGCAGAATTGCAGGAAACAGATTTCAGGAGGTAGATTCGAATCGCCTTTAAAGCACGGGAAAAGCGGCAAAACCTCGACAATGATGCCCTTAGCCAAAAAGGGCGTTTGCGTTTTTTCCTGAATATATTCAGGAAAAAAACGCATACGCCCTTTTTGGCCAACCAAGCAACCTGGAAAGGCAAATCAGCGCTACAAAGAAGTCTCGCTTCCCACCGGTCAAAAGAGCCATGCTGAATAAAGTGTCAAAACCAGAAATGCAGGACAGGCCATGGAGAAACGGGAGCCTTGCTACGCTGATGGGCGGGATGTAAATTGCCAACAGCCACTCTGGAGAAGTGTACGGTGTGTCCTGAAACATCTAAAAAACTCAGCTTAGAGAGCATAGGGCACTTCCACTCATGGGCGTATAAATTGGGAAAACTAAAAATCAGCAAGACACAGGCACCCCAAAGTTTAGGGCTGCTCTGTTGACAAGAACCTCTACTTTGTTACAACGTAAATATCCCAGGAAAGAAAAAAATGGATGAAGAAGTATTAGTCCTTATATATAATAGAATATCACTCAGCCATGAAATCAACGTCATAAGTCTAGTAGCAGCATGATGAGTGGATTTAGGTACGACGATTCTAAGTGAAATAAGTCACACAGAAAAAGACACTTATCATAAGATATCACTTATAGAGGGAATGTAAAAACTGCGACCTTGAACTGAATTACAAAACAGAACAGAGGCACACGTTTAGAAAACACACTATGGCTGCTTAACGGGAAAGGTGAGGTGGGGTGATGCATAAAAGAAGGGTTTCAAATTAGCTCAGATACCGTTCCATAAACCCAATATGTAATAGACACGACCTACTCCTTGCTCAGTGAACTGGACTCAACACCCCCTATTAACCGCCCAAGAATATATCTGACTAGTAAGAATCTCAAAACCTATGTATTGATATCTCTCTGTAAGTGAGTCAAGTGGGTGTAAAGCGGCATAAACACAGCAGTGAAAAGCAGCTAAACCCCTTTATAAAAATCAATCACTTTTAAAAACCCGTGAAACAAAGACAGTGAAAGAGAAAGAAATTCTTACTAAATTCGTTCAGGGGCTGTGATGCCACCTGGATTGACCATATATAGACCCACAGCTGATTGAGACATAAGGGTGGACACTCTTGGGCCTGAGAGGTTTCGTGAGGTTGGGTGAGCAAACGCAGACCCTTTAAAGTAATACTGCGTGGTTCCCATCCCATGGGTCCCAAATCTCCAGGTTCAAGGGCATCTTCCCACTTCGAAAACATGCATGAGAAACCCAGAAGATGGTGCACCGTGTGATCGGGAAAGGTTTCTAAAAGGGACCTCATTTCTCATCTCCTTGGGCTCGGGTTCGCCATTCCAGCTGCTTTACTAGCAATCTCCCTCCTTGGAGAATCAGCACCTTTAACCTCCTGTTCCGTACAGGTTGCAATTTGTCCTGAGGATGAACGGGAAGAGGGGGAACCAATGAGAGACTAGCTCTAGGTGTTGGGACAGGCACAGGTCACTCTATTTTCCCATCAGGAAGAAGAATTAACCAAAGGTCAGCCTGCCGCTCGGGACCAGAATAGAGCCTGAAGCAATCCTGCGCTTTTGCAGGCAGCTCCCAAGAAAGCGAGTTGAAAAATGGAGCTCAGGGGCACTGCAATTCACAAACCTGCAGAGTTATAAATGATAACTCTCGTCCACAAATATATTGAGGGAAGGCAACGAAGAGGATTTGAAAGCAAGGCAGAATTGCAGGAAACAGATTTCAGGAGGTAGATTCGAATCGCCTTTAAAGCACAGGAAAAGCGGCAACACCTCGACCATGATGCCCTTGGCCAAAAAGGGCGTATGCGTTTTTTCCTGAATATATTCAGGAAAAAACGCATACGCCCTTTTTGGCCAACCAAGCAACCTGGAAAGGCAAATCAGCGCTACAAAGAAGGCTCGTTTCCCGTCGGTCAAAAGGGCCATGCTGAATAAAGTGTCAAAACCAGAAATGCAGGACAGGCCATGGAGAAACGGGAGCCTTGCTACGCTGATGGGCGGGATGTAAATTGCCAACAGCCACTCTGTAGAAGTGTACGGTGTGTCCTGAAACATCGAAAAAACTCAGCTTAGAGAGCATAGGACACTTCCACTCATGGGCGTATAAATTGGGAAAACTAAAAATCAGCAAGACACAGGCACCCCAAAGTTTAGGGCTGCTCTGTTGACAAGAACCTCCACTTTGTTACAACGTAAATATCCCAGGAAAGAAAAAAATGGATAAAGAAGTATTAGTCCTTATGTATAATAGAATATCACTCAGCCATGAAATCAACGTCATAAGTCTAGTAGCAGCATGATGAGTGGATTTAGGTACGACGATTCTAAGTGAAATAAGTCACACAGAAAAAGACACTTATCATAAGATATCACTTATAGAGGGAATGTGAAAACCGCTACCCTTGAACTGAATTACAAAAGAGAACAGAGTCACACGTTTAGAAAACACACTATGGCTGCTTAACGGGAAAGGTGAGGTGGGGTGATGCATAAAAGAAGGGTTTCAAATTAGCTCAGATACCGTTCCATAAACCCAATATGTAATAGAAACGACCTACTCCTTGCTCAGTGAACTGGACTCAACACCCCCTATTAACCGCCCAAGAATATATCTGACTAGTAAGCATCTTAAAAGCTATGTATTGATATCTCTCTGAAAGTGAGTCAAGTGGGTGTAAAGCGGCATAAACACAGCAGTGAAAAGCAGCTAAACCCCTTTATAAAAATCAATCACTTTTAAAAACCCGTGAAACAAAGACAGGGAAAGAGAAAGAAATTCTTACTAAATTCGTTCAGGGGCTGTGATGCCACCTGGATTGACCATATATAGACCCACAGCTGATTTAGACATAAGGGTGGACACTCTTGGGGCTGAGAGGTTTCGTGAGGTTGGGTGAGCAAACGTAGACCCTTTAAAGTAATACTGCGTGGTTCCCATCCCATGGGTCCCAAATCTCCAGGTTCAAGGGCATCTTCCCACTTCGAAAACATGCATGAGAAACCCAGAAGATGGTACACCGTGTGATCGGGAAAGGTTTCTAAAAGGGACCTCATTTCTCATCTCCTTGGGCTCGGGTTCGCCATTCCAGCTGCTTTACTAGCAATCTCCCTCCTTGGAGAATCAGCACCTTTAACCTCCTGTTCCGTACAGGTTGCAATTTGTCCTGAGGATGAACGGGAAGAGGGGGAACCAATGAGACACTAGCTCTAGGTGTTGGGACAGGCACAGGTCACTCTATTTTCCCATCAGGAAGAAGAATTAACCACAGGCTCAGCCTGCCGCCCGGAACCAGAATAGGGCCTGAAGCAATCCTGCGCTTTTGTGACCAGGTCCCAGGAAAGCGAGTTGAAAAATGGAGCTCAGGGGCACTGCAATTCACAAACCTGCAGAGTTATAAATGATAGCTCTCGTCCACAAATATATTGAGGGAAGGCAACGAAGAGGATTTGAAAGCAAGGCAGAATTGCAGGAAACAGATTTCAGGAGGTAGATTCGAATCGCCTTTAAAGCACAGGAAAAGCGGCAACACCTCGACCATGATGCCCTTGGCCAAAAAGGGCGTATGCGTTTTTTCCTGAATATATTCAGGAAAAAACGCATACGCCCTTTTTGGCCAACCAAGCAACCTGGAAAGGCAAATCAGCGCTACAAAGAAGGCTCGTTTCCCGTCGGTCAAAAGGGCCATGCTGAATAAAGTGTCAAAACCAGAAATGCAGGACAGGCCATGGAGAAATGGGAGCCTTGCTACGCTGATGGGCGGGATGTAAATTGCCAACAGCCACTCTGTAGAAGTGTACGGTGTGTCCTGAAACATCGAAAAAACTCAGCTTAGAGAGCATAGGACATTTCCACTCATGGGCGTATAAATTGGGAAAACTAAAAATCAGCAAGACACAGGCACCCCAAAGTTTAGGGCTGCTCTGTTGACAAGAACCTCCACTTTGTTACAACGTAAATATCCCAGGAAAGAAAAAAATGGATAAAGAAGTATTAGTCCTTATGTATAATAGAATATCACTCAACCATGAAATCAACGTCATAAGTCTAGTAGCAGCATGATGAGTGGATTTAGGTACGACGATTCTAAGTGAAATAAGTCACACAGAAAAAGACACTTATCATAAGATATCACTTATAGAGGGAATCTGAAAACCGCTACCCTTGAACTGAATTACAAAAGAGAACAGAGTCACACGTTTAGAAAACACACTATGGCTGCTTAACGGGAAAGGTGAGGTGGGGTGATGCATAAAAGAAGGGTTTCAAATTAGCTCAGATACCGTTCCATAAACCCAATATGTAATAGACACGACCTACTCCTTGCTCAGTGAACTGGACTCAACACCCCCTATTAACCGCCCAAGAATATATCTGACTAGTAAGCATCTTAAAACCTATGTATTGATATCTCTCTGAAAGTGAGTCAAGTGGGTGTAAAGCGGCATAAACACAGCAGTGAAAAGCAGCTAAACCCCTTTATAAAAATCAATCACTTTTAAAAACCCGTGAAACAAAGACAGGGAAAGAGAAAGAAATTCTTACTAAATTCGTTCAGGGGCTGTGATGCCACCTGGATTGACCATATATAGACCCACAGCTGATTGAGACATAAGGGTGGACACTCTTGGGGCTGAGAGGTTTGGTGAGGTTGGGTGAGCAAACGTAGACCCTTTAAAGTAATACTGCGTGGTTCCCATCCCATGGGTCCCAAATCTCCAGGTTCAAGGGCATCTTCCCACTTCGAAAACATGCATGAGAAACCCAGAAGATGGTGCACCGTGTGATCGGGAAAGGTTTCTAAAAGGGACCTCATTTCTCATCTCCTTGGGCTCGGGTTCGCCATTCCAGCTGCTTTACTAGCAATCTCCCTCCTTGGAGAATCAGCACCTTTAACCTCCTGTTCCGTACAGGTTGCAATTTGTCCTGAGGATGAACGGGAAGAGGGGGAACCAATGAGAGACTAGCTCTAGGTGTTGGGACAGGCACAGGTCACTCTATTTTCCCATCAGGAAGAAGAATTAACCAAAGGTCAGCCTGCCGCTCGGGACCAGAATAGAGCCTGAAGCAATCCTGCGCTTTTGCAGGCAGCTCCCAAGAAAGCGAGTTGAAAAATGGAGCTCAGGGGCACTGCAATTCACAAACCTGCAGAGTTATAAATGATAACTCTCGTCCACAAATATATTGAGGGAAGGCAACGAAGAGGATTTGGAAGCAAGGCAGAATTGCAGGAAACAGATTTCAGGAGGTAGATTCGAATCGCCTTTAAAGCACGGGAAAAGCGGCAAAACCTCGACAATGATGCCCTTAGCCAAAAAGGGCGTTTGCGTTTTTTCCTGAATATATTCAGGAAAAAAACGCATACGCCCTTTTTGGCCAACCAAGCAACCTGGAAAGGCAAATCAGCGCTACAAAGAAGTCTCGCTTCCCACCGGTCAAAAGAGCCATGCTGAATAAAGTGTCAAAACCAGAAATGCAGGACAGGCCATGGAGAAACGGGAGCCTTGCTACGCTGATGGGCGGGATGTAAATTGCCAACAGCCACTCTGGAGAAGTGTACGGTGTGTCCTGAAACATCTAAAAAACTCAGCTTAGAGAGCATAGGGCACTTCCACTCATGGGCGTATAAATTGGGAAAACTAAAAATCAGCAAGACACAGGCACCCCAAAGTTTAGGGCTGCTCTGTTGACAAGAACCTCTACTTTGTTACAACGTAAATATCCCAGGAAAGAAAAAAATGGATGAAGAAGTATTAGTCCTTATATATAATAGAATATCACTCAGCCATGAAATCAACGTCATAAGTCTAGTAGCAGCATGATGAGTGGATTTAGGTACGACGATTCTAAGTGAAATAAGTCACACAGAAAAAGACACTTATCATAAGATATCACTTATAGAGGGAATGTAAAAACTGCGACCTTGAACTGAATTACAAAACAGAACAGAGGCACACGTTTAGAAAACACACTATGGCTGCTTAACGGGAAAGGTGAGGTGGGGTGATGCATAAAAGAAGGGTTTCAAATTAGCTCAGATACCGTTCCATAAACCCAATATGTAATAGACACGACCTACTCCTTGCTCAGTGAACTGGACTCAACACCCCCTATTAACCGCCCAAGAATATATCTGACTAGTAAGAATCTCAAAACCTATGTATTGATATCTCTCTGTAAGTGAGTCAAGTGGGTGTAAAGCGGCATAAACACAGCAGTGAAAAGCAGCTAAACCCCTTTATAAAAATCAATCACTTTTAAAAACCCGTGAAACAAAGACAGTGAAAGAGAAAGAAATTCTTACTAAATTCGTTCAGGGGCTGTGATGCCACCTGGATTGACCATATATAGACCCACAGCTGATTGAGACATAAGGGTGGACACTCTTGGGCCTGAGAGGTTTCGTGAGGTTGGGTGAGCAAACGCAGACCCTTTAAAGTAATACTGCGTGGTTCCCATCCCATGGGTCCCAAATCTCCAGGTTCAAGGGCATCTTCCCACTTCGAAAACATGCATGAGAAACCCAGAAGATGGTGCACCGTGTGATCGGGAAAGGTTTCTAAAAGGGACCTCATTTCTCATCTCCTTGGGCTCGGGTTCGCCATTCCAGCTGCTTTACTAGCAATCTCCCTCCTTGGAGAATCAGCACCTTTAACCTCCTGTTCCGTACAGGTTGCAATTTGTCCTGAGGATGAACGGGAAGAGGGGGAACCAATGAGAGACTAGCTCTAGGTGTTGGGACAGGCACAGGTCACTCTATTTTCCCATCAGGAAGAAGAATTAACCAAAGGTCAGCCTGCCGCTCGGGACCAGAATAGAGCCTGAAGCAATCCTGCGCTTTTGCAGGCAGCTCCCAAGAAAGCGAGTTGAAAAATGGAGCTCAGGGGCACTGCAATTCACAAACCTGCAGAGTTATAAATGATAACTCTCGTCCACAAATATATTGAGGGAAGGCAACGAAGAGGATTTGAAAGCAAGGCAGAATTGCAGGAAACAGATTTCAGGAGGTAGATTCGAATCGCCTTTAAAGCACAGGAAAAGCGGCAACACCTCGACCATGATGCCCTTGGCCAAAAAGGGCGTATGCGTTTTTTCCTGAATATATTCAGGAAAAAACGCATACGCCCTTTTTGGCCAACCAAGCAACCTGGAAAGGCAAATCAGCGCTACAAAGAAGGCTCGTTTCCCGTCGGTCAAAAGGGCCATGCTGAATAAAGTGTCAAAACCAGAAATGCAGGACAGGCCATGGAGAAACGGGAGCCTTGCTACGCTGATGGGCGGGATGTAAATTGCCAACAGCCACTCTGTAGAAGTGTACGGTGTGTCCTGAAACATCGAAAAAACTCAGCTTAGAGAGCATAGGACACTTCCACTCATGGGCGTATAAATTGGGAAAACTAAAAATCAGCAAGACACAGGCACCCCAAAGTTTAGGGCTGCTCTGTTGACAAGAACCTCCACTTTGTTACAACGTAAATATCCCAGGAAAGAAAAAAATGGATAAAGAAGTATTAGTCCTTATGTATAATAGAATATCACTCAGCCATGAAATCAACGTCATAAGTCTAGTAGCAGCATGATGAGTGGATTTAGGTACGACGATTCTAAGTGAAATAAGTCACACAGAAAAAGACACTTATCATAAGATATCACTTATAGAGGGAATGTGAAAACCGCTACCCTTGAACTGAATTACAAAAGAGAACAGAGTCACACGTTTAGAAAACACACTATGGCTGCTTAACGGGAAAGGTGAGGTGGGGTGATGCATAAAAGAAGGGTTTCAAATTAGCTCAGATACCGTTCCATAAACCCAATATGTAATAGAAACGACCTACTCCTTGCTCAGTGAACTGGACTCAACACCCCCTATTAACCGCCCAAGAATATATCTGACTAGTAAGCATCTTAAAAGCTATGTATTGATATCTCTCTGAAAGTGAGTCAAGTGGGTGTAAAGCGGCATAAACACAGCAGTGAAAAGCAGCTAAACCCCTTTATAAAAATCAATCACTTTTAAAAACCCGTGAAACAAAGACAGGGAAAGAGAAAGAAATTCTTACTAAATTCGTTCAGGGGCTGTGATGCCACCTGGATTGACCATATATAGACCCACAGCTGATTTAGACATAAGGGTGGACACTCTTGGGGCTGAGAGGTTTCGTGAGGTTGGGTGAGCAAACGTAGACCCTTTAAAGTAATACTGCGTGGTTCCCATCCCATGGGTCCCAAATCTCCAGGTTCAAGGGCATCTTCCCACTTCGAAAACATGCATGAGAAACCCAGAAGATGGTACACCGTGTGATCGGGAAAGGTTTCTAAAAGGGACCTCATTTCTCATCTCCTTGGGCTCGGGTTCGCCATTCCAGCTGCTTTACTAGCAATCTCCCTCCTTGGAGAATCAGCACCTTTAACCTCCTGTTCCGTACAGGTTGCAATTTGTCCTGAGGATGAACGGGAAGAGGGGGAACCAATGAGACACTAGCTCTAGGTGTTGGGACAGGCACAGGTCACTCTATTTTCCCATCAGGAAGAAGAATTAACCACAGGCTCAGCCTGCCGCCCGGAACCAGAATAGGGCCTGAAGCAATCCTGCGCTTTTGTGACCAGGTCCCAGGAAAGCGAGTTGAAAAATGGAGCTCAGGGGCACTGCAATTCACAAACCTGCAGAGTTATAAATGATAGCTCTCGTCCACAAATATATTGAGGGAAGGCAACGAAGAGGATTTGAAAGCAAGGCAGAATTGCAGGAAACAGATTTCAGGAGGTAGATTCGAATCGCCTTGAAAGCACAGGAAAAGCGGCAACACCTCGACCATGATGCCCTTGGCCAAAAAGGGCGTATGCGTTTTTTCCTGAATATATTCAGGAAAAAACGCATACGCCCTTTTTGGCCAACCAAGCAACCTGGAAAGGCAAATCAGCGCTACAAAGAAGGCTCGTTTCCCGTCGGTCAAAAGGGCCATGCTGAATAAAGTGTCAAAACCAGAAATGCAGGACAGGCCATGGAGAAATGGGAGCCTTGCTACGCTGATGGGCGGGATGTAAATTGCCAACAGCCACTCTGTAGAAGTGTACGGTGTGTCCTGAAACATCTAAAAAACTCAGCTTAGAGAGCATAGGACACTTCCACTCATGGGCGTATAAATTGGGAAAACTAAAAATCAGCAAGACACAGGCACCCCAAAGTTTAGGGCTGCTCTGTTGACAAGAACCTCCACTTTGTTACAACGTAAATATCCCAGGAAAGAAAAAAATGGATAAAGAAGTATTAGTCCTTATGTATAATAGAATATCACTCAACCATGAAATCAACGTCATAAGTCTAGTAGCAGCATGATGAGTGGATTTAGGTACGACGATTCTAAGTGAAATAAGTCACACAGAAAAAGACACTTATCATAAGATATCACTTATAGAGGGAATGTGAAAACCGCTACCCTTGAACTGAATTACAAAAGAGAACAGAGTCACACGTTTAGAAAACACACTATGGCTGCTTAACGGGAAAGGTGAGGTGGGGTGATGCATAAAAGAAGGGTTTCAAATTAGCTCAGATACCGTTCCATAAACCCAATATGTAATAGACACGACCTACTCCTTGCTCAGTGAACTGGACTCAACACCCCCTATTAACCGCCCAAGAATATATCTGACTAGTAAGCATCTTAAAACCTATGTATTGATATCTCTCTGAAAGTGAGTCAAGTGGGTGTAAAGCGGCATAAACACAGCAGTGAAAAGCAGCTAAACCCCTTTATAAAAATCAATCACTTTTAAAAACCCGTGAAACAAAGACAGGGAAAGAGAAAGAAATTCTTACTAAATTCGTTCAGGGGCTGTGATGCCACCTGGATTGACCATATATAGACCCACAGCTGATTGAGACATAAGGGTGGACACTCTTGGGGCTGAGAGGTTTGGTGAGGTTGGGTGAGCAAACGTAGACCCTTTAAAGTAATACTGCGTGGTTCCCATCCCATGGGTCCCAAATCTCCAGGTTCAAGGGCATCTTCCCACTTCGAAAACATGCATGAGAAACCCAGAAGATGGTGCACCGTGTGATCGGGAAAGGTTTCTAAAAGGGACCTCATTTCTCATCTCCTTGGGCTCGGGTTCGCCATTCCAGCTGCTTTACTAGCAATCTCCCTCCTTGGAGAATCAGCACCTTTAACCTCCTGTTCCGTACAGGTTGCAATTTGTCCTGAGGATGAACGGGAAGAGGGGGAACCAATGAGAGACTAGCTCTAGGTGTTGGGACAGGCACAGGTCACTCTATTTTCCCATCAGGAAGAAGAATTAACCAAAGGTCAGCCTGCCGCTCGGGACCAGAATAGAGCCTGAAGCAATCCTGCGCTTTTGCAGGCAGCTCCCAAGAAAGCGAGTTGAAAAATGGAGCTCAGGGGCACTGCAATTCACAAACCTGCAGAGTTATAAATGATAACTCTCGTCCACAAATATATTGAGGGAAGGCAACGAAGAGGATTTGGAAGCAAGGCAGAATTGCAGGAAACAGATTTCAGGAGGTAGATTCGAATCGCCTTTAAAGCACGGGAAAAGCGGCAAAACCTCGACAATGATGCCCTTAGCCAAAAAGGGCGTTTGCGTTTTTTCCTGAATATATTCAGGAAAAAAACGCATACGCCCTTTTTGGCCAACCAAGCAACCTGGAAAGGCAAATCAGCGCTACAAAGAAGTCTCGCTTCCCACCGGTCAAAAGAGCCATGCTGAATAAAGTGTCAAAACCAGAAATGCAGGACAGGCCATGGAGAAACGGGAGCCTTGCTACGCTGATGGGCGGGATGTAAATTGCCAACAGCCACTCTGGAGAAGTGTACGGTGTGTCCTGAAACATCTAAAAAACTCAGCTTAGAGAGCATAGGGCACTTCCACTCATGGGCGTATAAATTGGGAAAACTAAAAATCAGCAAGACACAGGCACCCCAAAGTTTAGGGCTGCTCTGTTGACAAGAACCTCTACTTTGTTACAACGTAAATATCCCAGGAAAGAAAAAAATGGATGAAGAAGTATTAGTCCTTATATATAATAGAATATCACTCAGCCATGAAATCAACGTCATAAGTCTAGTAGCAGCATGATGAGTGGATTTAGGTACGACGATTCTAAGTGAAATAAGTCACACAGAAAAAGACACTTATCATAAGATATCACTTATAGAGGGAATGTAAAAACTGCGACCTTGAACTGAATTACAAAACAGAACAGAGGCACACGTTTAGAAAACACACTATGGCTGCTTAACGGGAAAGGTGAGGTGGGGTGATGCATAAAAGAAGGGTTTCAAATTAGCTCAGATACCGTTCCATAAACCCAATATGTAATAGACACGACCTACTCCTTGCTCAGTGAACTGGACTCAACACCCCCTATTAACCGCCCAAGAATATATCTGACTAGTAAGAATCTCAAAACCTATGTATTGATATCTCTCTGTAAGTGAGTCAAGTGGGTGTAAAGCGGCATAAACACAGCAGTGAAAAGCAGCTAAACCCCTTTATAAAAATCAATCACTTTTAAAAACCCGTGAAACAAAGACAGTGAAAGAGAAAGAAATTCTTACTAAATTCGTTCAGGGGCTGTGATGCCACCTGGATTGACCATATATAGACCCACAGCTGATTGAGACATAAGGGTGGACACTCTTGGGCCTGAGAGGTTTCGTGAGGTTGGGTGAGCAAACGCAGACCCTTTAAAGTAATACTGCGTGGTTCCCATCCCATGGGTCCCAAATCTCCAGGTTCAAGGGCATCTTCCCACTTCGAAAACATGCATGAGAAACCCAGAAGATGGTGCACCGTGTGATCGGGAAAGGTTTCTAAAAGGGACCTCATTTCTCATCTCCTTGGGCTCGGGTTCGCCATTCCAGCTGCTTTACTAGCAATCTCCCTCCTTGGAGAATCAGCACCTTTAACCTCCTGTTCCGTACAGGTTGCAATTTGTCCTGAGGATGAACGGGAAGAGGGGGAACCAATGAGAGACTAGCTCTAGGTGTTGGGACAGGCACAGGTCACTCTATTTTCCCATCAGGAAGAAGAATTAACCAAAGGTCAGCCTGCCGCTCGGGACCAGAATAGAGCCTGAAGCAATCCTGCGCTTTTGCAGGCAGCTCCCAAGAAAGCGAGTTGAAAAATGGAGCTCAGGGGCACTGCAATTCACAAACCTGCAGAGTTATAAATGATAACTCTCGTCCACAAATATATTGAGGGAAGGCAACGAAGAGGATTTGAAAGCAAGGCAGAATTGCAGGAAACAGATTTCAGGAGGTAGATTCGAATCGCCTTTAAAGCACAGGAAAAGCGGCAACACCTCGACCATGATGCCCTTGGCCAAAAAGGGCGTATGCGTTTTTTCCTGAATATATTCAGGAAAAAACGCATACGCCCTTTTTGGCCAACCAAGCAACCTGGAAAGGCAAATCAGCGCTACAAAGAAGGCTCGTTTCCCGTCGGTCAAAAGGGCCATGCTGAATAAAGTGTCAAAACCAGAAATGCAGGACAGGCCATGGAGAAACGGGAGCCTTGCTACGCTGATGGGCGGGATGTAAATTGCCAACAGCCACTCTGTAGAAGTGTACGGTGTGTCCTGAAACATCGAAAAAACTCAGCTTAGAGAGCATAGGACACTTCCACTCATGGGCGTATAAATTGGGAAAACTAAAAATCAGCAAGACACAGGCACCCCAAAGTTTAGGGCTGCTCTGTTGACAAGAACCTCCACTTTGTTACAACGTAAATATCCCAGGAAAGAAAAAAATGGATAAAGAAGTATTAGTCCTTATGTATAATAGAATATCACTCAGCCATGAAATCAACGTCATAAGTCTAGTAGCAGCATGATGAGTGGATTTAGGTACGACGATTCTAAGTGAAATAAGTCACACAGAAAAAGACACTTATCATAAGATATCACTTATAGAGGGAATGTGAAAACCGCTACCCTTGAACTGAATTACAAAAGAGAACAGAGTCACACGTTTAGAAAACACACTATGGCTGCTTAACGGGAAAGGTGAGGTGGGGTGATGCATAAAAGAAGGGTTTCAAATTAGCTCAGATACCGTTCCATAAACCCAATATGTAATAGAAACGACCTACTCCTTGCTCAGTGAACTGGACTCAACACCCCCTATTAACCGCCCAAGAATATATCTGACTAGTAAGCATCTTAAAAGCTATGTATTGATATCTCTCTGAAAGTGAGTCAAGTGGGTGTAAAGCGGCATAAACACAGCAGTGAAAAGCAGCTAAACCCCTTTATAAAAATCAATCACTTTTAAAAACCCGTGAAACAAAGACAGGGAAAGAGAAAGAAATTCTTACTAAATTCGTTCAGGGGCTGTGATGCCACCTGGATTGACCATATATAGACCCACAGCTGATTTAGACATAAGGGTGGACACTCTTGGGGCTGAGAGGTTTCGTGAGGTTGGGTGAGCAAACGTAGACCCTTTAAAGTAATACTGCGTGGTTCCCATCCCATGGGTCCCAAATCTCCAGGTTCAAGGGCATCTTCCCACTTCGAAAACATGCATGAGAAACCCAGAAGATGGTACACCGTGTGATCGGGAAAGGTTTCTAAAAGGGACCTCATTTCTCATCTCCTTGGGCTCGGGTTCGCCATTCCAGCTGCTTTACTAGCAATCTCCCTCCTTGGAGAATCAGCACCTTTAACCTCCTGTTCCGTACAGGTTGCAATTTGTCCTGAGGATGAACGGGAAGAGGGGGAACCAATGAGACACTAGCTCTAGGTGTTGGGACAGGCACAGGTCACTCTATTTTCCCATCAGGAAGAAGAATTAACCACAGGCTCAGCCTGCCGCCCGGAACCAGAATAGGGCCTGAAGCAATCCTGCGCTTTTGTGACCAGGTCCCAGGAAAGCGAGTTGAAAAATGGAGCTCAGGGGCACTGCAATTCACAAACCTGCAGAGTTATAAATGATAGCTCTCGTCCACAAATATATTGAGGGAAGGCAACGAAGAGGATTTGAAAGCAAGGCAGAATTGCAGGAAACAGATTTCAGGAGGTAGATTCGAATCGCCTTTAAAGCACAGGAAAAGCGGCAACACCTCGACCATGATGCCCTTGGCCAAAAAGGGCGTATGCGTTTTTTCCTGAATATATTCAGGAAAAAACGCATACGCCCTTTTTGGCCAACCAAGCAACCTGGAAAGGCAAATCAGCGCTACAAAGAAGGCTCGTTTCCCGTCGGTCAAAAGGGCCATGCTGAATAAAGTGTCAAAACCAGAAATGCAGGACAGGCCATGGAGAAATGGGAGCCTTGCTACGCTGATGGGCGGGATGTAAATTGCCAACAGCCACTCTGTAGAAGTGTACGGTGTGTCCTGAAACATCTAAAAAACTCAGCTTAGAGAGCATAGGACACTTCCACTCATGGGCGTATAAATTGGGAAAACTAAAAATCAGCAAGACACAGGCACCCCAAAGTTTAGGGCTGCTCTGTTGACAAGAACCTCCACTTTGTTACAACGTAAATATCCCAGGAAAGAAAAAAATGGATAAAGAAGTATTAGTCCTTATGTATAATAGAATATCACTCAACCATGAAATCAACGTCATAAGTCTAGTAGCAGCATGATGAGTGGATTTAGGTACGACGATTCTAAGTGAAATAAGTCACACAGAAAAAGACACTTATCATAAGATATCACTTATAGAGGGAATCTGAAAACCGCTACCCTTGAACTGAATTACAAAAGAGAACAGAGTCACACGTTTAGAAAACACACTATGGCTGCTTAACGGGAAAGGTGAGGTGGGGTGATGCATAAAAGAAGGGTTTCAAATTAGCTCAGATACCGTTCCATAAACCCAATATGTAATAGACACGACCTACTCCTTGCTCAGTGAACTGGACTCAACACCCCCTATTAACCGCCCAAGAATATATCTGACTAGTAAGCATCTTAAAACCTATGTATTGATATCTCTCTGAAAGTGAGTCAAGTGGGTGTAAAGCGGCATAAACACAGCAGTGAAAAGCAGCTAAACCCCTTTATAAAAAT